>NW_022280053.1:2305850-2310722 GCF_004355925.1 Anarrhichthys ocellatus
TGATTATTTCTATCTTCCTGTAGACAATTGCATCCAGACATTTCTCAGACTGATACATATAACATTACATTGTTCTTGAAACTGTATATTGTCATTAAGATCAATTTAAAACTGGATTTGTATAGCGGGGTGAATAATTTATTTTGAAAATATTGACCGGATGCTCCTCCTCTAATTGTGTCCGACTTGACACCGGTACCTAGTGACCCGCTCAGCCCAGTCCCTTAAAGAGAGCAGGAGTATCGCCCCGGCGGACAGTTGCGGTAGCCTTCTGGCTCGGTTATTTGTCTTTCTCTGGATTTACACCGCGCAGATAACATTCCGGGATGCCTTCAAATGTACAAGGTACTAAATAACACCGACAGCGGACTGCTTTGTCTCGGGCATCTTCTGCATGTCTGCAGCGAGCTAAACGCTTCTTTACAATAGAGCATCAGCAGGCCAAGCTAAACCTGCGTCGGTATTAACTAGCTGTCTATTATAATAACCTGGTTTTCTGTTCTTTTTTTTCCTCAGGAGGGAAAGCCTTTGGCCTGCTAAAGGAGCAGCAAAGGTCGAAATTGGAAGAAATAAACAAGGTAGGCATGCTCTCCTTATTTACCGTTTATCGGCGTGCATCTAACGGCACCTCACGGGAATTCATGGAGCACGCATACACTTGACTTGGCATTGGCCTTGTTTGTGAAGCGTGATTCAAGGCAGTGAGTCCCCCGGTAGATTTGTGAATTATGCACGAATTCCCTGAACGCAACACGCATTCAATGGAAGCCCCCATAGCGATGCATTTTATTGATTTTGCCCTCGCAGTCTGGTGGCACTTGTTGAACCGGCTGCATGCTGTCACACGAGGATTCTCCTCCTGGCCCGGGTCGTGTCGATTTGTGCGTAAAACCAACTCACACGAAGCGTGTTTTGTGGCTCCTCTGTCTGGTGTTTCGAGCTCTTTGTCTCACACCGGGGCCTCGCTCCGTCAGATAACTGTGAAGTAACGTCAGGTCCTCAGATTAACGACGTGTCGGTACATAATCTCCGTTTCCCTCCTTTTACTTTGGCTCTCGTCGTGCTCTCGAATGGAAACCAGGTCGCGGCAAGAGGGCAGCCGGGAGCGCCTGTCGCATTTCTGTGCACAGAAGCAAACGCACTCTTATTCCTTCATGAGATTTATGCATTTTATTTGTCAAATTCCTCATTTGTTCATTAGAGAAACAACCCCTTAATTCCTAACGGATACACCTAGAACATACCAGTTGTACTGTAATTAAATCCTGTGTTATTCATCTATGGAAATGTTATCTGATCATAAAGTCGATTGACATCTGCAACCAAAACTCACTCCAGCTTCTCCAATGTGATGTTTATTTAGTATAAGCCTAATATTATAAAGAATATCTTTGGGACAAAACAAGCCATTAGAAGACACCAGCTTGAACTGTTTCTCATCATCTTCTGACATTGTATACACAAAATAAAAACAATTTACTGATCATTTCGACCCGTTAGCTGCAGCCCTAAAATACTTTCAGCTGGAGGAGATACTCAGTATTTGACCTATGTATTGTGATGCGTTCTTTGTGGTAATACTGCCTCTCGTTCAAATACACTTGCATACATTTAGGATACACTCTGACTGTTAGGGGACATTCCTGCGAGGGTGGGAGTTGCAGCGTGGGGGGTGGATCCAGCAGGGCTGAGTCAGGCGTCCCTGATAAGCATCCAGCTGTGGCGTTTCTCCTCTTCACCCTCTCCTTTCAAGCTTCACAGAAGTCAACGCAGAGAACAAACCTCTCTTCTCTCCGCGTAGACTGAAGCTGACTCCCACATGGCAGATTGCTGCCATTATAGTTTCATTTGAAAAGATCCCTTCCGGCCCTTTCCTTTTACACCCTTGTGGGGTGTTCCACTTAATGAACACAGTGATAAGTAATGTGACTGCAGCGGGAAGAACGCAGTCAGATTGATGTACTTCATGCTCTAATTTGGGCTTCTTTCCTCTTTATTTGTGCGTTGTGAAACACTGCTGGAACTTTTTTGACACAAGGTTTCAACAAAAAATGGGCTCAGATCTGATTTTAGGGGTTTCAGTCAAACTCGTAAAACTTGTTTGTTTTTTTCCCCCGATCACCTTCAGTTTGTTCACCCCTCTTCCTCCTTATCAGGAATACCTGGAAGACCAGAAATACAGGGATGAAGAGGACCTGCCCGAAAAGCTGGAAGGCCTCAAAAGTAAGCAAATCATTCCCTATCCCCTTTCCCAAAGTAGTTTCAGTATCTGTGAGGGTGTGTTCCTCTTCTCTTTGCCTGTATATTTGTTTGTTTTTTAGCGGTCTGCTCACACACGCACGCACACACATGCAGCATTTTGTGTTTCTCTGTGGGAAAGACAGACTGCTGAGATTCCAAAGAGGTTTTGCAAGGCCAAGTCCTCGGAGGGCTTGCAGGAATGTGCTGGAGGGGCGGCGTTCCTCCGCTTGTTGTTTCAATATTCAGAAGAACGCTGGGTAAACTCAAAGCTCCTAGGAATAGAATACAATCACTGCTACCAGGAGCTGATTGCGGGAACAAAATGGCACGATTTGCCAAAGAACTCCTCCCCATTGCTTTGATATTACACACGTGTGCTCTGGGTGTATTTAGAGTCATTTGTTTTCTGCCTGTGTGAGTTTTCTTTATCCACGATTTTTCAGACGGAATAACATAAGGCTGTTCGTTCGAATAGGGGGCATGAGAAACCTGCTCGGTGTCCTACTTGCAGTCTCTGCTTGCTGCAGGAAATGGAGCAGTAACGTATAAACAGAGAGGGGGCCCGACACCCAGGTCCTAAGAGGATCTCTGTTTTCTCTTTCTATCTTTCCCCTTCTGTTTCCATACTGTCCCAGTGACCCAGAGGTCAGTATCTAAACCAACCAAATCACATCAATGCTACTGCATTCACCACCAAAATACATCATACTAATACTAAGTCATTCTTAATATTCCCTACTTAAACATTTGACTTATTTGAAATCATTTTTTTAGGGTTTATTATTCAAACTTATTTTCTTTGTTTTAATAGTTATTATATGGCAGATGCTTGTCAGCATTTTTGTCAATAAAACACCCAAAAGAGAATAGTTTATAGTGGATATTAATTGACATAAGGAGCACCAAGTATTACTTTTTTTATAAAACATAATAGTACGCTTATTCAATTTGCATTCAGGAAATATCGGCAGAACAGGAAAGCCTTTCTTTATTCCGCTGCTAACCTTCTAATCACACTGGTTAAATACCCGATATCAGCACTTTTTATTAACAACAAGACGCAAACAAACATTATATAGCGTCTCTTTTTAAACTAGCTGTATTGATATTAGACTTTATTGAGATGTAACTGTCATTGATGGTGGTGTTAACCTCGCTGCCAGCTCAGATCAGCAGGTGATCGATCACATCGTACGTTCACGTTGCAGTATTTTAATCAGAGCAGCGCGTCACACTGTCGAGGAACGTTTTTTCATGTTTGTAAAAGTAGAGACAAATGCTGTCGCTGCTAAACTGCAGGTCAGACACCAACGTGAAGTTAGTCTGATGAAGCCGGTTTAAAGTTTGTATTAAACATCACAAGCACAGCAAAATAGAGGAAGAGGCCAGCGTCTCTCTGCAGATACAGACAGCGCCACACACACTAGTGGGTCATGGCAGCTAGTCATCATCCATCTCAATTATTTTATCAGCAAGGTTGTTTCCTCAGATGAAAGCTGCCAAAGTGATTGGTAGTCAAACTCGGCATCAAACAACTTAAATCAAACTCAAATCACAGACTTCTTTATGACGGTCAAAGAGAAGCAGAAAATACTTCATAATTATGGCGTAAAATGTCTGGTTCATAAATCGATGGCCCTGTAACTTTGTCACATCCGCTGCTAAAGGAATGTGGGTCAGGAGGAGACACTGAAGACAGTTTTGTTCAGCGGAGCCATTTTCTGTGGCTGCAGATGATCAGCGGGCTGCTCTACGACAAGTGGCCCACTCAAGAACTGGTGTGTGCGCGTGATGTGTGGAGGCCCCCTTCTCAGAGTTTACAAACAGGGTTAGCATTGTCCTGTCCCGTTCCCCATGGGTTCACACAGTTAACACAATCCCCTCTCTCTCCCTCCCAATACACACACACACACACAGCGCTTCCAGTGTGGGACAGAAATTGCAAGTGTAATCTGACCAAAGTGTTCTTCTGGAGAAAAGAGTGGTAAAATTTAGGGAGAAGCGAGAAAATGGCATGTATTAGTTTTTCAGAGCGTGAAGCCACATCAGCATGTTAATAATGAGCGTTTATACATGAGGACTGTTTTAGTGATCATTGGCCGAGAAGCCCCCGATCAGATTTAGTCAGAAATCACTTCCCGTCTTTGTTGTCATAGTACACAGACCAACTAAGAGTGTAAACGTTCACAAACCAAGTTATTCCTGTAAAGTGACCTACTAATCTAACTGTGGGGGAAACACACGGCAGAGCAGAGAGTTTGTAAGATGTACTGAAGAAACAGTTATAATAAACAAATATGATCTAAAGATGAGAATTAATAAAGCACAAGACAAATGAAAGCACCGGGGTCATCGACCCCTTAAAGGAGAATCGGATTATAATTTGAGTTGGAGTTTGATATTTAAACATAACAGCAAATCTATGGATTGAAGTGAAAACCTTTCAACTAGCTTGTCAAAGCTATTTAATTTTGTCCTGTAATAAATGACTGCTTTTTTGTTGTTTTAAGACTTTAAGTCCCAGGAAAAAAAGTGATGAGTTTGCTGTACACAAAGTACAAGATGGCTCCAAATGCAGTTTTTCTTTTTTTTTTTTTTTTTTTTTTTTTTTTTTTTTTTTTTTTTTTTTTT
>NW_022280053.1:2310822-2313154 GCF_004355925.1 Anarrhichthys ocellatus
TTCTCTTTTAACCTTCTGACCCTCTCACTTTAATCTGTCTCGGACGTCAACCCCACTCAGCTGCCCTCCGCCTGCTTTCCTCTGAGACATTCAAAACACACACGACACACCTGTCATCATCAGCTGTTTGTGTCTTTTTTTTTTTTGCCAGCTCAGCTGTCAGCAGAGTGTAAGACGGCTCACTGGACAGCGGTTGTTAACACAGTTTCACTGTCTGCAAGATGCCAGCTGGGGATTGGTGTTTGAGATGTTGTTCTTGGTGAAGTGGTGTGTGTGAGCTGTTAGTAATGATCTTGTGTGTGTGTGTGTGTTTTGCAGATAAATATTCCGAGTTTGACCTGAATGACCAAGGAGAGATCGGTGAGTAATGGTAGCACTAAAACGCCAACTGTCAGCTGGCCCATGTGCAGGGTCGACATGCGGCAGCAGTAATTAATACTGTGTGTGTTGTCTGACCGGTGTGAGCACAGGGCTTGAACAGGCTCGTGTGTCATGTTTGAGTCCTGTACGTAAAGTGAGACCACACTGTACACCGGTGTGAAAGCTCTTGGAGCAGATGTGAGGCGAACTGTAGCGTGGGAGTCCGACCGCAGAGATAGAGTCTGTCTGCAGGTCCTGACAGAAGCTGCTAATTGTCCTTCATGTCAACATGCGTGTTGTTTTTAGCCACATTAGTGGCTAACAAAATGGCAAAATGGCAATGTCAGTTGCTTGGTCCGCCACTACTGCCCAATCTGAAATATCTCAACAACTACAGAATGGATTACATTGACATTTTGCTCCAGTATTTTACTAGTGATGAAGCTACAGTGCCAGAGATATCTTGACTTTTTAGTCCCTAGAATCCGTGAAGCTCCAAACACACATTCATAATGTAACGCAGGCTTTCTGTTGAAAATCGTAGGTCCTCAGCGTCTTTTCAGGCTTTGGAAAGCTCCTTCCAGAGACGCATAAGACATTATACAGCTGTCGTGGTCCTTGCGATGAGTGAATTCAATGTGTGTTGGAGTGTTGTTGGAGGGACCCTTTGAAATGCAGACTTGAATACATACAAATTATTAATATTTTCTCAATAAAGCGCGGATCTGATTGTCAACTGCACCTTCTCTCAGATATGATGGGCCTGAAGCGCATGATGGAGAAGCTGGGGGTGCCCAAGACCCACCTGGAGTTGAAAAAGATGATCGTTGAGGTGACGGGCGGCAGCAGCAGCAACACTATAGACTACAGGGACTTTGTCAAGATGATGCTGGGCAAGCGCTCAGCCGTGCTCAAACTGTAAGTAAACCTCTGTGTGTGTGAAAAGATGATGATTTTACATACTGTGCGTGTGCGTGTGTGTGTGCGCGAATCATGTGCTGTGTCAGCCTAATGGCTCATCCTTCAGAAGGGGGTTCAGACATGACTAGCAATGATGTCACTACCCACATGCTACATTAGTCGTTATCTCCACGGCAACAGAACCCATTTATGTAAGCCTATCCATAGTCAACCCATCCTTATCCTGAGCCCGGATCATGCGCTTAGGTAACTGATTATAGGCTGATTAACCGCTGACAGTCACGCGGGACCGGCAAAGACACCCAACCACATGAGATTCTGCCAATGAAATTCTTTTACAATAGTTGTTATTTCTTTCCCTGGTGGATAAGGTGACACATCCCCTGTTTATTCTGGACCGTGCCAGTGTTTGCCGTGTGAGCCTGCTAAAGCAGCCTCTCAGTGGGTCAGACTGCAGGAGAAGGAGTGTGTTGGCTGCTGCATGTCAGCTCTGCTGGACTAAACTGGCTGGACCCTTTTAGTAGACAAATCCTCATAATCCCCAAAACACCAAGCAGGGGAAATGCATAACTTTTCCTCCTTTGCCCTCAACCATTTTTCAAAATGTGTATTGCATAATCCCACATCGGCTATTTATAAGTGCCTCATTTGTCCACTTGGTAGTGGTTTGTAATCACTTTCACCAGGGGAATGGTGCAGTGATCACATTTTAAGTTTAAACAAATGTTGACATCTTAACTTGATGAGGTTTGTTTTACTAAATGTATTGTGCATAATGTTGCAGATTCAACACATTTATACAAACAGGAAAGGAGAGTTTAGCGTGAGCTTCTATTGGCTACTAAAGTGTGCGTGCGTGTGCGTGTGCAGAAGGGCGATATTGGTCACAGGGTGTAGGTTACCGACATGGAGTATCTTGCTGTTTCTACTGCTCCTCCCCACTCTCTCTGATGGCTGCGAAGGTCTACAACGCCTCTCTTGTGTTCTGCTGTTTTTGTCTCTAAAGGGAGGAATGGGGGGGGGGGGGGGGGGGGGGGGGGGGGGGGGGGGG
>NW_022280053.1:2313254-2352445 GCF_004355925.1 Anarrhichthys ocellatus
GGTGTAGTTGAGGGTACAATGAGCTCTAGAATACTGTTATTCAAAGCACTTGGCACAACAACAATTGATGTAGTTACAATCGGAGGAAAATGATTGAGGTCACGCTCCACAAGTTGGGCCCAGTTTGGGAAAGCTCTTCGGATAAAGTCACTGTTGGAGCGATACACAAGTGCACAAGGACGCTCAGCCACTGTAGTTTGTTTAACCCAAGATTTTAAATTCCAGATGAGCCTTACAGATTTTACATTTTCTACTAGCGATTGGTTAACAAGTAGCAACAGTTGTGAGGGATCTTGACTCCAAGATTCCACTTTTTCTTTCCATGAAATGAAGATAATCACAGGGGTCCTGTACTGACGTCATATCGCTGTGTGCGCATTAGAGTGCAGATACATATTTCAGTTTTTGTACATATTAAACAGGTATCTGGTGTGTATGTACACAATAACAACATTAAGTCAGCGTGTAACTATCTATTAGTAGCAGATAAACCTAACATGGCAATATGCCTAAATCATACATGCATCACAGTAACAATTGTACTGGAGACATTCCCATAAGGAATAATCTATTGACAAAAACAGGACATTTGACTTGCTGTTGGATGAGTAGGAGGTGACCGATCAGGTGTGATCTGCGAGTGCCGGTTTCGTCGTTGGGATCATTGCTCCTTATGAGCTTAGTGGAGCTTTGTAGAGTTTTCCAAAAAAGGAAATTAAAGACAGGCATTCTGTGCTCTGAATAGCTGCTGTCAGATCGCTCACTCTGCAGCGTACAGTCTAACCCACTATGCCCCTCACTCCCCTTTGTGGTTTCCCTTCATTCCTCTCCTTTCACTTTCGGCTCAGCCAGCTCGTGCCCAGTCTGTGACTGTGGCTCTCTGAATCCTCCAGGAGCTGATGATCCCTCCTCACTTACACATTCCTGCTCGTATTGTTTCTACTTTTCTTGTTCACCTCCTTTACACTCTTTTACAACCTGATGTTACAGATGTATCAATGACAAAGAATTTCAGTACAGAAATGCCAAAGTAGGTTTGAAGTAATGTAGAAAAAGTCAATCACGTAGCTTGTCCAACACAGGGCACCCACAAGTTGATTTTCCAACTGTAAAATGTTGTATTCCGTATGTATCTTGGTCAATCCAAATCAAGTGTATTGTTTATTTCGTTTTAGCTATCTTATTTTCTCTCTCTCTCCCTCTCCCTCCCTCCCTCCACAGAGTCTTGGTCTTTGAGGACAAAGCCAATGGCGCTGCCTGCAAACCAGGCGGACCCCCTCCAAAGCGGGACATTTCTAGCCTGCCTTAAGCGTAGCTGTCGGCCTCCGGACTGCTGCTGGAGCAGAGGGACCATCGTTGGTTGCGTGGAATCGAATCGTTCTCTTAACATGTGGAGTGTTGTGTTAGTGTGGGGCCAGTGATTTGGTGATTTGAGGATGTTATTTTGTGATATATATGATGGTGTGTGCGAGCTGTTTGTCATTTGGAAGTCTGAGCCCACAACCCACTAAATGATGTTTGACTGGGAATATTATCATTCATCTTTTTGTTCCCCTTTAATTGAAATGTAGCATTAGTAGTTGTACTCGTGATCTGGTTGATAAAATGACCTTTTTGTTGTAAGTGTTTCATGGATATATTTGAAGGGAAGACTCCAGACTCCAGAGGTTGCTTTTCCTTCCTTGTTTCTTTTTTTTTTTGGGAAGCATTTTGGCGACGTGAGAGTAGGATGCTTTTGGAGAAGCACAAGGAAAAGAAGCAGCTTTCCCGACACATTTTTGCACTGTCTTCCGTGGTCTTGGATGAATTCCTGTCGGGACTGATCTTAGTCAGCGTGTCACTTTAGATCAGGTGCCAGAGATTACAGGCCCAGCTTCCTTTTTGGGTCAAAGTCATCCGCCCTCGCAGCTGAAACACTGATCTGGAATCAGTAACTAGGTAATCCTGGCCACTTTGGTGATCTAATAATATTTTTGTAGATGACTGTACTGCTATGCGTTTTTAATATTCCTCTCTCGGCTAGTGTGAGTGAATAAGAGATCATGTTGAGCATGGGACGTTCAGTTTCAGTATGTGGCATGAACCGCAAACCTGACTCCGTTTTTTTTTTTTTTTTTTTTTTTTTTTTTTTTTTTTTTTTTTTTTTTTAGATCTGTAAGGTTTAAGCACATGTTCTTTTTGGAGGGAGTGTGATTTTAACAGGCACACAAGTGTAACAAATGTACATAATATGCTCCACACAGTACAATCATATTCTTTCCAAGTGCCTCAACATGCAGATGCTGTAGAGCTTCAACACACCGCTTGAAAAAGGAGAGTGCACATGCGTGTTCACTTCCAGCAGTCCTCTTGGTTTACTAATTCCAGGAAAAAAGAAAACATGAAATGTTCTTTGTTGAGACAGTTTTGATGTTTGTTGAATTGTATTGATATGGTGTTTCCACAAGATTCTGAGTGAGTGAAATTCTCAAGTGTTGAATTTTTTTTAATGTAATTTTTTTTTTCCCTTTTATTAACATTATCATTTGTTTGTCGCAGCAAGCGTTTAACCAGTTTGTGAAGTGATTTGACTGCTTAGGTTACCTTATACTTCACACGTGTGTCATTAGTTTCCTCCCAGCTTTCCTTCATCAGCTAACCCTCTCTCCCTCTCTGTTGATCTGCGTTCATTGTCCTGTGAATTCTGTTATTTGTGCCTCAGTGTTGCTGTAACTCACGCTACTTACTGTGAATTTGGTACTTGTAGTATTTTTGATCCACCTAACGTGTTTTTTAAACTATTAATTTGTTTTCAGTCTGATAGGTGTATTACATCTTTTAATGTTGTTGAGATACACATTGTTTGCAGACACCAAAGGAATTAAAATTATTCTTACACTGGCCTGTTTTGAATTGTTCATTGCTGTAATGGAGATCTCTTTCAACCTCTTCAACTCATTTTTACTTTGTGTGAAAAACAAGTCTAGATACAAGAATAGTGTTTTGTTTTTTTATTTCACGAGTAAACTTACTAGTAAAGTTACTTTACTGTAGCCTCTTCTCTGCTCATGAAAGGTGGGTGGCCTTCCATCAATCTTAAAGAGTCCATGTGTTGTTAAAGGGCACATTGCAACACGTGTTTGGCTATCGGTGCTGATAAATGTAAAGGTAAAACCTGGGCATTGTCAGTTATGTTTTTGGGTAAATCTCCTTATTTTTCATGATTATCTCCCAGTTTACTCTCAGGAAGAGAGAAATCGTGTGTGAATCTTTGGCTGACAACAGTTTGCGTGTTGTAATAATGCTTTCATTCCATATTCTTTCCTCGCTCACTTTTCATGTTGCTCCATGTACGTGCAGCTGCATCCCGAGCAATAACATGTTTTTAATAAAAGGTCAATAGCTGCTACTCTAGCGCACACAGTCACGTGTTTGGTTATGTTTAATCGTCTGTATGTAAAGGCCATCTATCTTCCATGTCATTGGGAGAGCAGGTGTGTGGGTGGGGAATAGTTTATGCATACTTTAAAAAGCATGTTAACAGGTGGATTCAGCAGGATTGTTAGAAGCACCTCTATAATTAAAAAGATTGACATCTTCTGCTGTATCCAGGCTTCTCAGTTGTTCCTTACCATTTCACTCCCTTCCCCCTCTAGTTTCATCTCTGTCCTCAGTCAGTCTGCTTCAGGCATGTGTTCAGCAGATTTAGCATATGCACAATTATTGATGGTAATTAATGGTCCACGGCTGACATTGAAATAATGATGCATCACTGACACCCTCCTCAGGATCTCCTCTCGTGCATAGAGGCTGCCATCTACTGGTCAATCTAAGTCATGACATGAGTGAGATGTTTGGTGATGGACTGCTCATTGAACTGGAGGTTTAACTGACTCACACCCAAACACTTTTGTTTGTACTTTTCAAAAGAAAATTAGACTATACATTCTCAGTTTTTACACAAGACTTGCAAATAAGAATTGCTTAAAACATATTTGAAAAACTGCATCTGCCAGACATCCTAATAGTCTTAAAATTAGTATTTATAGATATACGTGTGTGTGTGTGTGTGTGTGTGTGTGTGTGTATTAGCTCACCTCTCATTCTACAAGAGATTAACTAATATTAATTAATTTATCTAAAACACGACCTGTAATCATCACTCAAATTGTCCATATTTTGGTGACATCACAGGACTTGTGTTTATTATGAAGAGTTGTTAAAGTGGAGGTGTCTTTTTTCTGGATAAGTTGCTACAATGTCTTGATAGACACATGAACGGTAACACCCCCTTTAACTCGGACCTACTTTGTCAAACTAATACTTTACAATGATACGTAGCAGAGCCCATACAGTCACTTTAGATAAATGTCAAAGAGCACCTCTTCTCATCTTGAGCTGCTCATCCTCTCATTCACAACAAGAGCTGACCAGAACCTCGATTGACAAATTGCGCCTGTAGGATTGACAAGTTACCACAAGATGTCGCCACTGAGAAGACTTTGGGTGATATCGCATCTGTAGGTTTCTGATCAGAGCTGTGAAACACATTTATGGACAGACATTTACTGGCCCTCACTTCTCAAATTCCCAGCCTGATAAATAAGAACAGGAAGAGAACTAACCACACCTGACTGTATGCACTGCACTGTACTGTATTGATGTTGATGGGAGTCCTAAAAGTCCTAAAATAAGGACAGTATGAATAGAGCTTTAATCAAATCTGTATTCTTTTATCTCAAAACCTATATAGAGAGCCCAGCACACACACAAACGTAGACCAAGTGTCACTGACAAGGACTTTTGGTACTAACTGTAAATTCCTACCAGACCTCTCTGGGGAGTCATAGTAACTCTTTACCAGGCCGTGCTTTCTTTGATAATCACTGACTGACAGAGTGAAACCTGTATTTGTTTGTGAAAAAAATAAAGATATTTGCACTTATTTGGGATGTCCTTTTTAAGTGCATTACTGTCTGCTGGGCTTCACTGTGCTTTGTGTGTGATTGTGTGATTTGGGATGCTTTGATGGTGTTTGGTCATGCATCACTGTCACTAAGCAGTTCTTCACATCCCGACAAGCTCATTGTTATTCTCAAGGCGTCTCATTCTCAGCCGTCATGAAATACAGTATAAATGGCTCCGTCCAAACTCAAGAGCTATCAATGAGACTACACAGCAATGCCCAGCTGCCTTTGACTTCACAACTCACAAGAAGATCAACCCAGACCAGCACTGAACAAAAACAGCACTAAATAGTAATTTTGTTTCAGTGTTTTATTTCCATCTAATAACTCCCATGAATAATAAAGTGGTGGTATTCTCAGTCTCTGGAGGAAGGTGAGTGTCCTCACTTCTCTTAATCCAACTAAATGTTTGCCTTTCCAGCCCTTGAATAGTTTACTATAATAGAGTTGAATAGTTTAATATGACCAAATGTATCTCCAATTGATAAATATGAGCACATCTAATAGCGGTCTCTATTACATTCAGGGTACAACCAAGGATTCATATATTTCAGGAAGTTTTGCAAACAAGATTTTTGCAACTTGGTAAAGCTTGGGTGTGACCACATTTTCACCAAATTCCATGTAAATTATTATTAAATCAAATGTTGGTTGATATGTGTCACTCCCTGTCTAGGTCTATAACTACCATGGTATTTTAGTTATAATCTAATTTTGTATATCCTGTCTTAGACAAAGGGTCATGCATATCAGTCAGACACACATAAAAACTATTGCCCATATATAGCTCTACAGGGCTGAGTTGATTCAAAGTTCCAAAAGTGCAGTTTAGCTTTCTCTGTAAATAATTAATGTTACATTTTGATGCATCCGTTCATAATTGCTACTGAGATTCTGTTCCATCTATTTCGTCACCATGTCTTACTTTTCTTTCTTATTTATCAACGCATGTATGTCTAGTGTACATTTCCTCTCTGCCTCTTGATTTCAAAATAACCACCAATATGTTTTCCAGCACAAAAAAACAACTTCAATCCATGTAAAGTGAATAACACCCAGGTTTAGGAGATCGTGGGGGACCTTGAAGGCAACATTCTACGTCGCCTACGCTTCTAACGACTCGCGCAAGAGCCGGGGCTCCGCCCACCCTCCGCGCGGAGCAGAGGCGTTTGAGTAGAGACGCACACAGCGGAGTTCGGTCCATCTCTGCTCGCAGCTAGCTAACCCCGCAGCAAGGCCACTGCGGGAAGATGGCGACGGAAAAACTGAAAAATGAAGGAAGAGTGAAAATTGGACATTACATTCTCGGAGATACACTCGGTGTGGGGACGTTTGGAAAAGTTAAAGGTATGTCCGACTGTGTTTTACGTCTGTTGCATCCTGCCAACTGAAAGATGGTGGCAATGGGAGCTTCTAGCTTAGCATGCTAAGTTAGCATGCTATGAAAGCTAACTTGTCGCAACGCCAGGAAAGGTAGCCCACTTGTCCTCATGTCCTGCTAGTTAGGTTAGCTCAACTTGTTTTCTGACAGACATGATGTTTTTTTCGGAATGTAGCCGCAGATGCCAACGACTGCCACACAATGCAAGTTATACGACATTAGCTTCTGTTGAGCCACATCTATTTCAGGTAGTGGCCGGTTGCGTTTTGGAGCTAGCTAAGTTAGCCCGAAAGCCACAAGTCGCTTGTCAAGACAGACTCCGGGAAGTAGACCCGTCTTGGTGTTGCTAGCCATGGCGCTAGATGGGTAGATATTAACGAAGAGCATTTAGCTATCCCCGATTCGTGTCGTTTCCTCTACTCTCTTTTTAAAACAACACGATGCAGGAATGTTCTGCAGCTCGGGGGTCTTCAACTCTGCCCTTCTTATGAGTTGCGTTTGCCATTCTGTGGAAGAGACCGCTATTAGATGTGTGTGGGGAGGGACCCAATCTAGTCCGTGTTGTCAATCTAGAGGGCTGCACGATTAGTATGTCAATAAATAGCTTTGCTTGTATCAACACCTATTGGTCTAATGATTTTCGACAACGCCCCCTGTGTATTTCTTCATATTCTCCTCTCAGCTCTGCCGTTGTTATCGACCTCTTCTATAGACTGTCCGTTTTACCATGCAGTGCAGTTTGAACTCATGATTGAGCCCAAATAAAGTGAGCCCATCAGACACACTCCAAAAAAAAAACCCAGTCAGAACAGCAACATGCTTTATTTGCAGACCGTTCCCAGTGAGTCACCTCTGCACTTTTTGTGGTCGACCACACTCTTTTGCTCTGTGCTGATTACTGGAGGCTTGGTTCATAGTTCACCACCACAACTGGTAAATCAATAGCAGCTGTTTACTAAATTCCCCCTCCTCGTTTTCATTCAATGGTAACTCGTTCAAATATTTGTTCTCTTCCCACTGTTGCATATCGCTGTTTTCATATGAAAATTATTTTCACTTCAACTAAAGGATTACATGTTTGGGTTGAGATTACATTTATTTTGAGCTTGTCAAGGTATTGGCTAAACCACGTCTTAAAATGTGTTAATTGTTCTTGGTCTTCAGACTGTTGTGGTTACAGACATATCGGGCTAGATATGTCAGTGTTTTGGAGATGCACTTTTAGCTTTTACCATCACTTAATGCTGTTCAGAATTTTGGGAATGCCTGCCTCAAAAACTTGATACGTTACAGTCAGGTAATACTATGTGTTTTTTAATTGTCTTTCATGCTTTTAGGTTGTAGAAAGTTCTCTTTACAAATAGGCTAAATGTTGTTTTGGATGAAGGGTTTGCCGAAAAGGTCCTTTGTTGTTCATGGAGAACAAAACGCTGTACAATGGTTCAAACAGACTGACAATTAAAAAAATGGCAGAAGGATACATAGATCCCTCCGAGCAACAGTGAGAATAAAATAAATAATAATAAGATAAATAACAAAATTAATTGGAAGCTTAGCATCAAAATCTGTGCAGATTTAAATAGGAACAAGTTTCTGTTTCAGTTTTAAGTGCACAATAATGCCTTTAACAAGCTGGAATATTAACTAATAATATTACTACTAATAATATTAATTAAGGTGTGTTGCTAAAGCAAAGCTATTCTTGAGACATCACAATATAAATAGGTTAGTCTAGGGTTGGCACTATCTAAATTGCATCACAGAATGTCAGTTAAATGTATAATGGACTGACAAATCAAAGTTTAAACCTAGTCAGTCTCCTCGTTGGGTAGACTTCAGAAAGCTCAAAGAAAAATGGCTGCACAGAATATTTAGAGCCCAATTGCAAGCACCGTTGTGATTCAGCAGTGATCTCCGGTCACTAATGCAAATACAAATACCCATCGATTTTGAATTTGTTATTTGGGGCAAAAATGGCCAAATTTATTTCAATCATAAATAATACATTTGGTGTCTGAATCGGTTACTCCAACCTTTCGAACATCAGTGTATGTCCTGTGTTGTAATTGGTATTGCTCATGTCCGCTCATCTTGATTTACCCTGCAGTTGGCCAACATGAGCTGACCAAGCACCAAGTGGCCGTGAAGATCTTGAACAGGCAGAAGATCCGCAGTTTGGACGTGGTGGGAAAGATCCGCAGGGAGATCCAGAACCTCAAGCTTTTCAGGCATCCTCACATAATTAAACTGTAAGTCCTAGATTACACCCTGCTCGCTGCTCCATAATCCCCCTGCCGCCACAATAATGCCACCCACTGAGCTATTTCCAGGCTTTAATGGTGTGTTTCAGAATACTTCCATGTGGGGGTATCTGTCTGACCCAGTCTCCTCCCCTCTCAGTCCCTGGCTCACTCTGCTTTATTGCCTGATTTCCTCTCTGTTGCCCTTTCATTTTAATACGTAAAAGTGCTTTATCACCATCTTTCATCATGCCTTGCTGTGTGATCGCCTCTCCTTCAGTTTCGTATTCAATAATAGTGAATACGAAACTGAAGGACTGGGGGGGGGTGTATACAACAATTATAATACAACAGGGTAGAATTGTCACATCCTATCCAAAAGATATTTCCTGTCCTGTTTCAAATAGCTAATGGCACAAGTGTTGGTGCAGACCGATACATGACGGCATCATTTTGAATGAGTCATTGTTTAACTTCACATGTCTGAACGCTCAGTACTTTGTTAGTGCTTAAATGCACATTTGCGTCAAGCAGTGCTGTAAACCACTACAAGCCCGAAGTAAACACTAATTTTGGCAACACAAGAATGCTGTGGTGGTGCTGCTGAAACTGTCACTGATCAAAAAATAAAGATACTTCCTACCTTGTATCTAAATGTTCACAGGAAGCAACTAGTGCTCAAGGCCACAGTTACAGGGTCATTAAAGTCATGAGGTGTGGCTAATTGCATGAAATACCAGCTTCATGTCATGCATGCACAAGAATGTAAACTTTTTTTGTGTGTGTGTTGAGGAAAGAGATCTTTGACTGGGCGCACAAACACTGGGGCGGAGTGCACAACATTGCTCATCTATTGACAAGTGAAGCAATACAATACAACACACCTTCATTTGGTTTACAGGAGGTTTGTAGCAATCGTGACAAATGAGCTGAGCGGTTGCTATCTGCAATGCTTTTGAGTGTGAGACTGTTTCCTTGCAGAGTAGATTAAACCACAGATGTGCTGTGTCATAGATGAATGGAATTGTGATATTTTTATTTAACATGTAGGCAAATATATACAAATATGCTGTTCTTGCTTGGAACAAGCATCTATTGTTTGATAGCTAGACTCACTGACAAAGTGTGCTTTCACACCTGTAGTTTATTTAATTTGCTCCAAGCATGAGGTGTGTTTCAGTGCAGCATCTCAGGTTCATAAAGTGTGGCACAGCGTGCCTTAACTAAATGGGTTGTTTTTCTAGCAGCAAGGCATAAAACTCCAAGATGTTATGATTTAGTCACATTCTTGCTGGAAATGGAGCATAACATGTTATGTTTCTACAACATTCCACAGTTGGATACAAAATCCACGAGATTTAATAGCGTGCTTTCCTATTTCTTATTCCTACAAATGATGAAATAATAACTCATAACTGTGTATTTGAGCGGCGTTATATCTCCTAATTGTTGATGATCCGTATGATTTCCACTTTGTGTTGATGTCTGCAGGTATCAGGTTATTAGCACCCCTACAGATATCTTTATGGTGATGGAGTATGTCTCAGGAGGCGAGCTATTCGACTATATCTGCAAAAATGGAAAGGTAATACACTATGATACTGGGAAATACATTTTCCTTCACTCTTTTCATCTTGTCATATGTAGCAGATTTTGCATATTCTGTTTCCAGTGAGGGGACCAGCACATTGTGTACTTCTCTGTGTTCATAGCCAGCCTTTGGTGCAGATACAGCAACCTGTGAACCAGAAACTGTGGCTTGAAAAGATAACATAACACCACACCAAGTGCTGCTTAGTCAGCTGAGATGTGCTAATTCACAGAGCGAGAGTCACAGAGAAGATCACACCTCATGGATGATTTCTGCTTTGACAGTTGGATGAAAAGGAGAGTCGTCGGCTGTTCCAGCAGATTATTTCAGCGGTAGACTACTGCCACAGACACATGGTGGTGCACCGAGACCTCAAGCCTGAAAATGTGCTGCTTGATGCACACATGAATGCCAAGATTGCAGACTTCGGTAAGCGTGTCAAGTCCTAAACCCAGGTCTTCACAGGTGACAGTGTTTGTTCAAATTATGGACACAATGATACAGAACTTGGTTCAGTAACTCTAAATTGAATGTAGAGTCCATGTGGCATTTTTGACTATTAATAGGACTATCGAGCAATGTCCCTGTGTTTTTAGTGTTATATTACATGTAGGGATGCACCAATCATATTTGCCGAATAGCTATCGGAGCTTATACTGACCGTATTTTACCCGTGTAACATGTTGTGCAGGATTATCAAACATGATGTCAGACGGAGAGTTCCTACGAACGAGCTGTGGTTCTCCAAACTATGCTGCTCCTGAGGTCATCTCAGGAAGGTAATGTTTGCCGCCATTAGATGTTGACACTGACTGAATAAACAAAACCCAGTAAGGTGTGGCGTTCATGATTACGGGATTGTTTCCTTTTTTTACCTCATCCTCAGGCTATATGCTGGTCCAGAGGTAGACATCTGGAGCAGTGGGGTCATTCTCTATGCCTTGTTGTGTGGGACGCTTCCCTTTGATGATGACCACGTGCCAACACTCTTTAAGAAGATCTGCGACGGAATCTTTTTCACCCCGCAGTATCTGAACCCTTCGGTAATAAGCCTCCTTAAACACATGCTGCAGGTGGACCCCATGAAAAGAGCCACCATCAAAGAGATCCGGTGAGCCCGACGAGATTAATTACAAAGTCAAACTATTGCTATAGCGTTGCGTTCATGGTCTGTGGTTTGTTTGACTAAATAATGTCTCCTCCTGCAGAGAGGATGAGTGGTTCAAACAGGGCCTACCAAAGTACTTGTTTCCTGAGGACCCCTCCTACAGCAACAACATGATTGACGACGAGGCCCTCAAAGAGGTATGTGAGAAGTTTGAGTGCGCAGAGGAGGAGGTCCTGACCTGCATATACAGTCGCAACCACCAGGATCCATTGGCCGTCGCCTACCATCTCATCATTGACAATCGTCGCATCATGAATGAAGCCAAGGACTTTTACCTGGCGTCCAGCCCTCCCGACTCTTTTCTAGATGACCAGCACCTGAGCTCGTCCGGCGGAGCTGTGTCTGGCATCATCAAGCCCCACCCTGAGCGCGTACCCTTCCTGTTGGCGGAGACTCCACCCAGGCCTCGCCACACGCTGGACGAATTGAACCCCCAGAAGTCCAAGCACCAGGGTGTTAGAAGGGCCAAGTGGCACCTAGGTATCCGGAGTCAGAGTAGACCCAATGATATCATGTCAGAAGTGTGCCGTGCCATGAAACAGCTGGATTATGAGTGGAAGGTAAGGAAGAAACTCCATGAGGGGGGCAAAGAGGAGGAAATAGGCCTAAGATGGAGTACATTTAAACAGGTTACATTATACAGACACTGTTTCTTCACCCTTCATAACTCTTCCAGGTTGTGAATCCTTATTATCTGCGTGTGAGAAGGAAGAATCCTATTACTGGGATGCAAACCAAGATGAGCCTTCAACTCTACCAGGTGGACAGTAGAACCTACCTCCTCGACTTCCGTAGCATAGACGGTAAGGTTTAATTCAACTGTTCTGTATCAATTACATTGACTAAGATGTGAGTGAAAAACGGAGAAACAAAGAAACTGATAGTTGTGTTGCTCTCTAAAGTTGTGTTTTAAACAAGTCTCATATCACTTATTTACAGTTGTTGATGATGATCTGCTACGCTCTGAATGCAGCTTCCTGTATATTGGTCGTGTTTCCCTGGGTTCTGTCCTGTAGTTTACTGCCTCAGTGAAGATTTCGTAAATGATTGACTCAGGGTTGAGGGCTTTGGCTTTTTGTCTGTGTAGGTGCGCGGCGGTACCTCAAAGGCAAATATGAGATAAGAGTGTTGTGAGCGGAATTAACGCAGCAAAGGCATGCTGTGCAAAGGGCACAAGACTACATTTCGACTGCTGCCACAGCCGAGTCAGCCACAGCATTAGCTGCAGTTGTCACAGATGGTTTTAAGGAATGGAAGGCTGCATTTTTAAAATAACTTTCAGGGGCTTTTTTTGAGGGAATTCAATGTCTTCTACAACTTTTCAAGAACTGCATATACCCTTTTTATAGACCTTCATATGGAAATATAATGAAATTAAAGGGTTTTTGTATTATGTAGAAAACCTTTTGTCTTGTTTTCTTTAGACGATATGTTGGAGACGAAATCTGGAACTGCTACCCCTCTCCGATCCGGGTCCGTGGGCAACTACCGCACCACTATTAAGAACGATGTCGACGGGGCAGATGCTCCAGCCACGTCTAGCACTGTGCTCCCCACCAAGGCCGCAGAAGGCTCCTTAGCGTCATCGTTGACCTCGTCCATCGAATCAACGGGAGGGGCGGACACCGCGACCGTCCCTCGACCGGGAAGCCACACCATCGAGTTCTTTGAGATGTGTGCGAATCTTATTAAATTACTTGCACGATAGCTTGCAAAACAATCGCTAGCCTTTTTTCCTCTCCGAGTGTCTTTATAGCAATAAGCATGCAAACTGATTCATGGCTCAATTCATCCCAGCTGAGGATGAGCTGATTGTTCCATGGCACTGACGCAGGTTAGTGTTCCCTAAGTGGACAGGATGTGTACTGAGCTGACAGGAACTGTAAAGGGTTATTTGGAAAGATGAAAGATGGGCTACCTAATAGCAAGGACAGAACAACATTTAGAAAGGGGGTTTTACAACTCCCTGATCAATTTAATGGTAAATATCCACATCCCACCTATACATATATACGCAAGTGATTACACTGAATTTTCTGTACTGTAGCCAGTGAGCACTGCTTTCCCAGTACAGAGAACAAGATCAAGTTTTTGCCTGCAGAGAAGGAAGCCACATGTTGAGGGGTTGGGTGTCCGGGTGGCATATAGGGTGCAGGTAGCACTTTTGCACAAGTTTCTTTTATTTCTCGCTGCTCTTGTTTTTGTTTTCTTTCTCTGTGGGGAACAGAGAAGCGGTGCAGATGTATCGGGGCTCTGCACCGGCTATAACAAGGGTCGTCATGTCCATCACAGTCATTGGACTCTGAAGAAGTGCAATGAGCCCTTTATTTCTGTCTTGTGTCGGGGACAAAAGAATGCTTCATCACATTTATGTTAGCTTTTCTTTCTTTTTTTGTAAATTTGAGTTGTCGGCGACTAAATTTTCATGATTTGTGTCCTTGTTGTAAAAAAAAGTTTGAATTTGTCTGTCCCCTACATTTTTATATATAAAGACATGAATATATTTATCAGTGGATGGAGTGTTGGTTCTATTGGAAATGGAATTTTGGGTTGCTTTTTGTTTGTTGCATCAAGATCTATTGCTGGATGGTATATATTTTCCTTTTTTACCGACTGGTTTTTAAATCAATATCACAGCTTTGTTTCCTTCAATCACAATTATTCTGATACTTGATTGTCTCTCCAGATAAATATAGCCTGCTTTTACCATTTAAGAGGTATTTTGCCATGACAGTCAAAATCTAGAAATATATCATTTTCAGTGTCTCATATTAAAATGACACGGTGGTTTTGACTTTTTGTTGTATTTTCTCTTTCTTTTTTAATTTTAGATTAATAATTAGGATTGGAGTACGATCACTGAATGAAATGCCTTTTGTCTACATCCAATTTGTAAATGCCAACCCATCAAAAGTGCAAAGGCCTCGGGGCTCAAATTGAGTAGTAGCAGTTACATGCAGTGCATGGACGATGTCTGTTGGCAGGTGAATCCATCCAGAATATTATCATTTGGGGTTTTTTTATTTTGCCCACACATTCCCTTTTACATACTTAACCCTGAAACAAACCTGTCATGCTGGATAGATTGCAGTTCTTGTAGAAGGAAAAAAAATCACGCAAACATTAAGATCTTAAACGGTGTTGGGGATTTATATTTGATAAAGAAAAATATCGGACAAAATATACTTGCAAGCTCACAGTCTTGGATATATACGTCTTTAATCACAAGTGTGATGCATCTCCCTCCATTTCCTGTCCACAGTCTTAAAGGTTTAAGCGGTGTCTGTTTGGCTGCCTTATCATTATCAATACTGTTATGTAAAAGGAGGAATCCAGTGCCGATCAAAATTATTGGCACTTTTTTGGGAATTTCAAGTGTTTGAAGTCCACGCATTATTTTGTCAGTGTTGTTAATTCACAACTACTGTTAACAATTCACAGATTACTTTTGCATTACCCAAAAAATTTTGCAAAACAAAGAAAATTCTTAAATGCAAAACGTAAAATAAACCTCTGTAACTGCTAACACGTTTTAATTAATAGAGGGAAAACAAAGCGAACTTGAACTGGTTTCTCATCAATCATCATTTTTGTCTTAAGTCAATTGAACCGGGGTTTAGTGAACTTTGCGTCGTAATATCAGTCTCTTAAAAAAAAGTTTGACTTTATTTGTGTTAAGAGGTGTTAGCAGTTGCTCAAGGCTGTTTCTTGAGTTTAGCTCTACGGCTTTAAAAATCTAAAATCTGAAAATGATGATGGAACAAAAATTGCCAAGAGTGACAATACTTGTTTCTCTTGCTGGTTTGGACTGAAATAATTAGTTAATATTTCACCTTTTTATGTCTGTTTTAAACTAGACTTTATGAAATAAACTGATCATGGTGAAGAAACAAACTATGGTCTTGGGATGATATTGTAAAACTAAACAATTTTAGTTTTATAGGGCAGTTGAGGTTTTGATTATTAAAACTTCTCAAGGGATTTGTAGGAAAGATGAATGTGTGAAACCGTGACCTTTTTGACAGTTTATGGAGTCGTGTCCTGACGATAAGTTCTGCCAGTCTATGTGTTCGGACTGCTTCAAATAAATAGTGTTCTATTTTTGTTTGTTGTGTAAAGGGACCCTACCAGATTGGCAAGTGTAAATCTGAATGGACAGTGTTGAAATCATTTGTATACACAACTGCCTAATAAACCGCTAAATTTCACACAATTTTGCTGAAGTTTCTCTGCATGTTTTTAGCCTTTGGACCATCCACCATCACAGCCATGCAATCAACAGTACTAAGGAAGCTGAATGTTACACTCACTGCAAACAAGGAATGTCCTCCAACAAGGAGGCGTATAAACTCATAAGGAAGTAAAAGTTATCTCATTGTTATTCTGGAATCACCCTAACTGATTTAGCTATTCAGGTGATTCTGTGTAATAATATAAGTGATGGAAGGTAATCCTCATTTTAGATGAAATTTACATTTATTAAAAATGAATCATCTGAGTCATCTCTGTGGTGCCATCTAGTGGGCAAAATGGAGACTCCGTCCCACACATTGCATTTAAGTAACATTTTACTGTAAAATGTACCAACATACTTTAATAATGTGTTATATGTCTCTGTCCTTAACATACACATCTGCATTATCATCTTTACAAAAAAAAAATATGGTTCGTGTTTCTTTAAGAGACGACGTAAACATTCACACAACTTCCGGATCAACCAATATGGCTTACCGCTGTTAGCAACTTAGGTAAAGTTAGAAAGATATTGACATCGTTAACGATTTATTGAACCGGGAAGTCCGAATCTGTCAATATCTTTCTAACTTTACCTAACCCTTATAAACGCACTGTTACAACTCCTTCATAGTGTCATATTGCTTTTCGGAGAATTATGATGATAAGTTCATAGTAGATGCAAACGTATACTTATGTACAATATATTATGTTGAACATTGTTGCTCCTGGATGGATCACAGCCAACCCAATTATTGTCAACACAACTCCTTGTCCTTGGTGATGGTGGCCACAGCACTTAAAAGAATAAACTTCATAATTCTCAAAATTCTGACGCTTTGCTTTTTTATTAACAGCATTTACTTGTACTTTTACTTTCAATACTTAAGTACATTTAATATCAGAAAATTACTTTTGATACTTAAGTACAATAAATATCAGATACTTTAAGACTTTTACTCAAGTAATATTATAATAGGTGACTTTTTACTTTTACTGGAGTAGTTTTCCAGTAAGGTATCTTTACTTTTACTCAAGTATGGCTTTTGAGTACTTTATACACCACTGGCTGTTAGCTTGTCCTGTTTTGCCCACGGAGGTTCGTGTTTCTTTAAGAGACGACGTAAACATTCACACAACTTCCGGGTTAACCAATATGGCTAACCGCCGTTAGCTTGTCCAGTTTTGCCCACGGAAAGCTGTAGAAGTCTGCAAGTGCAAATGTAATATGTTATGTTGAAATCAACTGAAGTGCAGTCTTGTGTGAGCAAACCTACGGAGGTGTCAAGTTTAGGCTAAGTGTTAGCTAGGTCATTAACGTTAGAGCTAACGTTAGCTAGCGTTGTTGTGAGAGAGTTGTTTTTGTTTATTAGTTAACTCGTCTTGCTGTTGTGGCTAGTTAGTTGTTGGTTAACTAGTTAGTTATATGCCCTGTGTTTAAACAGCAGATATACCTAACTGTAGCAGCAGGATTGTCGGTTAACGTTAAGTTAGATATGCATCTGGCAGTAACATCACGTTAAACTTTTGCAGGTTTGTGATATTTCAAAATAAAAGTCAATTTCCGTAGATTTTCACGTGCTGATTTCAGATGTGATTTCAAGTCATATACTCGGTAACCGCCACCACCACCAACCACCCCTTCCCCCCTAACAGAATGGCTTCATTTGGCTGGAAGAGGAAAGTTGGTGAGAAGGTTTCAAAGTCAGCCGTGCAGCAGTTTGAGGCTGAGGCGGAGAAGACTGAGGATGCTGGGCCAGGTCCGGGTGACGAGGTGGACTGGCTGCACGCCATCAAACGGCGGCGAGAGATCCTGCTGGAGGACTGTGCAGCCAAGAGCCAGAGGCTGAAGGATGAAGGTGCAGTGCTGGCTGAGCACGGCAGGTGAGGGATGCTGTATAGAGCTGGCAAAAGTCAGGATTAGAATTTAAATCTTATTTCAGTCCATGAAACTGAGGATTTCCTGTCTGTGTGCTGCTGGATTCTTTAAGTGAACATCTGGATTTGTTAGCAGATGTTTAATACACTTAAACCAACTCTCCATCCAGAGGAAGTTATCACCATAGTCAGTGAACCATCCAGAGGAGGGAGAGTAGAGAGAGATGAGGATTACAACACTTCCAGCTTTAACTATGTGATTTAGTTGATAATGAGACAAACTTTCTGTTTCTACAAACAGCCCAAAGGAGCTCAACTTTGCATCAACTGGGAGATGTCATATGTGAAAGCCTCCAATGGAGGGCACCATGGTACAGAGCACTGAGAGCCATCTAACGCAGCTAAAAGCTTTCTACCGACTTCTACTACAGTTACATTATTTAAATAGTGTAATTCAAAACCGCAGCCAAGAGCCATCTGAACTTCAGGTTTCCCTGGTTTTCATTTAATGGCTTTTTGTGAAATTAGTAGGTGTGTGTTGGTGTCAAGTGTATGTTCTTGTATATATTTGGATTTCAAAAGCCAAAGAGCTGTATTCCTCTCAGGACGAGATTGTAAATGAATACAACAACAATTTATATTTTGGCCATGGGAGAAGCTGGTGTTCAGGCCTTTCAACACATATTTAAGAGTGGAAGGGAAAAGCAAAAACATGGAGCAATTTAAGGAAAGCTTTCAAACAGGAAGTGATTTATTTTTATGTTTAAATTGCTCCTACAATCTACTCTAGCACCCCCTGAATTATGCTCCTGTGGAAAGTAAATGCTATGGTAAAGAATGGTAATGATTATTATAAGTGATATTTCCCCCGTTGATGGATTTAAAAAAATATTTTCAGCACTGCGTTTATTGTGTGACTCAAAACGTAAATAAAATCACTCGGCTGCTTTTCTTTTTTTTTTATAGACACTGCTAGATGACAAAATAGGCCTTTTTAAGGAAGCGTTATCTGATATTTCTTCCATGATGATTGACCTTTTTAGCCGTATAACAATCATTTTATGAAACCCTCCTCAGTCCAGGAGATGTAGAGTTGTTGGCCTTAGTCACAGCCAGTAATTGTGTTTGTGAGGGGAAAGTGGATTTTGTTGAGGGGAAATGATGTCATGCTCCGTAATGGCTGTTCAGAGGTTTGAGATGCTGTCTGGTCGGGGATGTCAGCCAGGAGGTTTTTTTTTCTTCTCTAACAACATTGACTAACAACATTGACGTCTGATGTAAGTCGTTTATTACGTAGGTCTACATGCTCCGGATGTAATTAAAGAGTTCCTCTAGTACCTAGTTTGTGATGGAAGTTTTGTGCGACTTGTGGCTGTTTTCTTTATTTTTAAGACCAAACAGATATTGTGTTGTATAAATGTACTCGTGTCACGATAAGCTAAGTGTACATTTTTCAAACGTATACGTGAGATATCCTCTTGAACAGTACACACGGATATTGTAAAGTCTCTACAGACGCAGTAATCTTCACAGCACAGCAAACCGTTTTCTGTCAGATCAGCTGTTGCTGACATGCAGAGGAGACTCTTGATAAGGATGACAGTCATTGCTGCTCATGCATGAACAGACTGGTCGACACTAAAGAAAGGAAAATAAGAGATAGCCAGTGTCTGACTGATAAACCAACAATCAAAAAGAACATTCTATGATGCGTATTGCATATTCATTTGTAAATGTGGCTCAACGGGCGTTCGCTTGAGACTGTTGTCATTTCAAATAGGTACAAAAGATGATTGACAGTTCTCTCCTTCACTCAGACATCAGCTTTAACACTGAAAAAACAGGGCAGTTGTTTCGAAAACATCATCAAATTTCAGAAAAGCACTAAGGGGGAAACAAAAATCCCATGTAGTTCCAGAAGTGTGCCTCCATTTATTTGTTTAACAGCTTGTTTGAACAGTTGTTCAGGACGGTCCTGGGTTTTGTGAGGCAGCATGTGTCATCATCCAAATACTGCACGTAGTTTGCTGATTTGTCCGGCTTCCAGCTGCCATGCTGAGGACATTTTTCTGGCTAGAACTGCATTTGCGAGGTGTGACCTGACTCTCGGAGGCCATTTCAAATGATCACCATCCTCTGAAGGTCTTCTTTTTGTCCCCGAGATTAGTTCACTGGTTCAGTAATGTTTCAGGCACGCGTTGGGGCATGGTTCCTTCTTTTGGACAGCCGTGTGTAAAATGATCATAATCCCCCGACCCTCTACACTCTTTTCAGAACAATAACATGCTGCAAATAGCTCGTGAGTTACACATTTTTTCACTCTTTCTTTAAACGACACACGAGTGTGCACTTCCATCATTCCAATAAATGCAAGTTGACTCATGTACAGAGTTGTAATGACTGTAGAGGAGTCGTTTTTAGTTCATGGGGTGTAATAACTTGCTCATTGCTTAATTTCCTCACATGATTTTGTCTTTTGCCTCATGTGCCGTCAAGATTTCCACACTGCTCTAGTTCCATTTCCTCACTCCTCTCTTGCTGTTGAACAGCAGTAGTATGTGTTTTCTCAGGCTTGATCCTGGTTCTGGCTGTAATCCGAGTTTTATAACTGATCAGTGTTAATGGTCTTGCGTGGCTTTAATTGCTTTTGAATTTTTTCAGGACATCCTTCTTCATAAAGATATAAAAGATCTACACACAACAGACATATGGTGTTGTCAAACCCAGGATTTCACCTCATAATCTCTCCGAGCCTTTGTCTTGATCGTTCTATTGAAATGATTCCTGAGTCAATATTGACTTGAGGAGGAGAGGGATGTCGGAGTGAGCATGATCATGTCCATCAGGGCTCAACAGTGAGGATTGCCACATCGAGCTGGTAAATCTAGCCCGCTGGGCCCGCTCACTTCCTTTCCGAGCATTCGCGAGAAAATGGCGACGGGTAAAGGCAACGTTCATGAGCTGAAGCGCAAGCGAGCATTTCAATTATCCTGGAAACAAGAGTTTAGTTGGGAGGCCTTTTCAAGTCGCTTTTCAAAGGCCCGTCAAGTTTCCCAGAAACGTGTCCTTGTTCAAATTCAGTTATTTAAATAAAGGTTATACATGACGATTAACTTTCATCTTTTAGCTGATAACCACAATAAATAAAACAATTTGCATTTTGGAACGTAAAAATTGACTTTGGGGAAGTGAAAAAAAACCGAAAACATTGAACCCGGATTCATGTGTCCATTCAGATTGTAAAAAAATAAAAAAAAAAAGGTTAATTGTCGTAAAAATATATGCAAAACAAAGTGGTGAGGCTGCAGTGTGACTTCTGTTCAAATGTATGCAAATCCTGTTTATGTTTCTCCTTGCATGTCTGAGAAGGAGCCAATAGCAGGGTCTCGTTGGCTCAGATGAGAAACTGACTACCTGACGGGCTTCCCTGTAGACCCGTGTGTGTGTTTGCTTAGCCTGCTGTAGCCCTTTATACTCTACAGGTAGACAGGTGTTGCAGTATACGCTTGCAGCTGTACAGCGTCAAGAACTCGTCATTAAAAATAAGGAAGAACTAAAATGCACAAAACTCAAGTTGATGGCAAACTGAAATATGACTCGGCTACGCTTCATAAAAGTTTATTTATCTCCGCTTTTGAGAAGTCCTATGCAAGAATGGACAGACCGGATCGGGGAGGGTTTGGGTTCTCTATTATATGCAACAGCAAAAAAATGACGATGGAGAAGGGCTTTAATGATATACACCAAACAAACGTGTGGCAGAGTGTTCGGTTACGTAACGTATATCAAATCTCAGGGCGGAGGCAGGAGAACTCGGCGTCCAATTTCATTGCTTTATGTGATTGTCTATTGGAGTCGGTCACGCTTCAGCGCCGCATTATCCCAAGACTCCAACACAAAGCCGTGTTCAACTCGATGGAGAGCAAGATATCTGCGTGGGGCGTCGATAGCTTTGGTAACTTTAGATCACAGCCAACAAACATGCTCTATAAATAACTCACATGCTTATCTATTAAGTTATGTATCACACTGCCATTTAAAGTGCACCAGTAGCAACCAGGTCACGAATTATGATGCAATAAACAAACACCGTTTGCGTGATTAATCTCTTAGTTCTATAATGTGTGTGTTTTCTCTAGGCACTGGGAGGCCATTAAGAAGCTGGACGAGGCCATCCAGCTGACTCCAGACAACCCACTACTGTATGAGATGAAGTCTCAGGTATACTATACATTGTTATATTTATATACTTCATGCTTTATTTCATTTTGTCTTAAAAGAGTAAACTACCGATTCAGCATTGTATCCTATAAAATGACTGGTGGACAGTTTAAATGCTTTAAGCAGCCAGTCTTTAGGTAACGTGGCTAGAATGGCCTTTTGACCACGAGGCTGCTCCGCTGTTTCCCGGCAGTGCTCGTGTGTCTGAGATGTGATGCAGCCCAACAGCTGTCCTCAGGGTTTGGGGGTGTAGTTTTACATCTGGGTAGAGGACGATGTAGATTATCTGACAGTGGTTTTGTGTTCAGGGTGTACCAAAGAAGTCACAGCGCACTAAATCAGTCACTTACAGCAACGTTCAAGATAACTGAACACGTCCTCTGTTCATGCCCTTTCGTTTGGGAATGTTACTGAGTGACCACCAACATGCTGTGTATGCACTACTACACATGCCTGCTTGTTTGGAATGCGTTTTCGGCTAGATACATGGTATCAGCGCGGTGCTGACAGAACTAAAAGTCTACTGCATGTTTCCAACAGCTTCAATGTTTTTGGCTTTTTAGCTCCACTTCCTTGTTCCTTTCTGTCATTTCACTTCCTCTTCTTCTGCCGTTGTTCCTCAGCTGCTTTTCCTTTTTCTTCTAACATCGGCATCTGTAAATGGTTCCCATATATTTGGGAGAAGTGGAGAAGCCAGAGGAGGTGGACAGTCAAATTCAATTCTTTCTCATCCATTTACTACAACAATCACAATTAAATACCTCCTCATAGCCCCGACCATTGTTTGCCTAATATAATATTATCCATTATAGGTTATTGGAGAAGGAAACCATTAGAGGACCAGGACTTGAAAACCACCGCAAATGGGATTTTCTTTTCCTCCATTGCTATGACTGACTTGAAACATGACATGAGTGCGGACATTTTTTTGCTGAGCTTCAGCTCCAATGTATTTTGACTACACATGGAAAAGCACATCCAACCTATTATTGTCCATTATCAGGCTATAAATAGACTGGACCTCATCATGCTCCCATTACTGATCCACATGACGAAGATGCTTTCACTGATGCTGGTCCTTTACTGCCCTTCATCACTTTCTCCCAATTTAACTCAGTCAGTATTGTGCCTAATACGCCACCTGTCACTCTGAACGTCTGTTACTGCGGTGCGCTCTGGAGGAAATTGGCTCCATTTGTAAAACTGTCATCACATCCTCTTGGGTGTATTCAAGCTCAGCTCATTAGAACGTGTTGTGGATTGTGCGGTAAAGTCATGAGGTTAATTGCTCTTTTCCAATTAACACTAATTGCTATGTTCCATTATGATATGTATGTTTGAAAGCATCCTTCAGTATGAACCAAAAGCTCTACGCCCCGTGCACGTTAATATGTTTTACAGCTCTCATATTGTTATGCAAATAGGGCATTATTGGTTTAAGCTTATTGACAGCTTGTCTTGTACATGATGACAAAGCAAAATTGTGACTGCAAGCATCCATCAACTCAGTGTCTGAATAAAAGATGATTCCAAAGACTCTGCTGATCCTGGTATGCAATGATATAAAACACATGAAAGCATTACAGGCGCTGGAGGCAGAAAATGATTCGCATATTTGCTTTAAAAACTATTTCAACTCTTTGTGTTAATATTGTGAATCACACACGTGTGTTGTCCTCTTGCGGAGGTAGCGCCTAAAGAGTCTTTAATCATTTTGTGGTTTCTCCACAGGTACTGACCATTTTACAGGAAGTGTTTCCTGCGGTGAAGGCGGCAGAGATGGCGGTGAAGTTCCGCCCCCTTTGGTGGGAGGGCTGGCAGACTCTGGGCCGTGCCCAGCTCAACCTGGGAGAGGTGGACCTGGTGAGTTTGGCTGGCAGTACACTCCGAATGGAAACAAAATAGAATGCGCTGTGCTCGCAAAAAAGCTGTCCGACGGCAATCGGATTCAGGGCTGTCGACAAATGCGAGCACTAGGTGGAGGAATGTGTGACTCGCAGCGAGAGGAGACGTGCAAACAAAAACTCGTAGCATTGATAATTGCAGCTGGTACCAACATTCACTCAGTAGTGAGGCATGGCCTCCTGCTCACTCGCTCACTAATGATCTTCATTGGAAGGGCCCCATTTATTTTGTGAATGTTTGATTTTGCAATAAACTACGCCTCTTTCTGTAGCCGGCTATAAATCAGTTGTGTCTTCGCTTTTGAACGGCTGTCAAGGTACGTCAGTTACTTCTGTTTACTTCTTTCTGCAAACTCCTCCTGAGATGTTCCTCCTGAGATGTTCCTCTTTCAAAGCACACCCAGTCGCCCCGGGGGTTTGGACGATTGCTCAAATTGCCGCAGAACACGCCGGGACCTGTGGGGTGCATGGAACCCACGGATCTCAGTTACACCGTCCGCCCATTCAGAGCCAAGCAAACAAGGCTGTACTCCGAAAGCCTTCGCTTAATGCCACCGCATGTCACTCCTAGAGCGAGAGACCTGTCTTACGGCATCAAAAACAACAATGGGAAGTGTTGAAAGTTACCTGCGATAGAACTAAACCAAATATAGACACACCTCGTTGTATGATGATGTTATTGGAAAGGAACAGTCGGGGAGAAAACGCACATCTATTTTTAGCAAGGCCTGTTCAGTCAAGTTTCAGAGCTTTGTGTGCATCAACATGTTTGAGTGGTGCCTGTTTGTGCAAATGTGAGGGCAGCGATTCCCCATAAGTCTGTTCTTTCCCTTCTTTGACTTCCACTCCTGGAAAGTACCCAAATAAAACAAACATATCTTCTGATTTCATTTTTTTCAAACCCTTCTCTTAATGTCTTTTAAAACATGACATTGACAGCATGAAGGCTCCATCGCCATTCATCTCCTCGTTATTATGATTAAAAAGCCGGTTAATCTGCCGACTGTGGCATTTTGTCTGTTGAAGCATTTCTTTGAAAACAAGGTTGTGATGAGACTTTAGTCTGTTCAAGATTGAACTTGTTTTGGGAACATCTATTACAGTTAACCTGTCAAGGTGGGGAACATTTCACATACCGGTTTATTTTTCTGTTTCGTTCCAAAATGATTTGTTGTAGATCCTTTTGCTTGTTTAGGCCAGTTGGGAAGTTTGTTTGTCTGGTCGTTAAATTACTTCCTCGGCCTGACTTGTATCTCAGGTTAAATTGGATTTTCGTAAGAGGTGTTACTCACTGTGTCACAGGGAACAGGTGCAACTGAAAAGCTGAGCTCAGTCAATAATTAATGTTAATTCAGTGTGTATCTTGATGACAGGCCAAAAAAAGAAACTTGGCTGTTGTCCTTGAGTGTTTTGTACCGTAGTTTTAACAACTCCCAACAGATTGACGTGTCTTCTCTGGTAGAAATCTGATCGCGTCAGGTCAGTTTCAGGACTTCTTCTTAATCTTTTCTTCATATTTAGTTTGAGAACTGCCTCAAAAAGACCTCACGAAGCTGTTACAGAGCCTCAGAAGATTAACTCTTTAAGTGGATTCAAGTTCACCCAAATGTCGTTTATTTAATGGGCTTCATTACCATATTACATAACCAGACATCTGTCAGAATAGATTCATGATATACCTCAGATAGCATGCATGGATGGATTTACTTCACCGTTTCACAGGCAGCAAATAGTCCCAGCTAAAGCTTGACATCAGGTCCCACGGACGACAGCGGCCGTTTTTTATTTCTGTTCAGTGAGAACATCGATCTACAACTGCACAGTCAGCTGAGAGCTATTGGTGTCTTCTTAATGAAACCATAAATCGACCTGCAGCACAAAGAATGTTCGAGTCTTGCTGGTCGACGGGCCCATGATGTACCCAACCTGCTCATTCAGCAGGTATGCCAACGGCATACCATTCATCTGTGAGAGTGACGGTGAACCCACGAAAAGGCCGAAAAGAATTCGGGCTGAACTTGTCAGTTTGTTGGAGACTATAAACATGCCTTCACCCATCTTTCATGACCACCCGTAAAAGCTTGTGTTTGAACTCTAAGCTCATGCCGAATTTGTCCCCCGTATAGGCTGTGAGGTCCTTCCAGGTTGCGATCCACCTGTGCCCATCAGAGCGCACCCTGTGGCAGGAGGACCTGGAGTGGGCATGGAGGCTACAGAAGCAGCACTTAGCAACCAAGGAGAAGACTCGGCAAGAGGAGGAGGCCAAAGAACAGATCCTTCATGCCCCGGAGCTCGAGCGGGACTACGACTTTGAGTCTGATGAGGTGCTCGCCGCCTGTGTGGCGGTCGCAGAGCGACAGACGCGCTACGAGGAGCTGAAGAGGACCGCCGTGGTCATAGACGCTGAGGGGAATATAAAAAATGTACTCGCTGGGGAAGAGGGATCAGAGGATGCAGCGACGCCATTACAAGAACAGTTTGTCAAAGTAAGAGGACTTTGAAATGGTTTCAGAATGACTTGATTTTCCCGGTTACATTTTTTCCGGACCGAACGGTGTTATTTCTGAAACCACAGTGAGTGTGTGAACCTGTAGCATAAAGTAACCTCTTCAGAAGCAAACATGAGAACTGACTAATTCTGCTGAAGGTTTAAATGTGTCACAATAAAAGACAGTTGAGTTGTGTTGGTTTACATTTTCCATCCCTTTCATTTTAATTGTGTAAAATGTGCATGTAAAGTTTTTACATGTTTTGAAGCGCTAAACTTGAGCATCTTCTAGTTCTGTGTTTCACCTCTTAGCGCAAAAACACGTTTAGGATTATGTATACAATCAAAGGTTTGTGCTCGGCCGTTTGCTTCTATAGCACATAAGATTGATTCGTCTTTCAGAATCATTTATCCTCCAAGATTATTAAGGCACATGATTGTGATGAATAAACAGAATAAAATAGTTCCCGGTCTTTAAATCCAGATCATGGATTCATCCACTCTGATTAGTTGACCTGTGAGGTTTCAATGTGCGTCTTTGTGAAACATGAGCGTGCATGCTCAGCAAATTGTCAATGAGTGAATAAACATGAATCAAAATATGTGATAGTTCCCTGTGTTTGTTTTCTCATTGGATGTCTTCTACTTTTATGTTACCTGGAGATGAGTTGCAAGATTTTTACCGACTTGTTCCAAAGTTGAGCTAAATGATAAGATGATATTGATTAGTGCTTGAAGAAGTAACCAGACTTTGGCTGCGGTCAAATAGTCTTTCCTGCTTGACCTGCATGATAAGAGCTGGTTGAATTTATTTCTTATCTCACAATGCTGTCCCACAATGTCTTTCTTACTTACAAAACAAAGGGTTTCATTTTTATACAAGACAAAGAGAACGCATCTCTACAAATCAATCTGAATTAAATACAAAGAGAAAATGATGACATCGGTAGACACACCCTCATCTGTAACACACCTAAATTATAGCTGGTGCAGATGTTGTTTTACAAAGTTGCACAATAAGATAGATTGAGATCACTTGTGTGCAATCAGGGTGTGCCAAGTGAGTTTATGCTAAATACACATGTATCTGGACATAGTCCAGCTGCTGCGCACTTGAGTTGTCATGAAGGTTGTTTTCGCAACCTTGTGCTCTGCACAGGTCCGCCCTACATCAACACTTGCGACATATAACAGCCGCACGACCACACACCGAATCACAGACTGTAAATGCCACGCGTAAAAAGTCAGGGAGGCACAGACTGTGTCAGCCCTTTGTGGAGAAAAAAATATGTTACACTCTCTACACAAGATTGGGACCAGGTTGCATCATAATGATCCCCATGCAGACGTTGGACATGTGCGTAAAAGTGCCACATTGGGCAGCGCTTCATCTGCCATCTAGCACATTTAACACTAGCCCAGGATGCCGCTATGCAGATGTCTGCCACTGTCGTCCCTGTGAGGAAAGCCATGGGTGAGGATGAGTATAAATAGCGCATATCATTGGAATGTCTAAGTTTGATCCTTTCTGACAGACGTCTCCACGTAAGAGGCCGCAAGCAATCGCAGGTTGTTCTGCCGGCATCGCAATGCCTCTCAAAATCTGCCGCCATTTTTATGATGCCCTGCAAGTCCTGAAAAAGTGCCTTATAGGAGCGGGCAAATGATCCGGAAAAGGAGAAAGCCCAGACCTAGGCCTCTGCTCGACACCGCAGTTCCTCCGTAGGCAAGTGAGCACAGAACTGGCAATCAGCCTGCGGGGTAGCCACAGTGCCAAGGCAGCTTTCACAGCTGGTATGAAGGCCGATGGGAGGATGTAGCCAATCCGGCTGAAGAGGAAATGGGTGTAGAACCATGGTCACAAGGCTGTTATACAGTATGTCTTCAAGAGTGATATAGAAACAAATACACACACACAGTTCAGTGACCCAGAAAATAGTATGTTACAGAAATTATAACGTATCTATTGAAGGTGCTCAATACAAACTTCAGAGCATATCTAATATATCTGACCTCATTTTAAATCATCATTCACCTCAACCCTAAAATGACCCTGAGCCCAAATGTAATATACAAATACTGTTAACATTTTTGTGTCCATAAAGTCCTGGAATTTCCTTTTTACTCTTAACTCCATTCCTGCTCTAAAATGCTTTTTAAGTGGTATTTTCTAACAGCCAATTGTTTGCACACACACATAATGTGTTGGCTGATGACGTGGAGAATGAGTTGGACATTTTTTCTCATTTCGCCGTCTGTTGAAATCCTATCAATTATTTTGTCAATCACTATTCCTCCTGGAGGACTGACAGCTTGAACTGAGTCCTCAGTCTGCGGTCACAGCTCTCTTTAATGGGATACTGGTCTCAGAGGGAGGTTTCACTGCTCTCGGAGGTGAAGAAACCATCTGTCTGCAGGTGAGCGGTGCTGTTCCATCTCAACTAGCTATTGGATAGAAATGTCTCTCGCCATCGGCGCTGTTTTCTCAGCTGCTAGCATGACACTAACGGTGACGTTCAAACAAAAGAAAATGTTATTAGAGCAGTTATAGACATGCTTGAACAACTAATCAGACATATTGCACGAATACCTCTGTCTGCACTATTACCACATACTTGCACTATCACCTCAATTCCCCATTTAAGAGGATGTAACTAGTGAATTTTTTGTGCATTTTGGATGAAGACAATGAATTAATTACTAAATTAGCAGATTAACTTTCCATCCATAAACTTTCCTTATCAAGGGACGCTTCAGCTCTAAATGTTCCTCTCATAAGTCCCCTCTCCTATTTTACATCACACTCTACATATTCACCATGAATATTTAAGAAATATCATATCAACGTACTTCACTCTCATTCTGAACCATACCAAAAAAAGTGACACAAGTGTATATGAATATTTACCAACTTTTATTTTCTGTGTATTTAAGAGTTCGGTACAACATTCGTCTTTTCACAAGAGATTTAACATTTTTGTGGTAAATTTGACATCAGTTGTTGCTGCAACAACAACTTTAACATTGAAATATGAACATGGTATTTATATCAATCTTTATAGAACTCTATCTAAGAAATCCATTGAAAGAAAAGGTAAAAACCTTTAAACTCATCAGACAGGAAATGTGTGTTTTTCTTTTCTCTTCTTAATTCCCCTATAAAGTCTAATTAGAAGAGAGGAATTACACATTACATTGAAGTAAAATGAGATGAAGTTGGTTTAATCTTTACAAAGTAATGGGCTGGAAAGAGTAAATGAATGATTTTATATTAACACGTTATGTTAGAAGGCCTCTTAACGTCCTCCCGTGTCTGCATAGTGGAAAAGCCATAGCTGCCTTTTGTTATGAAATGCAGGGCATGGTATTATTCTAGCATGAATGGCAGCTCCTCTGTCAACCAATTGGACCAAATTGTTTGCAAATGTGTCTGCTCACCACAAAATAAAACAAAAAACCAGAAGATATTCATCTTGTACCAATTTAAAATGGCTCCAAACTTTCTGAACCTTCTCACAGAGAAGACAATAACAATACAATTGAAACAATACAATTTCATACTTACAATAAATTAACATTATGTACACTTTTCACATTTTATTATTCATTTGTTATAGTCATCTGGCAGGTTGTGAAAACAGCCTCGCAGTGGTTTAACAAAAAGTGCAACAGAAGAGCTCCTCTACAACGTCATGTTGTTCTCCGTGGTTTAGTTGATGTCGTGATTCTACTGAAGTGTATTTAGCGATATGGTTTTTGTGGTAAGTTATGACTGAGGAGTAATACATTATTTAGTTCAATAATACATTTGTCAAATAGCATGCCGCAACATATCTACAGATTGATGGATGATTACTCAGTCTTCAGATGCGTGTCCTTTGTTATCCTGTCTTTGTTCATTCCTACCTGAAGTCCCAGGACATTTCTATTACAGTGACGAATGCTTTTCGAGATCATGCCAACTGTTATATGCATTTCTCCTGCATGTTCGCAGTCTCATCCGTGAAGGTCACATGTAGAGCCGGGTCCTTGCGACACATCAGAAGCTCTTTCAGTGGCTCGCCTGCCGCTCTGTCCCCTAATTCACTGTGTGAAAGCTCCCTTTGAGGCCCCTCGACCTCCTGGGGTCCTGTAACGTCTGTGCGACTGGTGGGCTGGAGCCGCCCTGTGCCCCTGCATGAGATGACCTCGTGGTTCCCTCAGACGGGTACAAGAAGGTCTGTGAGGTGCACACAATTTCCTTCAGCTCTCGTGACACCATCGAGGGAGAGTCTCGTGAGATGATGGAGGAGGAGAAGCGGCCTTCGGCACAGCGGAACTGCCCGCCGTTCCTTCGACCCCGCCCGCCCATTTTGCAGAACAGACACTTTATTTTCTCCATCAGCTTGAGGACCACTGTCTTTCTGAGCAGGATGTAGATCCAAGGGTCTAAGATGGGGTTGACGGAGGCCATGCGGATGGCCAGCAGGTCTTTATTCAACCCGGAAGGCTCTTCTGTCTGGTTTCCGTACAGCTGATTCACAAAGATCCTCAGCTGATAGAAAAGGAGAGAAAACAATAGATGAACTTCGGAACTTATTGTTCGGTTGTCACATAAATGAGCATGGAACAACATTTCAAGTGCAGAATCAATTGTGTTTTTGCAAGTCCAAACCTGTCTCCACTTCATTTAGAAGAGTAACATAATTGTTTATATAACATATTCCTACAAGGTTGGCATGGAACGGTCAAATCTAAATAGACACTTGGCTGAATGTAACTGCTGCGTAACCACAGCAGTGTAGAGATGGCAAGAGGCCAGTAGAAACAGTTCTCATCATCATTCATTCTAAGATGCCTTTGGCCACTGAGCTTCCCCAGGGTCTAATCAGCAGTCATCATTTAACAAAACCAGAGCCTCAAAAGCCTTAATGTTTGACATTTCTAAAAGGACAGGTTCAACTTTTCCAAGTCTAAAACAATGACCTGCACATTTAAGCCGATTTTGCTTGCTGTAATCATTCCTGGTGTTCATACTGGACCTTTAAATTGTCCCTCTCTAACAAGTCCTTGTTCTATGCCAAAAAAAAATCCTGGGTTTATGTTAAGTTACTGTGAGAGACTTTTGTTCTAAAAAGACAGTGTTGGTGGAAACTTCACCAGATTGATTTAACTCAGACTGCAGAAGCCTGATATTAACTTCAGCTGAACTTAATGTATAACACAGAATGAGGACTACTTTTTTTGTCCCCAGAAGTATTCACAGCAAGCAGAAAACTGTTAATTTTGGAACCTGCCGTTGTTTCAACACAGACTGTGAACCTCTCCTTCAACACAGACTTTGACTCCAAAGATGCAAGAATGCTTGTGTCATTCTGCACTGCAGAGCAAACACCTGCGGAAATCTCACGCTCTCCTCTGATCCTTAGCTCTCGCTCAGGCTGAACATTGAAGTCTGTCGATGCGAGCTAAATGAGCGAACTCTCAGAGTGTTCAAATAACATGTGAGAGTTGACTAATCTTTTCTAAACCACATGCTAATGATACATCTTTGTAAATGCTGTTTTGACACAGCAAAAGGAAAGAGTGTGAACGAATTAACTTGTGCCTTAGATTGTGTCATCTAACCACAAATATCTTAAACGGGAACACGAAGTTCTGACAGCAAGTTGAATTAACCATCTCCTTCCTGTTTGTTGTTATCGTGTATTAATCCATTAGGTTAAAACTCTGTTGGTGTTTCACACAATCTTTATTTTAATTTACATTTGGATTAATTTACATTCCTTTACTTTCTGGCTGATATATGTATTGGACTGTATTTCCTTTTTTTGTTAAACGTCTGTGACATTCTTGCGCGTAAAAACCTATTGCGCACACAGAGGGTGCAAAATGTGTCTGGTTCAATTGTACAGATACTCACCACTAACGGTATGGAGCATATGAGAACCACAGCGGAGGTAGCTATGAGTAGGATCACCATCTGGATCTCCGCTCCAGCTAATCGTCTGAAACTCCGTCTGCGCCTGAGCTCCGCGATGCGCCTCTGGTCCGTGCCCAAAGACGTGCGGCGGATGAACCGCTTGTGCATCAGGATCAGAGCCCCGCACACCATCACGTTGCATATGACAGTGGCCAGCACGATGACTGAATTCACACCCGCGTACATCAAATTAAAAGCAGCGACTGTTGTGTTGTTGTTCTGCCAGTCGATGAAACACCAGGTCTCTGGTTTCTGAAGCGTCACCTTCCCGAACCCCAAACTGGGCAGCGCGCAAAACACGATGTTGGAAATGTAAATGGCCAAAAGAGTGAGCGCTGCGAGTTTTTGGTTGACGTACTCGTTGTAGAAATATGCATGGTTTATTGCCAAGTATCTCTCCACTGACATTGCCAACACAATGCTGAGCTGGACCAAGAAGAAGAAGAGCAGGATGAAGCCGGAGTACTGGCACAGCGGATCACCTCCCGGCCATTCGCCCCTCATGTAGGTCGCGATGGTGACAGGACTGGCCAGCAGCGTGCCCAGGAGGTCTGTCACTGCCAGGCCACACACGAGTGTATAAAAAGTCGTTTCCTTTTGTTCCTTTCTTGATATCCGCAGAACCACTATAGCGATGACATTCCCCACCACCCCGAAAATGAACATAATCGACGGGATGGTGGGCGGTAGAAATCTCATCTCCACTGTCATGTTCATACCTGCAGGGACTTCTTTTATTGTTTCACAATGAGAAACAGTTCTCCTCTAACATCCAAAGTAGTAACGTTTTCCATGAATGCGCATTCTCCAGGATCTCCAACAAGAAGCAAATCCATCGTTTCCCAATATCCCTTTTACGCACAGCATTAAAACTCAACAATCCGTCATGAAAATACGAGCAATCCACAGCATGAAGATGTTTACTCTTGCGGTTTTGGTTTGCAAGCGATGCTGCAGGACTGCGAGCTGCGCTTCACGCTGTTGTCTCTCTGACAATTGACAGGGAGGTTTCCTCCTGGGCCACTGAAGGCAGCTCCTCCTCTGCGTTTCATTTAACCAGTGAGCTGTTTGAAAAAGAGCGCGCCATGCAGCGGGAGAACAGATGTGTTCGGGGATATACAGTAGTTTCACTTCTTCACTATCACTGAATTCAACGCAACTGTTGTCAACTCTCAGATGACAGCAAAGTCAACAAGATCAATGCATTTATTGAGAAGTCTGAATAATGTATGAAAGAAAAGTCAGTCAGAGGTGGAAACTATCTAAAGCTACATTTACTTACTTGTACCTTATATTTGCATTTGATGCTACTTTATAGTGAAATTTCAATCACATGTCAAAAATAGTCTGAAACTAACATGTTAGTGCAGCGAAGCTCACTTGTTGAAAAAAAATGTTGTTTTTGCAAAATAAGTGACCTTCTGTGAATTAATTTTGTCCCTCACACTCACAAAGTTCATCAACATGTAAAAACACGCACATGCGTCATCTAAATGTACTTTTTCACTTGTGGTCACGGCCCCTCTTAACCACTCTTTCCTGCTTCTAAACACTCCACTGAATCAGCTCGAGACAAACAAAGTTCTCAATGAATTTGAAGTCAAATCTATCAAAAAGGAAATAAAGTATTTAATTTCAAGTTGCATATACAAACACAACTCTGAGATATGAGCATTGGATCATCTTCAGTGTACGTCTGATATTGTTTTGTATGCGATACTTCACTAGAGTCCAGACATTTATTTGTCAGCTTTCTGTTTTACTTGGAGGCAATCGGATCGTGTGCAACAAAAACAGCTGTAGCAGATAAATATCCAAGAGTTTGTATAGGACACTAGTCGGGAAGTTGATATTGTGTTCACTGAATCAAACAAGGAGCAATTAACAAACCAAATTCTGTTATTTGTGGCCATTAAACAAAATGTTTTAGAGCAGGATGTTAGCGTTGGTTTCAGAGTGGTGGAGTGATCTGTGGTGAAAGCTTGTAATGTGTCGCCTACTCAACAGTCACTGAAACCTGAAGAAGCCACTTCCTCTGACCTCAGGGTGCAGTTTGTTTTTTTAATTAAGAGGGGAACAAACAGGTCACCACGGAAAAGTTAAAATTCTCCTCATCAATATGTACATTTTAGCATATTGCTCCAAAATCATATCGTATGGAACTATGGAAATCATTCTGCGACGTCGGACACCGTGTTGAAACATTAAAATCCTTTCACTGCGTGCAGCTCTTCTTTATTTTATTGTTTTTGTCTTGTGGACAAGATCAGATTCTCCTAAGTTCACCATGTGAAGCCTGTGTGTGCAGAAACAGGTGGTGGAGTGCACTCTCTGAGTCAAATTATAGTTGTCATCCACTCAAACTACGTCTCCGCATTGATGTGATTTTCTTATGGGTTTCATAGACCACTTTATTAAAGGGATACGAACCCCGTCTTTGTGTGTTGTGTCTCCATGCTCGTCTTTGATATAAAACCTTCAACAAGCACTTACATCAAAAAATGCATTTGGGGATGTAAACACCAGGTTAATTTTGAACTGCTTTCAAGACTACACAATGCTAATGTTACTAGCAGAAGCACACATGGGAGCATTTGCTACAGTTGTTTACAAAGCTCCATTCAAAATTAAAACATCTTCACCTTTCTTAAGACCTTCCCACCAAACCTCGCCACTCTGATTTGCATTTAGATTCTGGATAATCTAAACACATACTTTACATACTTACATTCAATATTTGCAACAGGCAAGTATATTTCTGTGCATATAAGATAAAACTTCCCCTTTAGCATCTGCTGAACCACTTCAAACATGGAAATACGAATACTGGAATTGAAACATCATGCCAAAGTGATGGGGGATCAAATCAGTCTTTGTTTAGTTTAGAAATAAAGTTTAGCTGAATCTAATGTAAAGCTTCAGCAGGACTTCTGAAAATGCTGATGTTAGAGGTTTTGCATGCAAACAAATACCCATGGAAGACTTAATCATGGCTGTATGCCATACTTATGAGTATTTACACAATCTTTATTATCATGTTCTTCATTATGCACAGGGACGTTTTAAAAATAGTTCCACCTCTGCTTGATAATGGCATTTACTTACCTTTTTAAAATGGGTCAGCCTGTAGTGCTAGGGTTTACACTTGATGTGGCTTTAGAGTGCACTTAAAGGCCATTTGTTGTGATTACCTTGTGTGTAGAGAAGAAATGCTAATTCTACAAGAGGAACTCTGAAACTGAAAACTGTCACAGCTTGGGAAAACAGGTTATATTTTTGAGTTCCCAAAGGAGGTTATATGCACCAACCTACCACTCCTCCCCCCCTCCCACCTCAATCCCCCCTCCCCACCTCAAATCAGGTCCAGTCTGTGGAGAAGGGTCGTGTCACAAGACCTCCGATTTTCTGGTAGTTAAGTATTCCTCAGGGAACTAATGAAAACACTATGAAGAAATGTATTGTCTGCTGAAGTGCACTTGCACCTCAGCGCTGTGAGAGCACACTTCCTGACTAACATTTGTTAACAAGTTTGGGATTAAAGACAAAATCAATGATTATTAATTATTATTAACAGCGTGAATGTGCCAGCGAGTATCATTCTCTTTTTCTCTCCTTCATGCGGCGATCTGTATTTTGTTGTTTATTTTACTTTTGCGGTTTATGTTGCGCTCTTACACCGTGTTGAGTGCCAACAGTCTGAGAGCCTTATTAAATATCCTGTTTGTTCTAATTAAGGGAACAGATCAGTGGCAGGCAAGTCCCGATTTATCCATTCTCCTCTGTCAATTCTTGCGTTCCTCTAATGAAATTCAGCAATATCTGATTCTAAAAAACCGAGACTGCACAATTCTGAGATGGCCAATGAAGACAGAAGGCCATAAATGGTTGTGTCTGTGTTTGCGTGTTTGTTCTAGAGAAAGTCCAGCAAATAAAACATCCTACACAAACTTCCCATGTCATTAGGAAAGAGTCAACCCCCCGGGTTTACTCCCCCAGTTCTGTAAAACAGCAAAGATTAAAGGTGGAAGCTTTCGTATGAGCATTCCTAAACTGATATCACTAGTGGGATCAGTTGTTGTTAAAGAGATTAAAAGAGAATTTCTAAACCCTGAGAGACAAGTAATAGCAAAAAGTGGGAGTTGCGCAGCTGGCTGCAGCCTGCTCGACTGATTATGGGCCTAAAACAATATTTTTTAAGACAATTCATCCATCGTTGCGAGCAGATACATAATTGATTTGTCAGCAACTATAGTGGAGGCTGGTGTATAAGCAGAGAATCTCTGAACCCATCGGCCATCGGTCGGATGCAGATAAGCCTCTGCGGGAGAGGAGCTATATCTCTGGGGCTCCGGGGAAGCCTGTGGATATCCAGGCCAAAAGTTCTGTTTCAAGAAACGGCCAAGACATATTATTTTTAATAGGGTCACAGTGTTTTGAGATGACGTCCAATTCCCATGATTGCTGTCCTTCCTTTACGCACAAATATGTTGGTTTTTTACAATTAACACACAGCAGTCTGATAACATATTAATTTCATGATGCAACTAAAACTGGTTTTGTGTCTAACTACAAGAAACACTTGGAAAAACTGCGCAATTAATGTTTAACCATTTTGAAACGGAAGAACGTCCTGCCGCAGCATTTTTCTTTTGCTAATAATCTACCCAGTTTTGTCTGCCGCAGCATGGACAAGAAGTGTGTGGTTGTGTGTGTGTGTGTGTGTGTGTGTGTGCATGTGTGTGCGTGTGTGTGTGTGTGTGATTCAATAACCATATGAGCTGAGAGCAAGTGTCTCTCATGGCTGTTGTTCAAAATGATCTTTTGAACTATTTTTGCTTCATGTCTTGAGCAAAATAAGGTAATAGGCTGTTAGAAGGTAACAACTTTGAAGGGTTTTAATAATTAGAAGCATAATAGGAGTAATATATATATACTGTATATATATATATAATATATATTTCTCCATAGTAATATGGAGAAATCTGTGTCTGTGTGTGTGTGTGTGTGTGTGTGTGTGTGTGTGTGTGTGTGTTAAAAGACAAGACCCGTCTGTCCTGCAGGAGGCAAGCCGAACTGTCACACAACTGCCCCTTTGCTTGTTATTCTGGAGTGAGAGACTCCTTGCTGACTCCCTGGAAGAAAGGGAAGACGCTGGCATCGTTTTCTGTGTTTCTACTTTTCACCCTCTGCTTGCTTTTCGACATTATTTTTTAATCTGAACCCAGTTTTCCCCTCTCAATCAGTACATTCATAGAGAACCTCAGACACTTATGGCTATAATTATGCTCATCAGCTCGACAATCAGGTGCAGTTTTAACATAAGCTTTAGAGGAACAAGTCTCAACAGTTGCAAACTATTTCCCTCCGGCGGCTTGAAGGAGCAAACATCAAGTACTTCATGTCCCACAGCTTTCACAGTATTTGTGTCCGTGTGAGACAGAGACGGGGAGATGCATTGTATAATTACCAAATTGAGATGCATGCCAAAACCTTTCATGCACTTTTCATCCCATACACAAACACATGAGTTTTACATCTGTACTTCACCTCCGTTGATCCAGAATCCAACAGGCCTCTGCAGACTCCAACTATTCAACAGTTGACCTGGTCTGACCCGGCTGCTTACACTGCTGCAGGGTATCATTCTGCATGGCGGCTGCATGTCTTAGGAGCAGAAAGTGTTTTACTCCTAAAGGACAAAAGCCCCAAAAGATCCATTAGTGTGACTTACTCTGAATCCAATGTTGAACGTGACATTTAAAAAAAAATAAAAACAATTCTCATTGAGTAGGCTATGGTGTGACTGTGATTGATGAATTGAGAAATGTATTAGTAAGTACATTATTTTACTAAACTTAGCAGCAGGAGTATTTACTTACATTATTTGTTACTTTATTACTCTCATGTTTCGTGTAATTCTGTATTTAAATAGAAAATAAGACATTGTGGTGTAGCAAGAGGCCAGCCTCTGGTTAGGAAGTATTTACATCAACAGCTAACGCTAGCTTAGCCCTGGCGAAAGCATGAGCTAACAATGCTAACTGGAGGCTAGTTAGCGGCTCAGAAGACACAACATGTAAATATTACATTTTGTTTTAACAGGAAGACTATTTCTCATTTTGTTTGAGGCTAACAACCGCTAAGCTAACGTGTAAGTTAGCAACAATTCCATGCCCAAATTGTCGAAGAAACAGAGCTTTATTGGGATCAATAACTGCAATATAACTACTGAATTTCAAGTTGTAATCCTTTACACAACCTGTGCTGTAATGCCTCACTGCCCAACGCATTGCCACTGGTTTCCCCTGTTGTCATTGTACACACATTGTATCAATATCTTCCATTATCGGAATGATTGTGAATATCATCAGTGTCTTGGAAAAGCACATAATGTTGCTATTTCTTTTAATTTATGTTATTTTTATTTATGTTTCACTCATTAAAAAAAGACATCATATGCAATACAAATATTTGATACAAAACTAAATGTAAGGTAGAGTGATTCCAGTATGTTTTGCAAATTATTAGTGCAAATTTTGATGATTATTGGGATAATGTCATGAATTGCAATTATTTTGGCCAGGATGATCATGACATGACATTTTCATAGTGTCCCATAACTAGTCCCAGCCACACTTGGTTGCGTTTTTTGCCCTACCCATATAAAAGTGGTACATCATGTTCCACCCTGGAGCTCCTTGATTTTACTGAGATATGAAGACATTTCTGGATGCCCATACATTCAAATACAAAAGTGCCAAAAAGTATTCCCTCACCTTTCATTCCCTGCTTACTGTCAACACATTGTTACTGTGTGTATTCTGGCTTTTTTGGGCACAATATTAAAACAGCAGATTGAAGTTATATCTTGGGATGTATTCCCGCTCCAAGTATTTCTTTATCTGTGTTTCATATCAGTATCAGAAGTGAATGACACAATCATTAGATGTCAGTAGCGGGTGCTGGCATCGGTTATGGTACAACAGTGCCACACCTGTTCTCTTCTGCATTCCTTGACAATAAATGTGCTAAGATGATGACGGTTGAACTAGAACTCTGCTCTACATGCCAGTTAGACCGTTTAGCAATGTGTGTGTATGCACTTCTGTTTGTTTCATGTTCCCGAGCAATTTCTCTCTCTCTCTCTCTCTCTCTCTCTCTCTCTCTCTCTCTCTCTCT
>NW_022280053.1:2352455-2406730 GCF_004355925.1 Anarrhichthys ocellatus
CTCTCTCTCTCTCTCTCTCTCTCTCTCTCTCTCTCTCTCTCTCTCTCCAAATCACTCACTGTGGACATGTTTTGTTATTGGTGCTTGCCACCATTTTATCCCTCGGGCTCCCTACAGGTTTCGTAGCTAAATATAACAGCTGCTGCTACCTACAAGGACACAGAAGGACCTTTGTTTAAATAAACTGGCGCTCAGCTATGAAATAATCATTTTAATTTCAGATTCTTCCTCTGGGTTTCCTCAGGCACTTGTCTTTTCACACATCCATTTAACAGCAAATAAAAATAATAGTCTTTTTATCGGCAAACAAGCTGCATGAAAGCAACAGGCTGTTTTGCATTGTTTTGTTCAGGGAGTTTTGTGGTTTCTGGGACATGAATGTGTAGACTGTGGTTACCATCTCCAGTAAGTCGATGTGCTCAAGAAATTCTACAGAGGAATGATAAGCTATGCCTCTTTGAAAAAAACAAAAACAAAATAGTATTCATACTGTTGTGAGTCCACAAACAACATTTCCTTGCTTGAAGCCCACAGGGTGTACATTTAAATGCTTGTTGATACCTTGTGATTGTAGAGTTACTGTTAAGTTATTATTTTAACGAACCAAAGCATTTTTGTTATAATTGTTTGAATTGTGATTTGTTCAGACAGTTCGACGTGGATTTCAGAAGCTTAAGGTCACACTGACTATAGATGTGTGCTGCAGATAGACAGACAGATGGAGACTTGTCTGATGGTGACACTTAATAAAAGGTCAGGGTGCTCCCACTAATATGAGCCCCTTTCACAATAGTCATTTTTTCCATTGCTTCCATATGTTTATTATGGGTGAGTTTCAAGTCTTTTGACCTATTTTTACTTACTTATTTAATCCCTTCAACTCTTATAAATTCCACAAAATATTGAAGTTAATTATTAATTAATTGTCTTCCTGGACAAAACATTTACTCTTTAATGCTAAAATGGGTGCGTAAGTGGGCGCGCGCGTGTGTGTGTGTGTGTGTGTGTGTGTGTGTGTGTGTGTGTGTGTTTAAGGACAGGATATGTCTGTATAGTGAGTTTTGCCCTGCCTGGTAATAGAGAGTTGTGTTTATTGGAACGAGGAGGAAGCTTCTGCCACTTTCTACGGCTCTCTGACTTCACATCCTGAAATGTAGTTATGATTCCTGTCCATCTGGACAAAACTATGGTCCTCTGGACAGAAATTAATCTTTGACACCCTATCAAACTAAAAGAAAAGGATATAGGTTAACATTAAGGAGAAGAGTATGTTATGTGGGCCCTACCCCATCAATCGTTCATTATTGTCTATAGCTGTTGTATTCCAATTTGAATGCCATAAAACAGCATATCTCAGAGGAGAAAAAACATACACTCAAAGAACTGAAGCCAGTGGTCTTTTTCCTGCTATGCTGCTTCATGTTGGTGTAGCGACATCTCCTGATTCAATATTTGAGCATCTGTCAACCTGTGTTTGACCAGCCATGACGGCTAACGCTGCAAAAGGAGTGTATGATTTAACGCTGTATTACTTATTTTGTTAAGTTGATACGTTGACATTATTGCCTATTAAGATGTCAAGCGGACACAAAACCACATTAGCATTAACTTCATTATCTCCGTTTTGTAGCGGTTAGCCGTGGTGATGCACTTATAAATAATAATGCAGCCAATTGTCAAGCTACAATACTTTAAAATGCAGCAGTATTTATAAACTAGTTAAACTAAAATAAAGATATTGCTGATATCTTTTTCTATATTTTTGCTTTTTTGTTTTATCTATGTATTTTGTGTTTGACAGGGGGTGGAGAACATGTTGCAAGGCAGACATCAGGATAGGCAGAGGTCATGGATTATCAGTTGATCCAGAGAATGACTAATCATACGTGTAAGTTGTCAGCTTCTTGTACATTTTTGAAACCCACACCTATGCTGCGGATGTACTGATGATAACTATTTTCTACTGCTCATGGTTTAATAAATGTCGTCGTGATGAGAAACTCTAGACTTAAAGGCTTTCTGAAAAATAAAATATCTCTTAAGACAATTATTTTCATGATTACATCTTTTACTTCCTTATATCAACTATGTCGATAGGCTGTTGTGTTGAAAGGAAGATTTCATTTTCTTTCCCTGGAACTGTATCTTTAGGATCACAATACTGGGGCAAAATTAGGCAAATAAAAGGGAGTGGTTCCAGAACACCCACAGTCTGTGAAAGATATACTGCTGCATTATACAAGTCTGATTGTAAGAGTGTGTGAGTGTGTGTGTTTATTTTTCACGAGTCCTTTTCAAAATGACGGGGGCTGTTGGGGCCTGCAGGCAGACCGATGAAATATTTGCAGAGAAAAACAAAGCACTTCCCGTTTGAGGCGGGCAGCTCGCTCGCACGGGCGGCTTCATGAGTGTCACACGAGCTCGGCCAGGTTTAGCTTGCGAACTTGACGAGAATACGAGAAGGAGGGAAAGGGCCAGCACAGTGCCATCCATCTTCATGATGGCGCTGTGAGGCCGTTGTTACAAAAACAAGCACTGGATTCGTGCAAACAAAAGGAGAGTCTGGTTTTGCCTCGGTGAAAGTACACTGTGTGACGGGCATCCATGTGTGTCCGGGAGCTGGCGGCTGATCTGTGCGCCTTCATGGTCCATCAAGAAGAAGAAGCTCTGATGCTTTTTTCAAGCTTATTTCTTGGATTTTCTGATATATATATGCAAATCTCCCTATTGTGCTCACAGCTGAATGTGCAGCTTGGCTTATCATGTCTGACTTCACTGACATTTTGTTGACCTCCAGTCATCTCATAAATGTCTACAGAGCGCTCCTGTTTGTTCCTACACCCTGAGGCTGTTGCTGCCGTTTGTGGTTACGTTAAGGGAAGTCGCAGACACAGAGGTTAAGTTCTGAGAACACCGCTGTTTCTTCTGACATGACATAGAACTACAAAGTATGTTAAGTGGCTGTGTTTGGGATCCCAACCCTATCAATCGCTCATTCATTTCCAGCTGTATTGTATTCCTGCTTAAATGCAACTTACAATATATCTCAGAGGAACCAATAACTGTTTTTAGTAGAGCCAATCTGGTAAAATAAAAATACAATCATCTCAAACCCTGCTTTAAAACTTTGACTAACAAATTCAATGATTCACTATTATCCGGATGGGTGGCACCTCACATGACAGCCTCTGCAATCAGTATATGAATGTGTGGTAATGGGTGAATGTTGACATGTAGTTTACGGCGCCTTGAGTGGTCAAAAGACTAGAAAGGCACAACATAAATGTAAGTAATTTACCATTTAAACGTTTCATTCAGCTTTTGCATTGCTTTTGCAGATTTAATATGACAATTTCGAGCAGATAAATAGGGATGAGCCATGTTGCGTTATTCTGTTTTATTCCACAGGCCGTTGAATGAAGTAGGAACCTTTGGAAAGTACCCATTTTTTTACTTTATCAGCAATCACTGTCATCTGGAAACACTCTCACTTTTCAGCAGCATACCTTCCCGATAAGTGATTTTCTGTATGACTCATTAATGCAAGTTTGCTGATTGTGGAGGGGTGATAACAAACTTTGATCGTCTGGCAGGTTCTCAGTGGGGCAAAAAGTCAAAGTTGTTTTCAGACAGTATTTCTTTATGCACTCCTCTTTTACCAACGCTGATCACCTTTCTATAAATCAGGACATGCCACGAGTAGTTGAATGCCTTTTGACAAACCAGTCGAGACATGAAAGTGGAGTATTCTTTGATTTATGTGACATAGTTATGATCTGTAAGCTGAAAGATATGTTCTGGAGATGAGATAGTGGAATGTACGGCAGAGAAACACACATTTCATGAAAAAGGACAAAAATTCAAACAAAATTTTGCGAGTTAAACACTTTTTTCCCTTTTTTTGTCGTTTATGTTTACATGAACCACATCCGTGTGAAATTAAACTATTTCATCTGTTGCTTTGTGCTCGTTAGGTGTCTGCTGATTTAAGAGGTATTGTGTGTGAAGTGACGCATATGTTGATACTATGCTACATCCTATTTGCAATCATGTGTTAAAAAAGGAAGTCGCCAAACTACAAGGCGTATGCAGAAAATCAAGCCATTTATTTAGGATCACATTCTCATGGAATTATTGAGATAGTTATTTTTGTGCTTAGTCAGATAAAATCCAATAAAACTTTTTCTCGTCCTTTTAAGTTACAAGAATTCATAGTGGCATTAAAAAGTAAAAAGGCCCATTTTAAAGCTCCTTTGACAGCATATATATACACCAAATATCCACGAAGGAGCAATGATCATGACCTTTGACTCCTTGTGAGAACAGTTCGCCCTGCCTTTGGGCAGAGACGAGCTGTCTGTTTCCCCCTGTTTCCAGTTTTTACACCAAACCAAGCTAACTGGCTGCTAGTCGTAGCTTCCTATTTGGCAGAGACATGAGAGTGGTATCAATCTTCTCATCTAACTCTCAACAAAAAAGTTTAAAAAGTGCGTGGGGGTTGATGTGTGGTAGTATATCTTGGTTGGAAGCAGTGACTTCATGCAGTCTTCTTGCACATAACTCCCCCTACAAACTGTCGTTTTTACCCTTTGGTAAACAAGCAACATGCAAAATAGTGAGCTTTAAGCTGGGCATACACTGTACGATTTCAGAAATGTGGTTTAATTTTAACTCCTACTGTAGAAGTAAATTGTCTGTGACGTCAAGTCAAAACTCACAATTTATGTACTACAGTCCGATCGTCAACCAACGTGCAAAATAGAAAATAAAACAATTGTCAATAAAGATTTGTTTGAAAGCTCTGAGGCAGGTAGAAGTTAGCTTGTACAACTGCAGACTTGTACAACTGCAGACTGCAGACTCCTTCTGACTGCAGGCGCAGTCAGAAGGAAGGCACTGAATCGACTCATGGCTCTGCTTCAACTGTACAAGAGGCTGAAACAGCCGACCAGCCGAGTTTCTGACATGTCGCAAATTTATCCAACGGCTGGTCGGAAGCAGTCGCTCAGGCCATGGTTGGTCCTCACTGAAACAAGCTGAAACCCGAATCTAAAATGAGTAACTGACAAACTCACAGCAAGAGAGCATATTTTGATCACACTATTATACCCCCAGGACATAGATGTTTTGGTGAAATTGTATACAATTCTTGATAATATCTTAATAAAGTGTTAAGCAACACATAAAAAAGGCACTTTCATATGATAAAAAAAATGTCATCATTGCACAATCTTGCAGCAGATTGCGTTTGCCATCTCCTGAGCTACTGTTCCTTGTTTCCGTGGGAAAGAAGTCAGAGCTAAGCAGCCCTTTGAGTGACCCTGGCTGGACTGCGATCATGATGTAAGCTCTGAAGTCCCCTCCTGACCGAGGAATCCAGGCCAAATAAATTCTGTGTGATCTGTCTAGGATAAATGCTTTCCCAGAGAAAGTGGGGGAATTTAATTCTTCAATAATTTCACTGGAGTGCGCATGTTTGTGGGCATTTGTGACTTCTCTGCATCAAAATTTGTGTTGTTTTTGCTTCATTTGCCCCACTACTGGACTTTGTGTTGGATGGTTTCTTGGGAGACTGAGTGAGCCTATTGTTCCATCTCTGCAGTTGTCAAGAGCTGTGAAAGGCTCCTTGCCATGTGTAATGCCCCTGGAATGAAGAATCAGGAGACAGCTGTGTTATCAAACCGGCATGTCGTTTAAAAAAAAATTCTTTAATGCTGTGCACCACATGCTATGTCTGTATATTGAAAACACTAAACCAAAGCCAGTCGTATTTTTCCCTATGTTTATCTCAAATTTATAATATCTGAATGTGTTTTATTCTCTTAAAGACTCAACTTATTTTGTATAAGTGAAGTGCTCAAACACAAGCAGATTGTTCCAGGCAGTGGTGTATCAAAGAGAAATCTGCAAGGCATTAATACACCATCATCAATGTGTTCATCTCTAGATACTAAACAGTACACGTCGCTCGGGTAAACTTACAAAAAGAAAACGTGCACGTAATGGGGAGGTCTTTTTGGTCCTTATAAAAAAAAAAAGTACAGCAGCTCAGGCAACGTAGAATTCTCGTGTAATTCTGTTTGCGGCTCCTCTGAGAGACACATGGGAGACTAGAGGAGAAGTGAGAAGAGACCATTTGCTTTTTGGTCAACTTTACAAACTGTGCATAGCATCCACTCGCTCCCATGTGACGTAGTGTCTGTGTTTGACTCTGCCCTGCCTATTTCAAAACCATTCCCAAGGATGCTTGACCTTTTTAAAAGCTTGCTTTACTTGGTTTTGTAAACCCTCTGCCCAAAAAACATTGTAGGCTTTGAAAGATCAGTTCAGTGACAAGCTGGCATACCCATCGGCAGAAGACAGTAACACTGGCCAGGCCTGACCACTGCTGCCACACAGACCAGCATACACTTAACAGACACACAGGGTCTGGCTCAGGTTGTGTAAAGACCAAAGAGGACGCAGACAGACCGGAAAACATTTATTTTTTAATTTGGGGAGTATTAATACCAACAAGTATGTGAGTATGGGGACCTGAGATGCAGTATATGCAGTTTTATACCTTAAAGCTCCTCTAATCAATCTTTTACATCATCAATAGACAACTGATGTGAATCTGATGTGTAAAAGAGAAATGTATCACTTGTAGTGACAAATCCACAGACAATTATCACACTCCTCTGTATGTTCCCCTCAGCTCTACGTGGCTTTACTGTCTCTCCACTAGAGGTGTTCTGATACGATAACTTCCTTCCCGATACTGTATCCGATACCTAAACTTGCTTATCGGTCGATATGAGTTCCGATCCGATACCAGAGCTTCAAGAACAGAAAAATATATTTCTAATATTAGTATTTACCAGCTGTGTACTACTAAGCCTGTATGAATGTGATATGATTGCTATAATTGTTGTATGGCCTGCCTCAGGTTAAACCCTATGAACAAACACATACAGAAATGAAATGCCACAGAATTTTCTTTTATTATCTAGTTTGACCGTCAAATCAAGGAATAAAAAATAATTTCTTTCATAAATTGTTAAAGTTATGAAAGTGTGTAGCATAAATGAGCGGATAAATTACATGATAACTCGCCAATACCCGATCCATCATTTTAGGGTGTATTGGAGGTATTTCTAATACTGGTATTGGTACCGGCACAACTCTACTTTCAACTCATTCATTTTGGTTTTCTGACCCGCAACTTTAACGTTTTGGTTCACTCACACTTCTCTCATCAAAGCTCTGATAAACCCACTGTACACTACCTACCCAGCACCAAACGGCAGATGCTGGAGACCAAAACAGAGCTAATAGAGGAATGAATGTTGGACTTACATTCTCCACGTGACAAGAAACATGACTCCAAATGAATTGTTGCCCTGTATTTTCTTTGGGGGTAAAATAGCGACTGTTAGCTGATAGTTCTCTGTATCTACTTTTTAAGAGAAATGTATCCTCAGCTCTGACTCAAATGTAACGCTAATGCTAAAGGCACAAACTGAGGAAGACTTCCCCAAATAGCTGTATTCTGCTTCAACGTTAAAGCCTAATAGACAAACCCAGTCAGATGAAGGCTTACCATGGCGAGGTCAGCCAGAGACAAAGGTGTGGTCAAAGGCTGGCATTCTTCAGGTGACAGAGCCGAGCTGCTCAGAAACTGCCCCGCTACCAGGAAATGACTGCTGAGCCACAGATTCATGATGCTACAGATGATCAGCTTCAGAGAAACACAGAGATCTCAGATGAAAGCTGCACGTCTTGGAGGTACCGATGACTGAGCCTCATGCGAGGAGGTCAGCCTTTATACAAGCAGCTGGTGGCTTCTGTTTTTTTCCAGTATTTACTTAAAGCTTTTTCCCCAGAATTAGGAGAGCAATGTTCGCCAGCATACCGCCCTGCAGGTCCAAAGGAGATTTCAGGTTATGGTATAGGATTTCACAAGGACATTGCTGGGTTTGTGCATTAGGCTAATCATTCACTGATTTGTTGAACTGCCCTTGGCCTACATCACTTACAAATACACTGAGTATATGTTACCGGCCTCAAGCCTCAGGGAACCTGGTCCAGTTGAGAACTGAAGAAAGGAGCACAGGAAGACACTTTTATCAACTCGTGTGCAGATTTATTCTAGCAAGCGCAATGGAACACAGCAGGGAAGCATTGCAGAGCATAACAGACAAATTTTCTTTTTTGTCACGTTAAAGTCAGATAAATATATTTCTCGTTGTGTGCTCGCTGTTAAACAAATCAAGCCTGTTCCATGAAGTGCAGGTGATGTTAGCCTGTTGGAGAAGCTAATGCTGTAGTTGTTGAAGCTAACTAGCACTAACGGACTAACGGCCACAGATAAAGTTGTGGAGTCAGTATCTCAGGCAAGTTCTGAAGCGTTCTTATATCATCATTTTTTCTCATGATTTATAGAAGTTTACTCTTGATGGACATCAGAGATAAAGATATTCCCAGTAGGTGTAGAGAAGCCGAGGCAGCTCGCCTGCTTCTTGAAATGTTCCAGGTCAGAGTCCTTCAGGGTTGTTCCTCTTCCTGGAGACAAAACATCAAAACAGGATGAAATGTGTTTTATATATACTCATACATATTTTCCCTCAGGCTCGTTCCTTCTTACCCATCAGAAAAAGAGCGCGGACGTTGACCTCCTCCGCTGTAGCGTTGCTGTTGACGTTCAGCATGCGTACCAGTTTGTCGAGTAAGAAAAAAAAAATGGCATTGTAGAATAACAATCAGCAATTCCCTCTGTGTACTTTGTCAATGTCTTAAAGAGTCTCTTAATGTTTGCCAGGCTTAGGACTGTAAGTTGTGTGTGTCAATACGTTAATGAGGCTTGAAGACTGAAAATAGCTACACATTAGCAAAATTGCAATGTGCATTGACGAGGTTGAGTAAGCTTTTGTAAATACTGTATATCCTTCCATGTTTCCAGACTGGCGCACAACTCTCCACAAACATTATGTCTCTGAAGCCCTGACCTATTAGGAAACCCCCAAGAGAGGTTTGATCATCAAAGTGATAAATGTGTGTCTATATTTTACAACTCAATATTTTCCTTTCAAACTAACTCTGTGAGCATTGCTCGAATAATTCTGTTGTACTTTTTACGTTGCAAATGGCAAATAAATCTCTTGAATCTTGAATCTTGACTAACCAGCTGAATTTACCATAGAAGCATAACTGTAAGCTATTCTGCAGTTCTTGCTTTTTCAAATATGTAGCTATAATTATAGTTTTGTGATGTACTCAAAAATTTAGACCTGCACTAATTTATATATATGACCACTTGGGGGCTGCATAACAAGCTGTAAACACAGTATTGAAATATTATTAACTTATAAATTTAAAGATTTGGCCGACATTTTAAAAACCGAGCAACATTTTTAAACGTTTTAAAGCAACAACGGAATCATATTGAATATATATATATTTTGTAAGTTTATATGTTAAAAGACTACCATGAAATTATATGCTCATTCACTGTATGTTTTAATGATGGCATCTTTTTGGTTTAATTTGGTTCCATCGCTATGAATTGATTTTGACCTGATAGTGCAGCATATTATTTATAAGAATGGAAAAGTATGCTAAAGTCATGCAGCCTCACCCCACTATGTAACCTTACAGTTCATACACAAACAGTCCAAGGCCTAAGTCTGTTATTAATGCACAACAAAGTCACTAAAACAGCGACATTGTGACGGTTGCACGATCAGCACCATGGACAGCACTACACATCAAACAAGCAAGACTTCGACAGCGTGCAGCGCAAGGAACAATTTACTCTCCGCTCTCACATATCTGTCACTCGATATTGGCATAAATACACTGAAAAAGACCAAATCTTTTTTAACCACTAAAGGCTGGAAGACAATTCAGGAAAACAACTTTCACAAAAACGATTGTGGCCTACTTATCTACGCTTACCACGAGAAACCACTTCTGAAAGGCGTTTTAATTTTTTCAGCAGTTTAAAATAAATAAAAATAATGATTATAGCAGCTTTCATTTCCATCCTGTTGATTGGGAGATTACTAATTCGCTTTGATACAGGGCACGAAACACAAGACAATACAAAAATGTCTATAGAAATGTTCATTTTGAATACGTCGGTTACAAAAAGGGTAATGTGAGTTATTATTACATTCATAATACAATCGTTATTTGAATCCTAAAAGTTGTAGAGATGTAGAGAGGTTTTTCAAATATTTAGTAACATAAATAGGTTGCAACTGAACTTTATAACTTCCATGAAAGTTGCATAAGTTTCAGGGTTGTTGCATTACACTATGCCTTGTATCTAATGTACGAGTAGCAACTGAGTGTATATTGTACTTACAAACTGCCTAACAAAAAACAGGAACATTTTAATTTAGCGAGAAGAGCAGTACAACGATAGAACAGTAAGCGAGTAAGTGAGCAGCAAAATGACCAGTTCTAATGATACATATCTGAACTGTTACAGATGGGAGGTCAAAATGCAGTCGGCCAAAGGAATGTGTGTGTGTGTGTGTGTGTGTGTGTGTGTGTGTGTGTGTGTGTGTGTGTGTGTGTGTGTACGTGTGTTTTAGCAAGAGCTTTGGATGAACATCAGTCAACCCGTTGGTGGATAGCATGCAGTTAAGGAGTCAGATAAGAAGTGAGCGATCCTTTAACCTGACAGTAAACAGATCAAAGAACCCCAGAGCATAGAACAGCACAGTATGGACCAGTGGGAGTTCCCTCTGTACTGATCAGCACAGAACAGCATGTTCTAACGCTTAATACTGAGGTTAAGAATCTATAGAGCTGACCACAGGAATGACTGGTCTGATAAAATGGGATGCCTCTGCTCTTCACTGGGAAAGTATTTCTACATTCTCCATAAATGGGAAGTACTGAGTTAGTCTGTGGTATTTGTATGTATTTTTAAACTACTTTGTTTGGCCTATTTAGATTGAATGATTTTAAAATAACTTCTACTATTTACACTGATTAATGGCAAACATGTCTAATATTTTCTGTACTTTGGTCCAACGTTGGTTGAGAAAACTCTGTGACATGTAGTCTCTGTGTTTTCCCACAGTTTACTTATCGCTAAGCAGAGTTGGCGCTACTGTCCGCTCCAGGACACTGTGAGATGTCGGGAAGGGTGCTGCCATATGTGATATTGTGCTGCAGGTGCCAAGTATTTCCACTGAAATGGAGTTGGTGGATTTAATGGACCCCATTGTTGCCTTAATGTCCTTGTTGAAATGGAAACAGTTGGCACACAAAGCAGAGTTCACTTGTGTATGTTGACGCACACAAGTACAGTAACTCCCCACCTCCTGAGACAAATCTTAAACCTCAGCACCAAATGCAACTTACTCAGATCTTAAAGGAGTAGTTTGACATTTTAGGAAATATGCATAATATCTTAGATGAGAAGATCAATACAACTCTTGATCTGCTCATCTAACTCTTGGGAAGAACGTTAAAAGGCGTATGGGAGAATGTGTGGGACTATTTATTGGTCTGAAGAAGTGACTTCCTGGAGTTTTGTTGCACATAACCCCCAGTTGTTTTTACACTTTGTTCACTTTGGTGTACAGATTAAACAAACTACATGTTACGTGCTAATTAGTGCACTTTAGAGATGCTGAAATGGCGGATTTTCTTACTTTGCACAGAGGCAGCCTTTAGCCTCCCCATTACCAGTCTTTATGTTTAGCCAAGCTGCAGGTTGTAGCCTTATTTTTAAAGGTGATATCCTCTCATCTAACTCTAGACTGGGAATAGTTTCCAAAAATGCATCCAAACTTTTCCTTTAACTCTCAGACCCTTCAACTGTAAAGGCAAATCCAAAAATGTCCTGAACTGCGCTCCACATAAATGTCAAAACTGATTCCCACTGAGCTAGATGTAGCTGATATTTCTTCATGTTATGGCACCACAGCTCCACTCACTGGTTGTGTTTTAATTACAAATAATGGCCCACTACACAAATTCAGATAATAAGCAGGCTGATGTTGCAGTTAGCCTCCCTCAAATTGCTTTTGTGTAAAATAATAAAAGCACACCATGATGCAAAAACAATCTGTGCTTTCTCTGAGTTGTGTAAAGGTCATTGCCAGAACCTCTGTGTGTGGATTTCAGGTAATGACATGTTTGAGCGGTTTAAGTGAGAATCAGAGAGGAAGTGCATGATGTAATGATGAAGGTTTTATCAGGGTGTAACATTGGCACAGATCAAGGATCGAGAAAGTGAGCTGTGAGCTCTCATGGGCGGCGGTGAAGTGTTTCTCCTACGGGACTGACTATTTACCTGAGAGGGAGACGTCACTGGGCAAGGAATATTAAGTTTAGTCATCAGAGTCTGTGCTCACAGAAGAGCAAGACAAACCGGCAATTTGGGAGACGTTGTAGTGGTAATAGCATACTCAGTGTGTAATTCATTCAAGTGTCAGGTTTCAGGTGTGTATTTTGACATTTTAATAGCTAGAAATCCATTTCTTTTAAATACTGTAAAATAAAATACGTAAAAATGACACACTGTAGTAAAACATAAGGAGCTGCCTACTTTTACTAACCATCAGGAAACTATATCTTGAAAAGTACCTTCCAGTGGTGGAATATACCACATTTAGTGAAGTACACATCTTATACACAAACTTATTATTTTAATTCCATGCCACTTCCTTCCTTAAAGCTGTAGTACCTAGTGCAACATAATGATTTCTATAAAAGTCCCAAAATTATATAAATGTAGTATAATATAGTGGCAGCACTGCAGTATAGAAATTGCTCAACAATAACTGAGGACGATTGAATAAACTCCAACAACTGAAGAATGTCATATTTTATCCTTGTCACTGTGTCACCACAAGAGGGAGCTGTCAGTCTAATTATGGCAAGGCCTCTCCTGCACTGTCATCTGCAGGATACTGAACAGCTGCCCATATGGTCTAAACTAAAAGGAAATGAATATACATTGAAAACAGATGACATCATGAAACATAACTCCCTATTTCTTTGCTCTGTCATCCTCTCACAGCAACGCTTGCACCACCACAGTGCATTTCCTTTGAAGTTGTGAAACCTGTGTGTCATCTGGATATTGCTCTGCTCCTTGAATCAGAGCTGATGCCTCATGGCCAATAATACTTTTCCTTTCTCAAGGATCAATTAGTAAAGTTCACATTACTCACTGAGGGAACAAATATGACGCGCTTTGTCCAGAACCAACAAAGAAAACTAGTTTCAAAACAACAATTTCGTGAATCTTAAAAGGGCTAAGAGAGATCTGACCTTTTCTGAAGTATTGACTCAAAAGCTTGAAATCAGCTTCCTTTTCTGCAAGTGGAAATACTAAGACCAAAAGTCTACAGCCATGCTAACATGCAGGTATAGCAGGTATGCTGTTTACCATGTACACGATCTCATGCAAACATATTTACTAATTAGCAGGTACAGCTGAGGCTGATGGGAATGTCATTAGTATTTGGTGATTGGACAAATTTTAATTCTGACCTGACAATAGCGCCAGAGGAAAAGTTTAGGGATCACCAACGTTATTACATACTGAGGGGAACATGAATGTATGGACTGGATACCTTTTGACCTGCTGGTGGAGTTGGAGGTAAAAGTCTGAGGATCATTAAAGTTAAACGATTCATTCACTGGGAAACACTGATATCTTTGCTCTGTATTTCATGGCAATCCATGCAATAGTTGTTGGTCTGAACAACTATGGATATTTCAGTCTGGACCAAAGTGGTCCCACAGCCATGCCATCAGTGTGGCTAATCTTCAGTTAGCCGGCTGGTTAGCCAGTCTGAACTCTAGGCAGCCATGTTCTGTCCACAGCAGTCGTCTGAAACAGACACACCAGGGTTCAGATGGTTCAGACACACACACACACACACACACACACACACACACACACCACTGCTGTGCACAGCGTTAGCTTATCTTTCTGACCTTTGTGTCCCGGAAAACAGGTCGGAAACTATTATTCGCTGCCTGGGATTTACAACAAATTCAATGGACAGGATACAGTCTGACAATAATAGAAAAGTAAATCCCAGTTCCCCTACACAGATAACTGTATCGTATTGTATTGCGTGTCATGACTGAGCGTGTAACACTGTGTGCTCATGTAAACCGATTGATTGAACTCTACTGTGCCGCTCCCTTTCTGTCTCACTCAGTCAATTGTACTGTATGTTCAGACACCCACGGACTCACACTGACACACACGTACACACACACACACACACACACACACAACAGGATGACACATTGGTGTTGTCAGCTCAGCAGGGTGTAGTCTGGCCCAGAGAACTACCACAGAGATACCAGGCAGGGCAGAGAGAGGGACCCGGCGATGGAGTGTGGTCTGTGCACTTGTGCTTTCCTCTCCAGGATGCTATTGTGTTCTTGTGTTTTATTCATTAATGAATGCAGCATCTACTGTAGAAAAACGTTTTTTTCTTCTCTTAATAATGCACAGTCCTCCACACCACACCATCCAACACCTCGTTTTCACTGCTCTATTTAGTAAGTTTTGTAAATAGGCTGTTTATAATTCAAACAAAGCACATTACTCCTTTATATATTTCACCATAGAAAATTGTTGTTTGCTGCTATGCTGATGCTCTGAATATCATATAGAGAACCTTTGAGCAACAGAAGAGTTTTCAGAAAAACGTGCTAAAATCAAAAGTAAAAGGGCATTAACATGTAAGCTTCACTTTATTGTTGTAGCTGGTCAAGATTATTTAAAGATCATTTGGGTAGTTTAGCCTTTATCAAAGTATCTATGCTTTTATTTAATCAATATAAAGTTTTTCGTTTTTTATATCTTAATCTACAATAAATGTAGTGAAGAAGAACGTAGTATTTATTGCTGAGGTGTAGCGATAAAGCATAATATTTTCTTTTTTTCTCTTTGTTACTAGTACTTGAGTAATAAGTTACTTTCATACCACTAGTCAATTGCTCCAATGGTCAATTGCTCCACCTTCATTTTCTTCATTGAATAACAAATAATGAATGTTTAGAAGGTTTAACCACAGTAATTCAAACACTACATGTGGTATCTGTAATATAAACAGGCATTGCACATCAACCTTGCTCAAGGTGAGCAGTTTAACACATGGTGCTTGTTGGCTGTGTCACTGCTGGGCCTTGGTATTATGGATGTTGGCACTCGCATGACCTCAATGACATGTTTGTACTTACAACTGTGCTTTCCCTGCTATGTGAAAGGTCTGTCACGATTAAAGTATATGACTTACATAAATATTGTAATTAATGTAAACGTTAATAACTGTTATGCACGTATGTGCCATTGTGAACATTATGTGCCAACTCTGCACAGGAGGGGCCAGCGAGAGGCAACCAGTGAAAAGACGTTTTACCCACAAACCCATTCTCTCTCACCAGGGCAATAAGGTCTTAACAGTGGGCCCATGCCAAGTCGGGGCAGATGGCTGTTTCTATGCCAACAAATAATGAAAATAAAAACCTGTCATATCAGATATTTGTCATTAATACATGATTTAGGGATATCTTGGCCATCACTCACAGCAAGTCAAGTAAAGCAAACAGTAAGCAAGAAAATGTGCTAAAATAATTTTAGTACTTTGAAGATTAAAAAATAATTTAACTGTGAGACAATAAGGGGCATACAAAAATGTAAACCAGGTTAAAAATTCAACAAAAGGCTAGCCTACTACCCTGAATAATTTGCTGTCAAACGTAAGGTTGGAGTCAACTACAAACCTGTGAGCAGACTCTATTGGTACAAATTTGCTGAAACATGTACTGGTACATAAGTCAACGACTTATTGAAAATATAATAGGGCCTTAAATTGAGCCTTGGGGGACACCATAGATGAAGGAGACAGGTGAGGAAGAGGTTCTCCCAATTTCAACAGTGACATTGCTAACATAAAGGTGGGACTTTTCCAAATTTCCAATCAAAATTGAGTGGTCAAAAGTATCAACACTAAGCAAAGTGAACAGAAAGCAGTCACTTTGGTCACTTTGGTCACTTTGGTCAGTGGGGTTTTGAAAGGAACAGCGACACTGAGCAGTAGACAAAGGAAACAAAAGGAATATCTCTGATGATGAATAACTTACTAAGGGTGAAGTAACTCAATCAGACCTAAAAACATGGCCACCAAAGTGTGTCACATTAGGTTGAATTTGGGGACCTCTTCGCCAGCTGAAAGAGGTGCGGCGGGCAGCACTTTGATATGTGAATTTTCAAAGCAACGTAAAGAAAACAAAGAGAGCTCAGACAGTCCAGGTGCGTTGTTAAAAAAAAGCTGCAAAATGATTTGATGTGAAAAGGACAACAGTAACAGACACATAATGAACAATGTTAAAAGACACATACAGTGTATAGGGTTTACATGATTATCAAGTTTAATTCAACCAACTGTAATTCAACCCATTTCAAATCACTAATCATTCACATCATGTTGTCCTAACAAATACTGTTGTCTTAATATTTCTTTCTCTTTATTGTATGTTTTCTCTCCTTACTGAATACATCTCTTTGTTTTCCAGACTCACCCTGTACATTATGCTGTGTCTGTTGTTTTTACAAGTGACCTGAGGCTTCACAGGATTTGATGTTTTGTCAGACCCACAAGGGTGTTAAGGTTATTGAATTATTAAAATCCTTTTATTTTAATGTTTTGAACAGCCTCTATACACATGGACATAGACACAAATGCATGTGCACAAACAAAATCCTATGGCAGTCTTATCCATCAGCCCACCTCCTGCAAACAACACACATGTTCATTCCATCCTTAGGGGACTTTTGGTGGCAGCCTGTTGTATTTTTAATGCCTTCCTTCTTTCCCAGCTGTGTATGATGAATGTTTGATTTGCCCTCCCATGGCCTGAGGAGAATATGACAAAGCCCAGCCCGCCAGGCCACAAAGGCCCTGACATATTCACACACTGCTTCGTGGACTACTGTTCCTGATAGCCTTATTAAAGTCAATAACACACCTGCAGTGACCCCATCCACGAGACCGAATCACATCAATGAGGCTTGCCAGGGGGAAAAGTCAGGGTTTGCGTAAGTGTGTGTGCGTGTGTGTGTGTGCATCCTTTTGTATCTGCATCCTGAGCTGTCTCTTTCAAATTTGTGACCTTCGTTCTTGCATCAGTCGGCTACAGTTCTGAAGTCTGTCTGCTTTCACATAGGGCCTAATTTTAGCTGCTACTTTCGATGATTCTCCTGGGAAACATCTTTTATGTTTACATCATAAGATAAAAATAGCTTTTTCATTCACTGCCAACTGCATTTAAGGTCTACACACACAAACACACACACACACACGCTTTTTCCTTTCTGATAAAATATGATGGACCGGAATTCTTTGATCTCTGTTCTTTTCAGTTGCTGTTCATTTGTAGTTGTTCCTCTTTCACCCCCCTCTGATTTAATATTTCTTTCATATGAACTTGTTTTTGTGAGATGGAAGCTTTCCACAATCAAAGACTTTTTTTTTTTTTTCAAGTGAATCTCTTGAAACTCCCTGTTCGACTGCGAGGGACCGACCTGAGTGAGATCACAGATGGATGTTGTGATCAGACATCAAGCCATTTATCTCTACATATAAAGGATGCTGTCGGGTTAGAAACACTTCATGCATAATGTGGTTAAGTGAAAAGACAAAGACAGAAATATCATGCTTGGACAATGCCTCAGTCAGTTTCTAATATTGTGATTTGCAGTGGGGATGCTATATCTTGATTATTCTTCAACTTAAATCAAATTTGTTTTATTTTTTAGTTTATCTATAGGCCTAGGGGTTTAAGGGGATGGTGTGAACTCTTTAGTCTTTACTGCAACATTTTAATAATTACTTTATTTTTGTTGCACAAATTCACTGCATGTTCAAAACGGTGGCATTAAAGTAGAGTATCACCAAGAATTAGACTAAACCTCTTATCCTCTGAACATTTGTGTCCAATATAACAAAGCAATCATCACACTGCACAATGCTCTGCATTCAGTTGCACACCGATAATAAACCTCTGGGGTCATATTTACAGGAGAAACACCTTTGTAAAATATGTCCACAGAAAACTGAGCTTGAATCCTCTTTATTACCAAACACACAGCAATGAAATTAGAGCAATTTAGTTGTACACTGCCATGAAATGAGGGGACTTTTTAAATGGTATTCTAGCATCAGCAGTCTCACAACCCTTTTACTCCCCTTCATGTCTTTAATATAATCTATGAACCTTTGAAGAATCTTTAAATTAACTCTTTCAAAGGAGAGCTCTCGGTTGAAGTGTTTTTTTTATAACACTTTTAATTTTATTTTGAACGGGCAATGGTTAAAAATTACTCCACACCACATCAAACGTGTATCTGTAAAGAGTAATAAGTAGGAGTCTAGCACTGATGAAGACTTCAACACAAAGCATCAAATCTCCGTGACTTCCGGAGGCGTTTGATTCGTTGCGGATGACATCAGCTGTGGAGTGAGTGTGCGGGAAAAAAAAGGAAAACCGGCGCCCTCTTCTCTCCCCGGTTACCGAATATGACACAATGTCTGCTGGTATAAAAAGCTAGGGCCACTCCTATCAAGGCTCCACTTGCATGTCTGGAGACCACTCCGGTGCTCTGTAGCGAATAAAGGGAGGAGGCTGCTGTTGGGATCCTGCGCGCGCGTGTGTACGGGAGAGACAGACGAAAGGATGGCCACCCTGGTGCAATCCGCAGAAATGGAGACTTTAGGCGTTCAAAGCAATGCGGGGACGTCTCAGACATCCTCCGGGCCCTCGCAGCACTTCAACGACAGCAAATTCTATCTGCTGGTGGTTATCGGTGAGATCATAACGGAGGATCACCTAAAGTGTGCCATTGCGGACATAGAGAAAGGTAAGATGGAGCTTTGATGGGTGCAGGCCACCACTTTACATCTTCATAACAACTTGAGCAGATATGTTTGCGCAGAAGTTCTTCTCATGGCTGTAGAAGTCATGTCAGCTGCAGATGCACCTGTTTCTAACCGGCATTTACGCGCGATCCATTACGCCTGAGCGAATTAAGCATATTGATGGGTCATTAACTATATCTAAAACCTTATTTATCGGGTTATTATTTGAGCTGGAGGTGATGTTGTTTGTAGAAGGGGATATTGAACAGCCCCTCCCAGTAACATCACCATAAACTGAAGACAATGGTCCCCTCACATCTTTCAACCCGTACCTTCCTTGCCACCCACCCACTGTGTTAGTTCAGTATGATTATCACATTTATGTCAGTAGGCCCAATTGTTGTCATCCACACACGTGGGCCCGCTCCTCTAATAAAGCTGCCACCAGTGATTCAGCATTAAATCTGGACTATGCGTCAACAATGCAGCGTATCGCATTTCTTTGGCTCCATGTGCATCTGCGGGTTTTTTTTTTCTTCTTCTCCCGCAGCACCTTGCCAGAGCTTTATTCAGGTGCGCCAGGCTTTTGTTTCAGGAGGGTCCCACGCATCAGTTTGCAGTCAGGAGGAGACAACAGGGTTTATTGCAGCAGCTTTCTCTCTGCTTGTGTTGTTGAGGCGGAGAGCTTCGCTTTCAAAAGTGAATAAACACGCTCTGTGTTTTGAGGCTGAAATGACTGCTTGGCTGAAACAGCGGGGTAGAATTAGATTTATCCCCCCTTGCATCCCGTGGGAACGTCTCTCCATCATCATCCAGCTCTCTCATCCCTCACCGGAAGGTGGGCGTGGCTCGGTCCGCACTGCAGTCCCTACGGAAAGCCACAAGGAACGATTTTCAAAGTGAGCAGGGCGTTTTAGAAAAGCCGCAGCTGCTGTAGTTGTCTGCCTTTCTGGACTGAGTGCACTGTTTGTGTGAGAGAGGAAAGGGAAGAGGAGAATATGGCGCAGTTACTGTAGGAGGAGAGAAGAAAGAGGAAGTGTTTCCTTCTGGGTCTCACCTGATTTTAGGGTAACTAGATTTGAACCTGTTGCATCCACCGTTTGATTCCCTGTTTTGTTAATTCAATAGATTATTATGTTGTCCCTTGCTGTGTCAGATCTTGAGACCAAAAGTTGGCTATTGCCCTTGTAAAAATCAACCCACAAGGTCCTTCACTAGCTGTTCTGGAGCGTTTGGTTGAATCACACAATCTTGTGACTCTGATGATCGAGTCTATGGAGTTGTATTTTTTTTGTGCACTTTTAGGGCTGTTCTTTTATTCTTGAAAATGTATTTTATTTTATTTACAGGCTACATTATTCTCATTTATTTTGTATTAACATGTGACCTTATTCTTGTAAAACTACATTGTATCATCTTCATCGCTGTTGCTCATGCTATTCATGTTCTCATATTTTTGCCACACCCTTTATCTCCTGTTTCTTGTAATACCCTTTCAACAAATAATATTGTGAGTTAAAGAAACTCTGTTGTTCACCTTTAGTGTGTAGCTAAGCTCAGAGATAAACACCCAAAAAAGTCCTTTTGTCTCCATTCCCAGTGCAAGTCATCACGTAACAGAGGCCTACATTAGGCCTCTACTCTACATGATTATGAAGAGAGGATGACACCACCATGACTCAGCTCAGTGGAGATTACCAGTGCATCTGGCCAATGGCGCAACACAGACATGGCCATGGATATTTCCTATTATAGATTTTTGTTTCTCATGCCAAACCAGTAACAAGTCTATATATGTTCCCTCTTGGATATTTCCAATAAACTGGAGGCACAGGATCAGTGAAATAGATGTGTGGGTGTGGGTGAAACTTAGCACATTTATTAGACCTGTTGCCAAGTTTCTCAGTGTGTTGTCTGCTGTGAGCATTGATTCACATACGTTTTTCTTCGCTGGCGTCTTTTCTTCTCCTTGCTCTTTGTTATTTTCTTGTTTATTTTTATTTTTATTCTTTTTCTGTTTGTCTTGCAGGGATCCGCTCATGGGACACCAACCTTATCGACTGCAACCTGGACCAGGAGCTCAAGCTGTTTGTCTCCAGACACTCAGCTCGTTTCTCTGCAGATGTCAGAGGTATGCTGATTAAAGACCTTTTCACTTATAATGTCACATTATCAGTCTGATTATGCGTTAAAGCCAGGGTTGGTAATCTTCTTCAAAAACATTTTTTGTTATATTTGTTAAAAATGTTTTTACACCCCAACAGCAATCAATAAATCAAATCTTCTGACCAAAACAAAGAAAAAACTTCCAGTTTCTGTGTCTGTAGCAAGACTGGAAAAAGCCCGTCCAATCATTTAATTCCCCAATGAAGGGAAGGGCTGTCAATGTCGCCGGCTTTGCGACTTTCTATCTAGATTTAGCGACTTTTGGAGCTATTGCGCTAGCTGCTTTCATTTGAAAAGAGTCAACAACACTGGGCTGGTTTTGTTTTTTTTGGTTACATCATTTTTGGAATCTAGCGTACTTGCTTGTAATAGCCAAACATACACTGTATGTAGAATATGTTATATACACTGTATAGGTTATTATCACTGGTGCATGATACATGAGCAGCATTTTCTTTGTAATTGGTTGATATGATTTTAAGTAACAGAAAATGAAATCAAGTGAGGTACAATTACCTCAGAACTGTACATTAGTATTTTAGTAAATACACTTTGTTGCATACTATCGCTGCACAGTCAGCTTCAACTTCCTTGCACTACACTAAGCCGAGGGGTTTTATTACCTGTCCCTGGATATGTCCTCTCAGCATTTTGCTGCACGGTGCTGATATCATTTGCAAGGTGAGGGAGAGGTTCTGTAAAGACGGAACAGATCCAGTGTGGCAGGATGTGGTCTGTCAGTGGGCAGTATGGCCTTGACGGTCAGCAGCAGTTCAAGGCGCTGCTTGGCTTTGCTCCATATTGGACATAACCAATTCCTCACAATAGATTGATCCAGCCAACAACTGCTGCTGCAGACTAAATCAGGTGATCTATTTTAATGCAGTAATATCAAATCTCAGAATTGGGCTTACAGAGGTGAAATACAATAACTTGAGAGGGAGGTGAAACATGGAGATGTATATAGTATTCAAAAAGACTCCCAATCACTTTCATCCAACCTTGTTTTTACCATTCTCCCATCCTCCACCCTTCCTCCTTCATGTGTGCCGTTGCCTTGCAACGCAGTTCTAGATGTGTAGTTGATTCAGGAGTAATTAGTGGTGAATCCCCAGTGGTAAGTGTCTGTCCGTGAACATAAAGAAGGGAGGGGAAGAAGATCAGAGAGAAGCAAACAAGGGACAAAAGGAGGAGGGGGATGAGGTAGGAAGATAGAAGTGACTCAGAGCCAGAAATGCTGTTCTGATTTGTGAATTAATAAAGCCAAGGCTATTAGATGTAACGCTGCATAAACAGAAAAACTGGAATCGTATTGTTCTCTTGTATTCTACGACTTTGGCTTTTTGCCAAGTCTATTTCTCAAAGGGAGGATTTCCATTGTCTTTTGAACTTTCAATACATGAACTGCTTTATGAGGGGCTTCCTAGAAACATTCACAGGGATTTCAAGTTTATTAAGGAGATAATTATGTTGGGTTTTTTTCATTCATAGAAGTATACTTTGAATTTAAACTTGTCAATTACTGCCGTGTCACTGTGTGAAACACAAAATGAACTGCTTGAAAGTAATACTTCGACATTTGGATAATCGATTATTTGCTTTATTCTCTGAGAGTTCGATGAGAAGATCAATGTACCACTCTCATATCCGTCAGCTGCTTAGCTTAGCATAGCATGAAGACCAAAGGTAACAAAATCCACCAATCGACACATTAATCCTTATTTGTTTAGTCTGTACAAAAACAATGAAACATGTGCCACAGTATTTTCTGTTCAGGAGCAGTAACTTCCTTATATTTTATATTAAGAAGTAGTTACTGCTGCTGGTGGATAGGTATAGGCAGATCTTGTTACCTTTAGACGGAGCCAGGCTAGCTGTTTCTCCCTGTTTACAGTCGTTATGCTAAGCTAAGCTGCTGGCTGCAGCCGTATATTTACTGGAAAGATATAAGAGTATGGTATCAATCTTCTCATCCAACTCTCGCCGTGGCAAACAAACGTACGTTTCAAAATGTCGAGCTCAACCAAACATTAGGTGCATTTTTCAGGATGAAGATGGTTGATTAGGAAGCTGAGCAGCTAACTTTATGGAGGTATAATTTATTAATATTCGCAAGAAAAAACGTTTTTTTATGTTTATAGTGTAGTGCATTTATTGCTTCGGGCACAGTGCTTACAGGAAAACACAAACCAGCAGGTGGTATTGAGCGGAGAGGGACGAATGCAATTATCTGTCTGCTTGACAGATTATATGCCATCCATCACACTGCGTTAGTGCACAGGAAGCCTGAACCCCACAGTGAAGAGGACGGGAAGGCAGGAGAAAAGGGGCCAGACAGGAGACCCTCAGTGTCACCCTGATGGATATATGATAGTTCTGGTTACGCATAGATTTCCTCGCTCTCTGCCTTCAATGAAAACAGCAAGGAAGCCTGAAAAGGCTCTCTTTAAACCGCAAATCCACTTATTCCACTATTATGATCAGTAACAGTAATTAAGAATTGTGTTGACTTTCATCAATGAATTTGTTTGAGATTAAGATCCTCCTGATATGTTTCACAAATACCATCCTGTGTTCTTTCGATGTTTATTAAACCGTTGAGCCTGATTGGCCCTAGAAGTAAATCAGCAGATAGATTGATCCGTCATGTACCTATCAAGCCGCAGATTCATAGCTGGAAGAATTGAGAAGACTGGAAAATAGGTGGGGGGAAGACATAATAATGTAGTAATTATAATTACATTTTTTCTTGTCAAGCTAATTCCTACAGATAGCGGCTGTAAATGAGCTTGAAACAGAATGTTATTTAGAGGCATCAATACTACGGCACAAGTGATTGACTGCTCTGTGAGTCAATTCAACAGCAGCGGCAATGCCATTAGCTCCATGCCCAGACATATTACATATACCAGTTCCCTTTATAGTCCAGTTGTGTGGGGGCACGGGAACAAGTGACATTGAAAACTGTGCTCAAGGGGCCCCCGTCTTCGCTGCTGAAAGTCAATTACTCTGTTGCGGTGGAAAAGGAAATGACAGGAAGGAGAAAGGTGCTGACACATAGCAGCCATCTGAGGAGATACATTTACAATCCTTATGTGTGAGGTCTTTCTTTGATGCAAAAAAAAGGAGATACTGAATTTATTCTTTCCACTGATCTATTTTTGGTGAGGTGCCATCCACATTGATGTTCCCCTGTCTGGTTCAGTCTGTGGCAGGCAGGCTACACCAGTCTTGCACTTTCTATTCAGCCAGAAGGAGAATGCTCAGTGATGCGTGTCACGTTACCTCGCTTCCCGCTGAGACAGAGACGCACTGGGCATTGAGGATTTTTACATCGATCAAGGTAATTGTCAGGGTCAAGCAAGCCCCAGTGCACAATGTGTCATTTTTTGACGAGTTGGCCTAGACACCCGGCAATTTGGCAGCTCGGTGATGGCGGTGCTGGTGGCTCCCTTGTGCTCTAAACAGACTAATGTATTTTCTGTTTCATAACATAAAATTCCAGTGAGCTGGGCGTAACCCACAGTGTGACAAACAAAGAAAGATGCTTTCCTATTACATTGGCAATGGCTTGTGTATCGTAGCATGACAGGATGAGCGATAGACGTCCATGATTGATTGTTCTCTCATTTCACACACCACGGAAAACTGTTTCCTAAGTCACTTGTTCTTCGGTCATCAGTTTAAGACTGCTGTCTCTTCAGAACAAAGCTGAGCGAAGCTGGCAGAGTCAACTGGGATTGTGATGATGGCTGTATTAGACTGACGCAAATCTCTGCTTCAAACTTTGGAGTCATCCTCTGGGAACCATGAACGTGTGTTCTAAATGTTATAGCAATCCATTCAACAGTAAATGTATACTATCATAACCGTCATTTATCTCAAAAGTATTTTTTATCGGAAAAATTGCTTTTAGATTTTGATATTTCTGTCTTATACTAGTTTACTGATATTAATTACATTTGATAAAACAATGACATTGTTATTCATTTGAAAAGAACCAATGATGAACCAATACATTTGAATGCAAAACTTGCAGAAGAGAATAGCAAAAGACCCCACTCCCCTCTCCCAAAGAAAGCAGAAAAAGGTGATGTTGTCTTTGTCATTTAAGCATCTTCCATGATTTTTATGAAAACTCAAAATCAAAGGCACACTAGGAATAGTATTCCCTCCGGGGAACTAACTCCATTAAACAAATGGAGTGCAATACCAGAACTGCTGAAAGGGTTGGCAAGTGGTGAAATACTCATTATTTCAAGCATCTTTCATTCGTTGAATGAAAGACTTTTTCCATATGGAGTGACAGCCCTCTGGGAGGGTTAATGGCTATATGCTCCATAATGAGGATCTGCTATATGAAATATAAATGGAAGAATCGCCCCCAGGAGCCAGATAGCTGCTGCAGGATCACATCCCTGGAGACGAGGCACACTCTATCCTCTCAATTTTAAGCTTATATTCAAGCAACACCTCACTGACCTCTGAAGGTAACAGGGAACATATTGTTACATGTTAGCGGCAGCATTTCCTTTCATTTTTACGAGTAGAAGTTGATCTAAATTGATCAAATAAAACCAATCTTTTGTCAGTTGGCTGTAGGGGAATTCATTGATCCAAATATTCAAAAAGAAATGAGACAACCAGGAGAAGAAACAAAGACCGATTGAGTGAGTGAAGCCTGCTGTGTTAAGATGAATAATGATGAAGATGTCAGCAGGACCAAAGGATACACCCCCAAATACACATGGACCAAAGTCATCATCACAATCAATCATCCAAAACCTAAGATGATTGATTATGAGCCTGTCACACCCGACTGTTCATTTTCTGTGTAACACTTCTGTCTAATGAGGGGAAACTGCTACTTATGGCAAAGTGTGGCAGACTGAACCATATTTAGTCCCCATTATACAGAGAAAACAAACAATGATTGAGTCTTAACAAGTAATCATTGTGTTTTGTCTCTAAGTCAAGTAGAGCCGATTACTAGTTGATCATTAGTTGATTAATACATTAATTCAAAATCAATTGATTTCGTTCTAACTTGATAAATGTCAATATTTGCTGGTTTTCTTCTTATGTGATAGTAAATTGAAAACCTTTTTTGTGCTATTTTTCTTCTATAACTATTTTCCATTTTGTTTTGCAGGGCAGAGGATTCTTCACCATAAAAGTAATGTCCTGGAGACGGTGGTGCTCATCAACCCTTCAGATGACGCAGTCAGTACTGAGGTAAAATTAGCTATATTTGTTAAATTATTATAACCTCTTCCTTATTCTGTAACTTTGCATTTCATCTCCCATCCTCCTATCAAGAAGGGATGATTCACAAATACATTAAATAAATGCACATTTACAAAGCAATTACAGCTAGAAAAGGATTATTCTTCAACCGTGGCCAACTATCTACCCTCTTAATAGGAACTGCTGTTCGTTGAAATGAAAAAGCAATTAGGATCTCAAAGGACAGGACTAATGCCTTATTTACTGCTAGAATAACAAGTGCAGCCTTTACAATTTGTCATTGCATTTAGGCTTTTGCTACATTTTGATAACAAGAAAGACACAGCAGGGTCAGGAGTACAGATGACACGACACAAGATTTTCTCTTGTGTCATCTGTGCTCCTTTTCAGCGTTGCCTCCGCCCCTCAACCATGTCTGCAGTCATACTGTGCATTAATAATATCTCACAGCACAGCAGATTTGACCTGGCCAGCCGCCAACAGCTGATGTTGTTGAAGTAGAAGGAAAAAAAAGACCAACAGAAAGAGGGGAAGAGGCAAGAGATAGACGGACGAAAAGAAACAAGTCAGCTAATTAGCTAATGGATTAGAGTGACAGGAAACTGGTGATATTTCAAATGCACTAAATCTTCAAGCTGATTGCTGCAGCAGCAAGGCTTTGTATTTCCTGTATCTGTATCTAGCAATTTGATTTTTATATACTCTTTGTCTTTCTTAAGCATTTGCAATAAATTAAATATTTCTTTACTGTTTTTAATCAGTGTTTCTTTCACTTGTCCATTACTTTCAACCAAAGTCAGTGGTGCACTATCATGACTTTTTCTTCTTTAAATTTCTAGGCTCGTTTGATGATCTCCGACACTTCCAGACACAAGCTTCTGGTTCTCTCGGGGCAATGCTCTGAAAACAGTGGGGAGCTGATTCTTCAGTCTGGATCATTCTCTTTCTCCAACTTCATAGACATATTTACCGACCAAGAGGTGAGCTGGCATGATGATTTCTATTTTACGCACCAAAATGTGATCTATGATACTGTAATATGATAGTTTTCCGCATGTTCATACACAAGTTTTGGCAATTTTATTATTTACAATAGTGAAAGGCTTCCCCCGTCTTTTTATAGAATAATTTTTCTTTAAATGTTTGTCAGTAACACCATTTCAATAAATGCATGGTGGTTGCTTTCCAGAAAAGCTCTCACTCTTGCATTGAATAATAGTCTTAAAACTTGACATACATACCATACAGATACTGTATATACATAAACAAATATACACTAAATCTGTGATTGCAAATCACTCGTTTTATTACGGACTCTGACAAATTAAAAATTGAAGCCACCTAATTTTTCTCATGCACAGATTGGTGAATTGCTCAGCACCATTAACCCGGGAAACAAAGCCAACCTCACACTGTCCTGCCCTGAACAAGGCGAATGGAAAAACTCCAACTTGGACAAACATAACCTGCAGGACTTCATTTACATGAAACTAAACTCCACTACCATACTCCCTGAAATGGAGGGCCTCTCGGAGTTCACAGAGTATTTATCTGAATCAGTAGAGATCCCATCTCCTTTTGACATGTTAGAACCACCGACATCAGGTGGATTCCTGAAACTTTCCAAACCATGCTGTTACATTTTCCCTGCTGGTAGCGGTGACTCTGCTCTCTTTGCTGTCAACGGCTTCAACATGCTCATTAATGGTGGCTCGGACAGGAAGTCATGCTTCTGGAAGCTGGTGAGACATCTGGACCGCGTGGACTCCATCCTCATGACCCACATTGGTGACGACAACCTGCCAGGCATCAATAGCATGCTGCAGAGGAAGGTTGCAGAACTTGAGGAGGAACAGTCACAGGGCTCGACAGCTAACAGTGACTGGGTGAAGAACATGATTTCTCCAGATATTGGCATTGTGTTTGTGAATCTTCCTGAAAACCTGGATAACCCAGAACCTAATTACAGAGTGCGGAGGAATGTTGAGGAGGCAGCTTTCACTCAGCAGTTCCTCACAAAGCTAAATTTGAGGTTAGAGTCTTTGCAAAGGCCTGTTGGAAACACAATTGAACCACTCATACTTTTTCAAAAAATGGGCGTTGGGAAGCTTGAGATGTATGTGCTCAATCCATCAAGGAACAGCAAGGAGATGCAGCACTTTATGAAGCAGTGGACAGGAAGTGAAAAAGACACAACCTCCATTCTGCTGCCAAACGGAAAAGAATCTGAGTTCCCCGTCTCTTACTTGACTTCTATCTCTTCACTCATTGTGTGGCACCCTGCAAATCCCTCAGATAAGGTTGTGCGTGTTCTCTTTCCTGGAAATGCCACCCAGCATCACATCTTTGAAGGTTTAGAAAAGCTAAAGCACTTGGACTTCTTGAAACAGCCAGTTGTCACTCAGAAAGTGATGTCTTCTAATATGCCGGCTACACCAACACTTAAGCAAGCTAAGATGAAACAAAGAACAGACAGCAAAGAGAGCCTGAAGACTACCCCAAAGCCATCACCAAGCAAAAGCATCAGAAAGGATTCAAAGGAGGAAGAAAAGGCAAAGGCAGATGCGGAATCGTCTCATGAAAAAACACAGAAGACTGAGAAAAAAGAAAAGGCCCCTCTGAAAAAGGAGAAGGCAAAGGCACCCGAGAAAGAATCAAAAGCAAAGGCAGAGCAAACAGCTCAAAATGAAACTCCAGAAAAAAAGAAGCCTGACATAAAACCCAAAAAGGAGGCCAAAGTGTCTGTGGAAAAGAAAAAGGAGGTTAAAAAAGAAGTCGCAAAGAAAGATGATACACCCAAACACAGTGTTAAAAAGGATGAAAAAGTAAAAAGAGAGGAGGCAAAGAAAGTTATAAAAAAGGATATCAGAAGAGACTCACCTATGAAGGAGAAGAAGGAAGAAAAGAAAGAGCAAAAGAAAGATGTCAAAAGGCCCTTTAAAGACATAAAGAAGACATCCGCTGTGGGTGAAGAAAAGAGTCTAGCACCAAAACCAAAGCCCCTGAAAAAAGAAAATGCTTCAAAGAAAGATGCAGGAATCCCATCCAAGTTAAAAGAGAAAGGAAAGCCAAAGGTGACAAAGAAGGAGACAAAGGTGGACAGTGGCAAGCTTGCATCAAGTGCAGCTGCTATTGCAGAGGATGTAGAAGCAGTAAGATCTCAGATGTCCACACCAGAAGACCTCACTAAGGACTTTGAGGAGCTTAGAGCTGAAGATGTGGTGGAGGATGACGCAACTGTGCCACAAATTAAGGAAGAAGAGGCTGTGATGATCCACAGTGAAGACATAATACAAACCAAAGAGTCACCTGAGGCATTAGAGTCTGTGGATGAGGGTATAACCACAACAGAGGTTGAAGGAGACACTGGAGAGACTCCAGAAGAACAAGTTCTTAAAGGAAAATTCAACGGCAGTGTAAGTGAGAAGTTTGAAGATGAAGGTACTGTCATGGAGGAGACATCTGAGGGAGGAGATTATGAAGATAAGGGAGAGATAGAAGAAGTTTATGAACCACAGAGGGTGGAACCAGATAAAGAAAAGCTTATTCCTAGTGAAGATGAACACCAGGACGACAAACCAAGAGCTAGTGTTGAAGACAACGATGATGTAACTAATAAAGATATGGAAGGTCAGAATGTAAGTGTGGGAGAAAATGACAAACATAATCTGTTTGTATCAGCCTCACCAATAGTGTCTTCACCTGTTTCTCCAGCTGCATCTATCCATGACGAAATGATTCCTGTTGGCTTTGAGAGCTCAACAGCCTCGGATTATGAGAACAGAGATGAACCCCTTGAGGATTACACTGTCACCTCTGGCCACACTCAGTCCACCCTTGAGATCTCCAGTGTGCCTACTCCCATGGATGAGATGTTGACTCCTAGGGACATTATGAGTGACGAAAACACCAATGATGAGTCTCCTTCACAGGACGTGGGCAGGTTTGTGACATCAGCATCTGGAGAGTTTGACAGGAAGAAGCTGTCTCCACTTCAGGATATGCAAGGGACAGATCACTCGCAGAGTGATGCCACAGAAGGCCAGGACTACAACCACTCTGCTTCCACGATATCTCCTCCTTCATTACTAGAAGAAGATAAATTCTGTCAGGGGTTTCCCTATGCAGGGAAAGCTGAAGGGTTTGCCACAGCTCAAGAGTCATGTGAGAATCATGACACAGGCACAGACACTGTTAGACTCAGTTCAACTTCCACAACATCACCTGTTGTGCGTTCTCCTTCAGTGGACCGCAAGGACAAGTTTGATTCTCCATCACTGTTTGCTGTTCCAATAGAACTGTCCACCACACTTGCAGGGTGCGCCAGAGAGACAGCTAATCCCTCCATCAGCCCCGATGACAAGACATTGGAGGGAGCTAACTCGCCTCAGTCCTCTGGTCACACACCTTACTATCAGTCGCCAGTAGATGAAAGAGCAGGAGCTCTACCACCTGTGTCAGAAGACGAAGCACAGGGTCCAACAATTGTGGAGGTAACAAGTGATAAAGAGGAGTCCTCCAATAGAGATACTCCAGAGCCTAATGAGCCAGAACGAGAAAGTTCATCCCCTGTAGAGAGGATAGCGTCCTCTCCAAAGTGCTCACCTTCAACTGCACCCGATTCCCCAACGAAGATGGAAAAGTCACTCTTCAATGAAGATCAGAAGAAAAATGGAGATTCAGTCTTGTCCTCAGCACCAATGACCAAACAGGAATCAGACACTAATGTTTTTACAGCATTCAAAGAAGAGAGTAAAATGTCCATTTCAGAGGGTACCACATCAGACAAGTCAGGAACCCCTCTGGAGGAGGTGGTAGCAGAAGATACATTTTCTCATTTAGCTTCAGCATCCACCGCCTCTCTGGCCACCTGCTCCTTGCTAGAACCCACCACTGACTCTCCCTCCCTTCATGCTGAGGTAGGCTCTCCTCACTCAACAGAGGTAGATGACTCTTTTTCTGTGTCTGTGGTTCAGACCCCAACCACCTTCCAGGAAGCTGAGGGATCGCCATCAAAGGAAGATAGCCCGAGGCCCATGTCTATCTCCCCAGACATCTCACCAAAGACGAAAAGCAAAACACAGGACACAAAATCCCCAGAGCACTCCACCATGTCGATCGAGTTTGGCCAAGAGTCCCCTGACCACTCCTTCGCCCTGGACTTTAGTAAGCAATCTCCAGAGCATCTATCTGTGGGAGGCAGTTCACATGCTACAGAGAATGGCCCGACTGAGGTTGACTATAGCCCCTCAGATGGAGCAAATGGAAAACAATCTGGAGACCATAGTTCTACAGTGGAAAAGCCTTTTCTTTTTGATGAGAGCGATTCAGCGCTTGCCACTTCTGCAACTCCATCAGATGCATCTCAGTCAACTCCCTCTGTTACAACCCCATGCCAGATGACAGAGATGCTACATGCCGTGGCTGACCAGAAGTCTCCGGTCACCCCAAAGGCATCCTCTCTCACCCACTCTCCCTACTCCAATGAGCCATCCCCAGTGCTAGGAGGGTCCCCGGCTAAAGAAAAAACTAGCCCAATTTCACCATCTGTGGAGAGCATTACTAATAAATCTGACATGCAACAGAAATACGACAAGTCACCCTCACCTCCCAAAGCTGCTTCTCCTTCATCGTCTTTTACCTTTACAAAAGAAGAGACCTTTTCCCCGGCAAAGGAGACTAATCCCTTTAAATGTGAGGATTCTACACTTGAGGCAAAATCCCCTGTGAGCCCCAAAGTTCCCTTTCCATCTTATCTACCTCTCTCCTCTGATCCTTGTCATTACAATTCTGCCTGTGGCTCCAGGGACCCAGACTTTTCCACTAAGAAGACTCCCTCTGCTCCATCTAAGACAGACGTCGACCTCTGTCTAGTCACTTCATGTGAGTATCTCCACCCCAAGACAGAACTGTCCCCGTCTTTCATCAACCCTAACCCTCTAGAATACTTCATCAATGAAGAGAATGCCACGGATGAGGAGAAGCCTCTGGTCAAGTCAGGAGGAGGGCCCCCACCTCCAGGTGGTAAGCTTTCCACCAAGCAGTGTGAGGAGACCCCGCCCACATCCATCAGTGAATCTGCCCCCTCCCAGACGGATTCAGACGTCCCACCAGGGACAGAGGAGTGCCCCTCCATTACAGCAGATGCCAACATCGACTCTGAAGACGACTCTGAGACTCTGCCTACTGACAGAACACTGACCTACAGGCATGCCGATCCTCCTCCTGTGACACTCAGGGACTCCGCTCCATCTTCAGGCCACCATGATGTCTGCATGGTGGACCCAGAGGCCCTTAATGCAGAAGAAAACCTCCACAATGCTAATACCGAAGGAGGAGAAAAGCCCAAGAAGAAAAAGCTCTTGAAAAAGTCTTCCTCGCCAGCTAGGAAGACTGCTCTATCAAAGGTAAAGGACACAAAGACTTTGTCTCCAAAGAAGAATGTCGGAGAAGGGAAAGATGCAAAGAATGCAACCAATACCTCTGCATCCAGAGGTGTAAAAAGTGCTTCATCAGGTGAATATTACCTACTTATTGTCATCATTTAAATCACTTTACTACTTCACATAATTTGCTCATATTTATTAATGATCTTACCAAAGAGAGTACTTTATTTTTTGCCCTTTCAGGTACTGGCAGTGGAAAGGTACCAGGTGGGGTATCTCTGCCCAACTGTCCTCCTATGTACATGGATTTGGTTTACATCCCTAATCACTGCAATGCCAAGAATGCGGATGCCGAGTTCTTTAAGCGGGTGCGCTCTTCTTACTATGTGGTCAGTGGCAATGATCCAACAGCTCAGGAGCCCAGTAGGGCTGTCCTTGATGCTTTACTTGAAGGAAAGGCCCAGTGGGGAAACAATATGCAGGTGAGTATTTATATGATTGATATGATACTGTAAAACTAACTGGAATGCTGTTTATTTTTGCTTTATTTGACATTCAAATTTTGAGCCTCAATTTGAGATTTTTTAATTCCTATTTGTTAATGCCCTCGCCCCAATTTAACTGTGCCAGAAGGGTTTGAAGGTATAAATACAAAATATAATAGATTTGTTAGTTATAAACACATTTTTAAATGATTTATTATTGATATATGACTTTCTCTTTGGTCCTCTGTTTATCACATTTGCATTTGGATTAGAATGTTGTATATAAGCAGGGGTAAATGTCAAATGGGTGGGGGAGACAGAAAGACAAAGAAAACTTTTGGTTGTACAGTAAAGGATGATTATTGAATTCTCTGACTGCTTGAGCTTAGAAACCTCCCTCCTCTCTGTGTCAGGTCACTCTGATTCCAACCCATGACACTGATGTGATGAGGGAGTGGTACCAGGAGACCCACGACAAGCAGCAGGAGCTCAACATCATGGTCCTGGCCAGCAGCAGCACTGTTGTCATGCAGGATGAGTCTTTCCCCGCTTGTAAGATAGAGATGTAGGCCTGTTCAGCAAGAAAACAGCGGGCCTAGTGACTGATAATGATTATTTAAGGAAGAAAACAAATCCATGTAGCATAAAGCATAAGCAGACACTTAAACAACACAATAACTTAACACTTATATTCTAAAATGCTCTTTCTTGTGTACCAAACCATGAAAAAGATAATATCTCCAATGAGGACTAAGACGAATACAAATTAGCTTTGAGGGGCTCCATCTAAAGGACAATGTTTCCTCCGCACTGTAAAGTTTTAGGTTTAAATGTATCATGCTGGGTGGAAATTAGAATCCAAAAGAAGCACGGCCAAGTCATGATTGTCAATTAAGCTAACTCTTACAGTTCAAATAATGACGATGTTGATGAAGTATTGAGTTTCGTCTGATTCCCCAGATCTGAATACATGAGAGGGTTTAATCAATTTAACTGCTGTCAGTGAACAAAACACCCCCGCATATGATATATTCTTGAATAACGGCTGTTATCCACACCAAAGTATAAAACACGTTTTCTGTTATTGCCTTAGGGAGAGGGTCAAAGTGAATGTATAAGAACTGGTGCAACTAGCAGAAGAGTGGGCAGGTAACTCTACACACTAGTGGTCAATCCCAAAAAGGACTGTTATATGGTTACATAGTTGAATGATGGTGGATATGAAATAACTTGAAAGGACACTCAACACTGATTAGCATTAATATGATGTCTGACTTCATATTCATCACGGGCGAGACAAAGTGCCCCTGTTGTGAAACATTATGCTTTTAAGTCGGCTGGGTTTCATTTGATTTAAAATGGATGTTTATGTTGCTGCTTATGTATGAATACTAATTTATTATGTTAAATGTTAATTTATTGTGCTTGATTGTCCAGATAGCCTTTTGCACTGCGCAACAGGAAGTTGCTTCAGAATGCGCTCCCTTGCCTTTTGTCACAATGCTTTTTAGAGGATCGCCTTTTATTTCAAAATGTCTGTTTTATTTCAGTTATTCAGTTATGGTTATTTAAAAGAGAGAAGATCAGATCTTATTTCTTATACCTGTTTTTAATGTAATCATTGAGCTATGAGAGTGCTAGCCTTTCCCATTGTAGAGCTGGTGAGGCAGGATATTTTCATAAACCTTAAAATGTCTTGTTTTTCTAAAGCATTGTACTATAATTATAAATAGCTTTGTGGCCGATGGAGTGGTTGGAAGACATGCATGATGTGTTAATGTTTTTTTTCTCTTTTTTTATGGGGATTTTGCTCAGACTTGCATTAAGAACAACAGGGCTAGGCTAAATACATTAATGTAAGGAGCATTTTAGGATTTTTGCAAGTTGTGTCATGACATTGTACACTACAGTAACTCAAATGGCTTACAAACGTGCACTGTATCAATATAACACTTGACTTTGGGTGCGGTACAGAAGGTTGAAGGCTGAAAGTTTCTTGTGACAGAAGAGTTTCTCCTCTTTAGTCGGGATGAAAAGGTAAAAGCTTCCGGTAGAGGCGCAGTCTTGAGAGAGGCAGCACACGGAGGTGAGAGTGAGTGACTTGTGTGTTTTTGATGAAAGTATGTAAAACAAAAACACTTTAAACACATACACAACACAAACCCAACAAACAGCACAGATGCCACAGATCAACTTTGACAGGCCACCTTCTGGAGAAACATTAACAAATCACAATTCGATGATGACAGACTTTGGTACTTTGGGCTATTCTATCAACTCATCAAGCTCACCAGATATTTCTGAAATGATGTCCGGTGTTCATGATACTTATAATCAGATGTCCTGCAGGGGAACTCAAACCAACAACACACAATCTCTGAACTGACAATTCTCTTGAACTGGCATTTCTTCTTTCTCCATACTTCCTCTCTTTCTCTTTCTCTCTATTTATCTATGCCTTTTTCTCCTTATCTTTCTCTCGGGAGAACTTTAATAATGTTTGTCTGCAGCTGTGTGGTATACTTGTCTTGTGATCTTGCATCTTCTCTGCCCCTTACCCCAACTCATATGTAACGTATAGCAATTAGTTTCAAGTGAAAGTATTCCTTAGTGCTTTCTGATGTATGTGTGCAATATTTCCTCTCCCCATATGGCGAAACTGATGTAAGAGGAACCACTACTAAAGAACAAACATTTAAAACAACCCCAATAAAATCTGGTGTGAAAAAAAAGAATTTGTGTTTTTGTTTTTTTCCAACCTCTTTATAGAGTCCAGTTATGTTATCGTGTATTACAAAGGCAGTGTTATTTCTTATAATGTTATAATCAGACTGTGATGTTGAAATGAAAATTGCTCCATTGCTTTTTAAAAACAGCTTCTTCTTCTTCTCATCATAAACAGTACCACATTTGAAAATATCACATATCGAAGTATCTTGCTTAGAAGTGAATAATGACTTTATAAAAAATAATTTGGCTATTAACATGCCCAAAGAAGTTACGCCTTTACAATTCTACTCATATGAACAAGACCAAGAGCCGGCCACGCTGTCGGCTGTCTGAGTGGACAGCGGTTCTTTGAGCGAATAGCTAATGCCAGCATGCTAACATGCTCGCAATACCAATGCTAACTTTCTGATGTTTAGCAGACCAAAGTTTACCATGAGCTTACCATAGTTTACCATTACCATTAGTTTAACGCATTAGCTGAGGCTGGTGCAGTAAGTGATGTAGCAAAGCAAAGATAGAGTAGCTGTGTGTGAGTGTTTTGACACTGTTCTGTAAAGGTTTTTGCCTGACACTGCCGGTTAAATTTTGTGCCATGCACTTAGTCATCCATGTCTGGAAACTGTCTGAATATTTTAGCACTGCTGGCGGCATTACACTAGGGACATGTAACACTCAGCGCTATATTGAACCCAGGACCATGTTACAGGGCAGCCGTGCTGAGACTCCACTACTGCTTTTAATGCAAAGGAAAATGAAGAAAAAAAAGAGACCAAATTAATAAGATAAATGTAACTTATAACAAATCAAAAGATCTAAAACAAAGAAGAATATCTAGAACATGAAACATGTCAGAAGGATGTGGGGAAGATAAGGTCAATTTAGAGCGTATTTAGCTCCTCAGTATGTAGTGAACTGAAGGACCTCAGACGCCTCAGGGACACTAACTGAAAAAAGCAGAGCAGGATAAGAGGACATGTCTCCACAACTCAACATCTATTTGCTGTACAGTGGAGGACAACAAGTCCACATGTCTGATGTCTGAGCCAGTCTCTCAGAGCTGTTTCAGCATGTACTGCACACCGGTAAGTGGAAAGCCTGCAATATAGTACATTATTATACAGAAGTTATGCAAAGGAGAGCCTCTCCACTATTTATCCAAACCCAACAGGCAGGTGTTTATGATTTAGTGCAAAATGAGTCACTGAGTGAATATACATGCATATAAATGTATGTCGTAAGTATTGCTATAGGTGGAAGATAACCTATGTAATTATCTTTCAAGGACAGTCATTTTAGAACAGTTGCACACAGTCTGACAAAGTGATTAGTACCAGCTGTTTTCCGTGCCGAAACTGTTTCAATGGGGACATTTATTAATGATGATGGGGCACCCCGGGCACTTTCCAAAACCAAAGGGAAGTGCACACAGGAATAAATCAAAGAAGATGTAAGAGCTACTATAATAATAAGTACTATCTGTCAGCAGAACCTCAATGTTTGGGAAATCAAAGTCTGAGTGCTTACATAGACCTCCGCTACAAACAGTACTATCTTTCCCTATTGATTTATTGCATTGATTGAGCAACTCAACATGAGCTGCCACCACACTAAACCCTAGAATGTACAGTATAGGTGAGCTATATGTTGGGAAAACCTGCTTTTAAATCCATTCAAACGCACACTCATGCACAGAGAGAGAAACCCACAGAGACACAGGCACACCTTGCAGGATACCATGAATTATCCAAGGCCCCGTGTCTGATTGGCTGAGCACGCAATCTCAGCTGGATGGGCTGAGATCTTGTTGCCAGGGCAACAGTGGGGAACTCCCTGTACCAGCCCTATTTTCTCTGTGAGAGAGAGTCTATCTTTGGAGTCACTTTAAGAAGCACCTCACCTGAATGAAGAAACAAGAGAAAGAACATTAGATTATAATGAAATGTACACATGCATAGTGTGCACTGAATAAGACTTTACTTACGTCAGAGTTCTGACACTAAAAATATTCAAGAGGCCATATGAGTCTAGAAACTATCTTTATAAAGAGTTGAATTTCAAATTTCACAGAGAAAATGCAGCAGAACTCCCTCACAAGGACATAAGTCCTTGGTTATGTAATGCTGTGTGGGTCAATGGGTACACTAATGAGTGGCAGGGTTTGGTGCTCACCGAGGCCTCCCATATTAAAGTAGAGTGGAGGTTAATTGCTTCAAATCAAATAAAAGGGCCTACTTAATTTACATTTTCCAACATAACCACAAGGTTGGGCCTAAAATGATTACAGTGCAAGCAATTCTGAACTATCATAACATAAATCATAGCTTTTTTACACAAAATTGTATGAGTTCAAAGGATAATTTGGTTTAAAACCTTTTGACAAACCACAACTGTAGTATTTGTGACCGTAATCATATTGATTCAAAAAACAAACTGTAAGCGTTTAAAGATATATATATTTAACCTTTATTAGGAAGTCTCTTGAGATGTGATCTCTTTTACAAGATAGATGTCCAAAATGGATGGAGTCACACAAACAATTTACATAACGGCATAAAGGAGAGAGTGTGACTATAGTTGAAACAGTAACATTCGTCTGACAACATGTGCTTGTGGCGCTTGAATGTCTCATATGAAGTTTGTTTTGTGAATTATTCAAGCCCAGGGTGCGATGTGCAAAAATGCAATTTTGGCAAATTCAGTAGAGACTCTGGACTCTGAAGCAGCTAGAGAATCTGTTGTGATAGTTGTTTGGAACAGAGGAAAGTGTTTTACATACTGTGTATACATATTATACAAAGGTATAAAGATACACATGAATTGTCCTCTCTATACTTCAGTACTCTAATTGTGAAGGTTGTCAAGGCCTGAAAAGGTATTCCCATTTGAAAATAAAAGTCAGATTAGTTGATTTAGCATAAACAATGGCCTCGGTACAAAGTCTCCCTCGTGTTGCTTCATTTGCTTCACCGTAATAATGTTACATTCTGGGGGTATATCTTTAATTGGAGCTAAAATTTCAGAAATATAACCCAATGAAAATGCAGAAAATCTAAATAGGAATATATATATATATATTACAAACAGTATGGGGTAGATATGAATATGCTAAAATAGACAACCTACAGTATGAACTGTGTGAAAAATGTATATCACTAAACTATATATATTTTTTGAAATATAACGCAATGACAACCAACGGCAATGACAGGCCAAAAGTGCAAATATGTGAACGACACATTATCTACACATATTATTATTCATTATTGTGTCCTAAACTTTCTGATAGCAGCAAACCTCAGCAAACTCGTCAGACATGTTTAACGTGTAATACAACAGCGCCACCTGTAGGTCAAAGGATTCAAAACTTTATGGTAATAAAATGCTTTTCCACCTCAAACAAGTACGCCAACAGCTGGAGCAAAAATAAAGAATAGAACTTCAATTCAGACAGAGCAGATATAAATGAGGATAACGTGAATGATGAAAGTTTTGTAGCCGACTCCTGCTTCGGATCACAGGGCGCTGCCATATTGGATGATACCAAATTGCGTACTTGCGCATCACTAAATAAAGCAAATAGTTACACACTCTGTCTTAATCCAATTAAAATGCGTATTAGGTACTAGTGCATTATAAAACACGTCTCACTATTTGGGCATAAATCAGCATGTTATAACTCTATTAATTCTCCGATTACACCCCCTTGGTTTTCCGTTGCATGGTACAGTCAGTGGGCACTATGGCGCTGGCCAGGGTCGGTAAATGTTGTCGGTCGTTAGTACGCGATCCCTCTAAAGTAGCGTTTTGTGGTGTTTTACAGCCAGGTGGGATTGAAGGTTGCATAGGAGGTAAGACTAATAAAACCCGTCGATATGTTCCCTTGTCTGTGACCCTTAAAGCGGTCTGTTTATTTAGAGAAGCTACGTTAGCAGCTGGTGGATAACCCACATGTTTACAAAGGCACTGTACTGACTGCATGTGGCTTTCCATACCATAACAATCCACCAACACGTGGGTTATCTCGGGTTTTACTCGCAGGGTTTGCAGCAGTTGCAACATGGCCTTTGTCTTTGATATTTTAAGGCATATGCTATTGTCAGTACAAACTATCCCGCTAGGCCAAGTTATGAATGGCTTCTCAAGCGAGCAACCTTTCTTCAAATGTAGTTTATTTTGGTGGTTTTACCAGCCTTATCTTCACCACACAACACCACTGCATTTTTGGCTAAATGTACACCCAAGTCTGAGGTACTCGTACTTAACTTTAAGTATTTCCATTTTATGCTACACTATACTTCTACTCCACTCCATTTATTTAATTGCTTCAGTTACTTTGCAAGTTAAGACTGTTTGCACAAAATAGAAATCTTATAATTAACTAATAATTTATCGTATAATTGCTACTTTTATATAAGTAGTTCTTGTTAACTCTTTTCTCTGCAGCTAAGAGGCATCTGTTGTCAGAAGATGTTATCAAACTACAAGACTTCCAGCAAAGGAAGCTGGCTGTGGCTCATCTTGTCACTGGATCGAAAGGTGAAGTAGTTCTCCTCACCGGCTCTACGGCTGCAGTTTTACGCCATCTGTTATGACGTTTTCACAGTTCATATTCTCACACTCTCACCCCCATTTTACAGGAAATTACATTGAGCTATTCAGCCAGAAGCTACAAAGGAATGAGCTGATTCTGAAAGATGAGCTGAAGCTTCTCCTTCACTTGTGCCAGTCTGCCGATGACATGGTGATAGCAAGAGATGCCATTTATAGGTATGGTACATCCTTCATTTGCAATTTTGTAAAGCATAAACACACTTTCTTGCAAAGTAGATCATTTCAGTACCAAAGCGTGTTCCATGTTTATCCTCTTTCTCTGAATTGCCTTTGACAAACAATTAGAAAGAAGGAAATGAGATTCTGCCCACTTCACACTGCAAAACAAATATGTCTTGAATGGCTTCGACTATCATCTCGTATCGAGTAGCTGAATTATGCATGTGTGATGGTTCTTTTATTTGCACTCACAAGGTATCACGCAGAGAACAGGAACTTGGTGTATGGAGAGTTCAAGTTTGGTCCCCTCTTTGTGAGGCTGTGCTATGAGCTGGGTCTGGAGAGCTTGGCTGCTGCTACACTTACAGATAAGGTAAAACCCTGGTTACTGACCAAGTGCCATGAGGGGCAACGCTTAGACAGAATCTGTACTTTTCTAACAGCTGAATTGCACTTGGTGACATTTCCTCTCACTTGTCTGAACAGAATATGAGGGGATTTTTCAACGACGCAACCTCCTTTAACATCACCATTGACATGTTGTTCACTAAAGGCTCTTATGAAAGTAAGTGCCAGATTAACCTCCCAGTGTTTTTTTTGTTCTTCTGAAATCATCGTCACATGTGTATGATATTATATATACATATATACTGTTTATATCTGGCTATTGCAGATGCCTTGGAGGTACTAAGAACCATGAGGGCCCAAGGTATACCATTCAACAAAGACACATTGACACTGGCAGCTGGCACCTGTTTTAAACTGGTAATTGAGCGATACATTTTTAACGTTACAGTCCTTAAAGTTCTATTTGTTTTAAGATGTAGAAACTCCTTAAGGTCAGCTAATGTTCTCTGCTATGTTGGTTCAGAACACGGCGGAGTCCTACACGATCTGCACTTCTCTGATAGAGGAGGGGCAGACCAAAGGGCAGTCCGTCCCCCGACATGCTTACTGCTTTGCTGTAGCATTAGCACTCAGACAAGTGAGTTATATCTTCTTCTTCTGTTCATTTCATTCATGCAAAAAGTTGTGGGGAATATCGTGTGATGTATATATAATCAATAATTTGTTTTTTCTGTCTTGTATTTGTTCCAGAATGACATAGAAAATGCACAGTCGTTGTATTCACGAATAATGACCACCGACGGCCGATTATGCCAAAATCTGAAGGTAAGGGTGCTCATGTCACTGCGGTTTACATTATTTATTACCCTTTTTGTTAAATTATTAATAATTTTTTTATGGTGATTTAGGTCATAGTACTAGCAATGTCAGGAGCGGTGACGGATGCCGTTTCCGTCCTGTCTGCAGCCCTGTTGCCTAAAAGCCCTTCTTTTGTGAAGAAGCTTGACTTTTCTCAGGAGGTGGTGAGTCAGTCTGTTGTCTACGCAACTTATACTCACTAAGAACACAAGCTATGGAGATGTTTATCTAAATCAGTGAAACACTGCTGTTTGCTCAGTGACCTCTTGTGACCTGTTTCAGGTGGATGTGCTGCGCTTGAGGAGTGAGGGTGGCCCACACATGATGACAGTGGAGCAGATAGTGACTCATCTTCAGCGAGCCGATCAGGTGACCCAGCAGACCCTCGATAGCATGCTCTGCCGCACGCCCACGGGGAAGAGGAAACCAGCGCTGATGATGGAGGCGAGGAAGACCAGTCGAAGGACTCTGAAGTCACTACAGTCCACTCTGCTGTCGGAGTGAGAGACGCCGTGTGTTGCTCCAAAGCCTGCTTTCACTAAAGGCTCTGGTTTGAGGCTCAATGCAATAAGACAAACAACTCTGACTGGCTAGAGTGGACGTTGTCCTTGTTACTGCACCTACCTCTCCTTAAACCGACCCGATCATCCCTCTGCAGACCGGACTTTTGTCCATTTCTTTTTTCATCCATGTCCAATTTTTAATTAAGAAGGTCACAGTCCACGTTTCTACAGCAGGCACATTAACAGAAAGCTACTGAGAGACATTTACATATGTATTGATTTCCTTGCAAGGAACTCACATGGGTATTGAGTGATTTGGGAAGAATATGTTGTATATAAAAGTGTGAATGGGTAATTAAAGATGAATCGGATATTTAATAGCAAGTTTCTCCGCTTGTCTTGATGTGAAGGGCTGCTGGTGAAATCAGGATTGCTGTGAATAGCTTCACAATGTTTTAAGTATTAAAACAATAGTGGATCATATGTACATTTCAAAGTGCACCTGATAATATGTTACTTAAATAATTGTGACCTATTCTTTCAACAACCTTCTTTTTCAAAGATTGTTGGTTATTTATTTATTATATTTTGCTCTAATGTAATGGTACGCAGGAAAGGCACAAACCAAACAAATACCCAAAACTGTCACTCCAGGTTTTTCCTCTGTACATATAATCAAAAAACATGTAGTAACATATTTATTACAACGCCAAAAAACAGCTGAGCCCTCCCTGTATGTAAACAAACCATGACGCGCATCAGATGCATCCCACAATGCACCGCTGGGCAGCCAGAGGAGAACAACGGAGCAGCCTCCCAAACAAACAGCGTGGGCAGTGTACAGTTTATAATACAATAAAAACAAAGAGTTCAGGATAGTTTCTGCTCTTTTAATAAGGCCGCTAGAGAGTTCAGGACTAATGCAGCGGTGATATCCACTCCTAGCGGCGGCTGGGTGGTGGTGCTGTTTAGCATTAGCTAGCCTGTTAGCTGGTACTAAAGCAGCTGGTCACAAACAAAACAAAGGAAAGAAAAGATCATTTAAAAAAAAATACTTACAACTTTAAGTTAAATCTGTATCACCGGTAGGGACCGCTGTGTCGTAATAATCAAGTTTAGCAGTTAGTTTGTTGAGACTGGCGTAACGTTACATACTTAACGAAGCTGTTGTTAGGTCGTCTGAGGATTGACATCTGTGAACACTGGCTTTAGCTTCAGCTAACAACGCTAGAAGAACACAATGAGCACCGAGGCAGAGACCGCAGCTAAAACCACTCCGGAGGATGATGGCATGACGTGGTGGTACCGATGGCTCTGTAAAATAGCCGGAGTTTTGGGAGGAATGTGTAAGTAAGCTGTCAATAGCTTGTTATAAGTACATGAGTCATGGGCCGCCGAGATAACCCTGCCATGGCTGCATGCACTGCAGATGTAACTATTGAGTGTGTTGTGAATCAGTTTATATTAAGTTTGTGCTACTTTATGTGACAAGCAGGTACATTTTATTGTCATGTCAGCATTATTTTATACTGATTGTGTGTACTCTTCCGCATTAATATGCGGGTTAGAGTATAAACGGGACAGAAAGGGCACCAGATTACTATTTCATTTTCTATTATTGTTTACAATTCTCACTTCAGTTGCGCTTCCACGCCAGACAAAAGCTTTGTTACAGCCCATTGTCCCCTCCCTGCAGCAGACACCGCCTGTCTGCATGGCTTCAGTTCATAACAGCCTGTTATTCCTAAATTAAAACAATATGATATGCATGCACATAGTCCACAGCAGGTACTATTACTCCATCCCCCAGGAAGGAGTTCAGTGTGAGAAGTGTGTTTTTTTTTTTTTACTGCTGGCTTTGCAGTTTTCCAGCAGCATTGCAGCTCTCCTTCACAGTGACACCAGAGTCTCAGTGCCGGTATCACATGAACCACCCGGGCTCTGCATATTCAATGGGCTCTGTATTATTGAGGAGGCTGGATGGTCTAAAGGAGCGGGACACTGTTCCACTGTTTGTGGCAGTGTGTAGTTCACATAGAAACACAACACATGTACCCTCTCTCTTCTCACTCTCAAATACTAAAGATCATACTTGGCACTTAATATCAAATAATGTGTGCCCTTTATGAATACCACATCAGTATAAATGAGACAGGATAAACATTGCTGCTTGTGACTGATTGTGAAATTAAAGGGAAATGTCGATGGTGATTTTTTTTTTTACATCTTATTCCTACTCTGTAGTGGAAGGAATACACGATAATGTGTTTATTGGGGAGGTGTGATTACCTTTAATAGCTCTTTATCACATTTGAAAATGAATTGGCAACTAATCTTTTTGTTTTTGTTCGCAAACCTGATATCCTGAATCCAAATTTTGGACTTTTTTGTTGAAGAAAACAAACCATTTCATGTCACGTTGAGCTCTGGATAACTGTGGTGGTGGACATTTTCTAACGTTTTACTGACTGAATAGTTTATCGAGAAAATAATAGCCAGATGAATTGACAAAGACAGTTCACACCAAAAGCTGACACGCCCTCCTTTGTGTTACTATATTTCAAATAAGCCGTAAAGGTACTACAGCAGATACACCTCACATGTTGTATGCTTAGTTGCTTAATGTTAGTGTGAATACAACTGATTACACACTTCTACAATGTGTGATATCATCCATATCACACATTATTTCAGGAACTACCAAATATTCACATGTAGAACATGCTGACTTGAATTTTCCACAACTTATCGTTGACAGTGGATAGTCAGACAGTGGACCTGTGTGTGTGTGTGTGTGTGTGTGTTTTGGGAACAGTGAAATAAATAAGGGATGATGACACATATCATAGCCATGGGAAAAGATAGAAATGGCTTATTTTGAGAATGCTCAGATTATCATTAAAGGAATCTTGTGCATGGAAAATGTAGCCTGCTTTGATTTTCACACTGTGGTAATAATTGTTTCAAATTTGATATGGGTTAATTTATCAATTTTCAGCCCAAGCATGTGTCATGATAGCTTTCACATCTAGATCTGAGTGCTGGGTGATTTTATTCAGAATGTTTCAGTTGTTTACTGCTTTAGATATCAGCAGAAGACGTGCCTGTGTGTTTGTCTTTTGTGCGTTTGCGTCCACATACTGTCGTGTTTTCACTCTGTCTGGCTCATGTGTCTTGATAATCACCCTTTTTGCTTCGCTGTCTTGCAGCCTGTGCCATCGCAGGAGTGTGGAACTGTGTCACTGTGAACCCTTTAAACATCGCTGCAGGAGTGTGGATGGTGTAAGTCTGACACTCGCTACGCTTATTTAAATGTAGCATGCACAGAATAGCTCATTCACAGTCCATAGGGCGAGACATTTCTTATACTGTTGGTATTACAGGAGAAAAAAATAACAAACATACTATAAAACTACTTATTTAGACACAGATGTGAGCTGGTTCTATTAACGTTTTACTAAACATCTACTGAAAGTCCCATTCAAACTATCCTAAGATATCAATGCTCCATCAGAGCTTTACTGCATATTTAACCTTTATCTTATATCTCATGCGTCGTGCACTCACCTGTTCATTTACATTCCTTTATTTGTACGTACAGTATCATCTTACATGGATAGTGAGCAGCAGTCTCATGTAGCCATGTGGCCACACCTCCTGCTCAAATGACGGAGGTGTGGAGAAATTCTTGTCCTGAACATGTTGTGCCAAAGACCGCAGCTCAGAACTTGAAGAATTGTGCACATGCCTCAGGAAAGCCGACTGTGGTTTGTTTTCCTCCCTGGCTAGAACACGTTTGCATTAGCTTTAGCTACAATGCTAGCTAGAAACAAAGATGAATCAAAAAGACAATGTAGACATTCATTTGTATTCTTTACGCCATAATCAAATGAACCTTTTAGTGCTACAATGACCGTTTGATAAATAAACGTAGTTTATTAATCTGCAACTATCCAGCTCGCTGTAGACGTTTTCCTGCTGTCTCCATGACAGTAAACATTTGAGCAGTAGTGCTCCGGCACACTGACGGCGTAAATGTTCTTTTCTACACAGCTCCCGTGTTTAAAGTCCTCCAGACTTGTGCAGTATTTGAGATGGAAGTGCACAAGATAATTCACTGCTTGTGTTTGTGTCCTCTTGTCCTGTCTCCAGGCTGAACGCCTTCGTGCTGTTCCTGTGTGAAGTCCCATTCTGTTGCCAGTTCATAGAGTTTGCTAATGCAATAGCAGCCCGTGCAGACAAATTCAAACCGTGGCAGAAAGCCTTCTTCTACTGCGGGTGAGGACAGCTATGCACCGTCCACAGTTCATGTCGTTTCAGACTATGAATTTCTGAGTGTTAATAACATTGCATTATCTATTTTTTGGAATCTCCAGCATGTACTTAACATGATTCACTGACTTTTTGTCTCTTGATGCTCTTTGTCAGGATGGCTCTATTTCCTGTAGTCTTGAGTTTCTCCTTCACGACCTTGTTTGGAAACGCCATCGCCTTCGCTACAGGAGTTCTGTACGGCCTTGCGTCTTTAGGCAAAAAGTAAGATGTCTGTTTGTATTTTATAACATGTAATAATGTAATATACTGTATATATTATAAGCTCTTATGTAGCAGGAAGAAGGAAAGATCACAGCTATTCTATATAACACACATTTTTTTCTATCTATTTTAAGGTAAACTGTACAGTAGACATTTTGTAATTAATCATATCTCTCCATGTGTCACTCATCATAACACCCCTCTAAAAGGTTACATTAAAACAAGCTCTCATTAAATGCAGTATTCCACATTATAATCGGCTAATATGATTTGTTTTAATGCTTCTAACAACCCTAATGAGTCTCTTTATTGATGCAAATTAACCTCGGACAAGGTGAGCCTTGTAATAATCGCAATTAACATCGTCATCCTCTCCTGTGGTACCTGCTCTCTCTTTTTGCTGCCCTCCCTTCTCTCGCATCCTGTCGTCCTTTTTCTCTTTTCTCTCTCAGGGGAGACGCAGTGACTTATGCCAGACTGCAGCATCAGAAACAGGGGGATGAAGAGAGGATGACGGAAATGGCAAACGGGGCTCCGGTGTGAGGCATCTGCCCTTCCCCCCCTCCCCGTACTCTCCTTTTTCTTCAGTTTTTACAGCCCTTCATCCATCTTCTGTTCTCCTTTCCTCTTTCCCATTTCTGTCACTACATAATTATGATACTGATTTTATTTATTTACTTAAACTGCTGCATTCTTGTTCTCTTGACCTGGTAGCATCCAAGCAGATTGGATTTAGCCCATTATTTGGTACCTGGCGTGTAAATGGGATCTCTCATGATGAATAACTTAAATTGTAAGCTTTGTCTTTATGGTTTATGGTCTTCTCATGGGTTGTATTTATTATTTGATTCCTTTTGTTGCTGCTGTCAGTCGTAAACCCTATTTCTGCAGGAAAAAATGTGAGCTACGTCTTTTTAGCCCAAGAGCCTTTCAGGAAATCCCAATAGATATTAATATGATTGTAAAAATGTGACTTCAGGTTATTTGCTACGACTTTGAGGCTGTGATTCAGAGCTGTCTGTGTGCGGTAAGTCACCACATATCTGTAAATAGCCTCAAGTGTTTCCTTAAGTGTCTCCCTGTATTTGAATCCAAAATGTACCTTCATTGGATGACTTTTGAGTAAAGAAAAGAGCGATTTTAAACCCACTGTGCAGACAAAACTCTGAATTGCAGCCTGAATGATTTTTAAATATACATTGGCATTAGGGATATGTTAAACACTGGGAATGTATCTGGTATACCCAAAGATAAACACAGTTTCCAGCTGCTTTAAGCTCAGCTGAGGCATTCCGGAATTAAACTTTTGGTAGCATAGACTCTGGTAGAGAGGGAAATTCATTAAAAGCTGTCAGTGCATGTGTGAGCTTGTTTGCGTATCGTTCCTCGTGATCAGGCAGCCAAGTCGTGGCTGCAACTTATGTGGAACATTGTCTAATGGAACAACTGGAATGTGCGCTTATTTGTTATCCTTTTTAAAATATGTTTGTTCTTTGGGGGGGGTTATAATCTGTTACTGAACATCTGCTGCGTTTATTATGAGTCTTAATTGGTACACTCTACCAAAACACATTAAGAAAATCAATGAGAGGAAGTGTCTTGATTCAGGTACTAATTGGTCTGTATTCCACACATTCACCAAAGCCATGGTTTGCCTTTGTCACTCGAATGAGGTATGCAGCGGTCAGCAATGTACAATTTGTGTTTGTGTTGTTTTTGTTGCCTTTCCTCTGTGGTGTCATCGTTAATAAGGATGCTTTGGGAATAAGTGTTTACACGTAGCTCTTACAGCCGTTTCTATCCTAAGTCTATTACTGGCTGGTCAGTGACTGAGTGGATCATTCACACATCACCACCAGCTCTCAGGTGTCATACTTAACAATGCACAACGTACAGATACGGAGTAGTTTATGCATAGATCAAAGATGTATGCTAACTAGCATAAGCATGACTATGAAATACTATCATGTGAGCTGATGGAAAAGCATGTGTGTAGCATTTAAATCATGCACAACCAGCTTTCACACACACACCAGCAGTATGCTACAGTCTGACACTACACACACTTACACTACCGTTTTAGTTCAATGTTCAATACAATAAACAGCGTTCCTCATCCACAACCATCCATCCAGGTGTACTTTATTGCGGTGACATGCATCCAACACTCCTGTGATTTGATTTAATTAATTTTACATCTTAAAGTGTTGAGTGCATATTTTGCTGTAAGAGATATGTGTGTAATGCGTGTTGTGATGTGAATCCTGATCCTGATATCAATTAGTGAATTAAACAAACTTGCTACTACTGTCGTGGTCTAGGCTTCTTCTGATTTGCAGGGCGGCCGCCCTCCCTGACATTCCACACACTTTTTTCCACGCATTTATTTACAGAGGATCACTTCTGGAAGAGATAAAAGCATATATTTGGAATATACCACCAAGCTTACAGAAATTCTTAAGGGTAAGTGTAACTTTTTAAAAGTCTTGTGTATCTTCACAATCTTCTGTGTGAAGAATTTCCTTTCAGTTTTTTCTTCTTTTATTAGTGATCAAAGAACAACATCTGAAAGAGGATTTCAGGTTCAGAGTGCTGAAGAGTTTTTAAAATGTTAATCTCATCACACAAATCCATTTAATTTATATGCAAAGCAAAGCATAATTGCCCAAATGTCAAGCTATTTCTTGATATTTGTCCTATTGATCCCTTTGAGAATAAATGTAATTCAGTCGACTGGACTACAAAACCAGCTTCAAGTCCAGTTCCTCATTGAACCCTCTCAGGCTTAAAAGGCCCAAAATAGAAATCAAGAAGGCCTTAGCTCCTCTCACTTTCAGGATTGTTTTGTTGTTGTATTGTTATGGAACTGGTTACATGACCTTACATGTGGATAACAAGTTAAGGGTTCTTTTAAAGGTTTTAATTTAGGTTTGATTGATTTTGCTGTGGAGGTGCCTGTATGATTAATTATTCAAGTTAATGATCACCACCTCTCTGCATTTAGTTAATACCGCATTATGTCAGCATCATCCCTCCCTTGTGAGGCATCTTCTCTCACCTATAAAGCTAATCAGCTTTCAATCTTACTGTCATAGCTTGCCATTCGAGTGCAGATTGCAGGGATTTAGTCGCCTCTTTCTCATATTAACAGATCTTAATTCATTTGATTTGCAAGGATTAGTCCATATAAGTCCATCTGCTGAATCTGCACTGTAACGCTACCGACTATACTGTAGACAAAGATCTTTATATGTATGCCTACTTTTAATCTTAAAACATATCTGGAAACCTGGTTAAAAAACTGCAGTAACATAGCGAGCAATCAACAGAGGGCGCCATTGCTTTATTATAACAACATGTTTTAGGTTTAATTACTGTAAGTGTTTATCCTATTATTTAATTCATTGTGTACTATTTTACTATTACAAGTAGAGTAAGGTCCCTTCTTTTTAATGGAATTGAACCGGCAGTGATGCTCCACTTGCAGGCTTATTATTGGCCTGAACATGCATAGGATTAACGTTAATACCAGCAGCTGCAGCAGTGATGTGACAACAACATGGTGAGAGGTGGAAGCTTGATAGAGGCTTAGCATCATGAGGACCAGTACTCCCATTATTTTAACTTCATGAGCAAAGCAACGAGCAAATTATTGTCTGAACAGAGACATAATTTTGCAGTCATAAAAACTATAGTGCCTGAACTCTTATTATCTATTAATAGATTTATTGGGCTCCCGTGGGGGAATCTTAAGGACGATGAAAATTACCGAATGAGGTTTGTGCCATTTGATCATCGTCATCCTGACTCTGTATTGCAGTTTTCAGGAGCAAAGGATGACTTGAAAGATGTCTTTTATATTGAGAAAAATAGCCCACGGCTCATGGCCTACAGAAGAATTACTGCATGATGCAATGAGAAAAATGTAGCCTGGATCTGGGATGGAAAAATACGCTGTTTAATTCAGGGAATGTTATATGACATGACCAAATATTCTATCTCTTTTGGAGAAGGTGGGGGGAAATGACTCCAATAATTTACTTAAATAAAGGTAGTAATGCCACTAGTGTAAATACTCATTAATGGTAAATGTAAAAACAAAACAAAAAACAAGATGTACTGACAACAAAATCAAAAGAAAAGATACTCATAGTGCAGAATGACCCGTTAGCATTAAATACTTACTTTGATGTTGAGGTTGGCCACGGTGGAGTTCATACGAGCTGCTTTGTGTGCTTTTGTGGAGCTAAATCTATAACAATGCATCAGATGTTATGAATGATCATACGTCCAAAATCCTAATCTGAAAATATAAATGTAGTAGAGGAAAAAGTACAATATTTAGTACAATGCTAGTGTCAAGTATCAGAAAGTGGAAATGGACAAGTAAAGTAGAAGTACCTCATTTCAGTAAAGTACTTGAGCTTTTACTTATAGGTAAAAGAAGAAAGACCATGCTCTAAAATACTCCATTACAAGGAGAAGTAAAAGTATTATCAACAAAATGTACTTAAAGTATCCAAAATAAGTGTTCATTATGCAGAATGGCTCATTTCAAAGTGTAATGTTATTATGGAATATTATACTGTTCTGGATTTAATGACATAGTTTCTCAATGTGAAGCCAGTTTTAGATACTTTGTACACTACTGCATCATATCATATAAGTATGTCATACTTTTTACTGTGAAATTATTGTAGTGGAGTAAAACCTACTAGTTTTCACTACTGTAGGCAATTCAGCCATTCAGCCACTGGTTATATTTACCACATGTCATTATACTGTTGATATGTACTCATTATTTTGCTGTAACCTCCACAGGTTCCATCTCCTGAGGGGAGGACTACAGACTAACGGAGCTGTCTGACATGCTCTCCTCCCCAGCTCCAGGTTGCACCATGTCTGGGAACTTTGCTCCAATGAGGGGCTGGCTCTGTGCTTTGAAGGAGGGAGAGAGGGAGACTACGGGTGCAGCGCTGCTTGCCAACAACAGGACGTGATTCAAAAAAAAGAAATACACCCACAGAGGAGCTACATCACCTGCGCAGAGAGAAACACCGCTTTCTTACGCTGGATTTCCCCTCCGTGGCTTTTGGAAAACACACGCGTTTCCCTCCACGGTGCTGTGCTTTTTTATTTGTATTTCCCAGAAGGAAATCCTTAAGAGTGTCTCGGTGTATTGTCACAGGAAAAAAAAAGGGGGGCGCCCAAATCTGTCCCTCTTGAGGACGGGACCTATTTTTTTTTTCTTTGAAGCGCAAAGCAACAACAATGGACTGCGTTCCCACCGGGAACTCACTGTTGGAGCCGTGCCGTACACACACACGGGAGTGTAGCATTTCAAACCAAGGCGACATGTGTCTGTTTGTTTGTTAAACACTGTGTCGGAAGAGAGAGAGAGAGAGAGAGAGAGAGAGAGAGAGAGAGAGAGAGAGGAGGGGGTGGGAGGTCGTCAGTTGGAGACCGTGATGCCCGCGAGGAACAGGTACAACCTGGTGGACGACGTGAAGGACTCGAGGTTGCCGCTGCACAATGACGAGGCGTACCACCATGGGATCTCTTTCCAAGCTAAGGTGAAATAAACAAAGCTCTCCCTCTTTTTATGTTGGTCAGTCAGTCCACAGCTGTATTGTTCTGCAGCGGAGCGGCAGGTGCTCCGGGATCCACCATGAAGTTTGAACGCATGCCATGTGTGTACTCAGCTACACGTGTGGTTTAGTGCTGCAGGGCCACTGGGGAATTGTAGTTCCTTAAAAACCGAGGGAGACGTCCTTATTTTTAGAGCTCAAAAGTGAACTGAGTGTATTTTCAGGTTTTTTTTCCCCCCAAGTCATTGAATTATTAACCTCTCAGGGAAGCAGCTCAGCAGAATTCAGATTTTAGTGACCCTATTCTCACACACGCACGCACGCACGCACACACTAATCTGTAACTTTATCTTGGGCTGTGTGAGTTGATTTGCAGGGCAGGAAACAGAGAGCACAGTGGAAGAAATGTTGAAGTGTTACTGGTCCAAAGTTGAGTCACATGGCTGCTTGTATCTATTGTGTTATTTGAACTGCTTATCAAGCAGCTTTCTCATCTGTTTGTCTGCTTTTCTTTCTCCGTATTCATTTATTCCGCTGAGTATAGCGAAACACAATACATCAGGAGTAGAAACAATCAAAATTCTGTAACAAAAACACAATAGTATGAAGCAAGAATCTCATGGCAGGTGGGACCAAGAACAAACACATGAACACGCATCCATCCTTCCTCATATAGCAGCATGTACATATTGTTTAAAACAATATCTCAATGAATTATTACAATCATCAATACACCATGATGTAACAACATGATCCTTAGAGCTACTTAATTACCAAACTGTGAATATATGCAAGCCACAAAGAGCTTAATAAGAAGGCAGAGCTAGTCTTTAACAATACATTAAACTCATACATAGAGAGGCACTAGTTGCTAAATTTCAGTGTTTACCTTGTGATACATCAGCTCCAATGGAAAATAGAGTTGAGGTAGTTCAGTTTGTCTTTCTGTTTTGTTTTTGTGTCTGTAGAGTTCATAGGGTGAGCATTACCGCATATTGTAGACGGTGTATGCAGTCTTTATTAAAAAAAACAAAAAACATCACATCTTCTAAAAGATCCCTAATTTTCTGTCCTTAACTCCACTTCGGGAGCTGTTGGAGTTAATTGTGCAGCTGTAATGTGTGTGTGTGTGTGTGTGTGTGTGTGTGTGATTGTTTACTTCAGTACGTGGGGAGTCTCGACGTGCCCAGGCCCAACAGTCGGATGGAGATCGTGGCAGCCATGAGGAGAATCAGGGTAAGATGAAAACATGCCGTGTGTGTTTTAAGAGCAGAAGCACGCACACACTCTCTCTTTCTCACACACACACACACACACTCGCTGATCATCACCATCAGTCCTGTGGTGAATGCTCCAAGACGGAACTACTGTATCTAAAACTATCTCTACAATAACACAGTAAACACACACTCAGCAGAAAGAGTGTGCGTCTGAAGTCTGAGTGTGCAGATGAAGTTTGTGTCGAGAATGAAATGACGCGTTCACTGGCTGTACAACAGATCACGACTTCTGGGAAAAGCTTTTGCAGAAAGAGAAAGCAACAAGAAAGCTTGCATTGCTGACTAATGCGTTGCCCTTTCTAGATATGTTTGTGACAGTTCAAGGGCACAGTGTGTGTTTGGGCATGTTATATTATATATATATATGTATATGTATATATGTATATATATGTATATGTATATATGTATATATGTGTATATATATATATATGTATATATGTGTATATATATATATGTATATATGTGTATATATATATATGTATATATGT
>NW_022280053.1:2411730-2459138 GCF_004355925.1 Anarrhichthys ocellatus
TGTATATATATGTGTATATATATGTATATATATATGTATATATGTGTATATATATGTGTATATATATGTATATATATATATGTCAGGCTTGGTGTTTTCTTTCCCCTCCATAAAGCTATATCAGTAGCGTTACTGTGTGGATCATGTAATCATTTTTCCCTCTCATTGTCCCGGCCGGTCAGCGTTTTCCTCTAAGAGCTAACACAGAGCCGTATCGGAGAGCTTCTGTAATTTAAGTCTGACTCACTATCTTGCTTGATTCAGACATGAAAATGCTCTTAACCCAGAGCTGAGTGAATATGCAGGAAAGAAATTCTTCTTTTTTTTTTGAGCTACTAAAAAGCCATAATATAAACATTTTAGGCACAACAATCAAAGTTTATTTCTGGAGCATTCTGGGGAATCCTCCCATGCTCCTTTTCAAGACATTGTTTTGGCTCTTCTAGTGTAAGAGATCGGGCTGCTGTGTGAATATGTGTGTGTGTATAACAGAGGAACCCCGCTGTAAAAGAAACGAGCTATCTCAGGCAAACTAAACCCATCTACAAGAGTAGGTCTATGGAACAGAGACAAAGCCAGGCTGTTTTTGAGTGCGAGTGTCTGTGTGAATGCGCTGACTGTGCAGATAGTGCCTTGTTATTTTCTGCAGTTCCCAAACTGACGAATCAATAAGGTTGTAAAGTAAACATGATCATCGGGGTGATGCACGGCGGGTTGAGGCAGAACAGAGCAGGTACAGGCAGGCAGGGAAGATGCTTCTGATTGCGACAAGAAAAATATTATCTCTCTGAAAAAAAACAAAATACACTAGACCTGACTTGAAGATCTGTTTACCAGTATCTATTCATCTGATGTCGCTATTTAAAGATCCATTAGTGCTTATTTATGTCCGAGAGTGGCTATGCATTCATGTTGGGTTTGTGTATTTTTAGTCCCCTTGAGGTCCAAAGAAAGCCTCGGATCAATAATGAATGAGTGAGTGTATTTAGGTTGCACCTCTCAGCCCATTGTACAGAATATCTTTGTATGAAGTACTGCTTTATGGAGTCCCGTGTGACTCAGGATAGTCTGCCTGATAGGAAGGACCAATCTATAAAGAAACATGCTCTTATTTATTTTATATTGTCAGGCGTGTTGAGTGTAATCTCTGCCGACTAGATACTATTTATAGACTTGTGTTAACACTGGCAGGTGGATAACTTTGTCTTATTTTTTACCGTGTCATGTGCAGTTAAAGCTTTAAAGCAAGACTACATAACTTTCACTTAACAGCGGTCACTGTGGCCACTAGTGACTATCACAACATAATGAAAAAAAAAGAATTTTCTGAGTCAGTTGGCTCGAAATTACATCAATATGGTGTGCGATAGTGACCTTTAGAGGTGCTGTACGTGAGCTGAATTGTTTTTTTTCTCCTTTGAACAGAAGCCTGGCCAGCTGTTTCCCCCTGCTTTCAGCCTTTATGCTAAGCTAAGTGAAATGTTTCCTGGCTGGAGGGATATAAAAGTGGTATCAATCTTTTTATCTCTATTCAACAAAGCAAATAAGCTTATTTCCCAAAACGACAAGTTATTTCTAAAAAATAGAAACCTTATAGGTAGGGAAATTAAAATGAGACCACAAGCAGAAAAGCACAAACATGTCTGCTGGTGATGTACCACTTTATTTTTGTCATAAAAACCATTCAAATCTCCATCTGGGACACGCTATAATGTATTGTAACAGTAGCTATGGTTATTTATCCTGTATAAATAACCATATGGCTTTTAAAGCTAATTAATATTAGCCATGATAAGCTACCAGTCGTACCAGACCAAGTAACACCTGAGTGTATTGAATAAAATGTGTGTTTTATTGCTTATAAATTCAGCTTTTTATTTGTAAAGGGGGAGATTGTGTTCTTTCTTCTTTCAAAATTCACAGTCTCAGTTAATGTCTTGAATGCTAGTGCGCCTGATGTGTGTGTGTGTGTGGGTGTGTGTGTGTGTGTGGCCCCTGGTTTCAAACACATGGGAAGTAAAGATTGTATCTTGGTGCCAACCGCTTCTTTTTGGGTGAACCCTCCCACACTGTGCCCACACTGAGTGAATGCAAACCAACGGGCGTTTTAGAGGGTGGGCGCGCGCGTTTAGGGTCGGCTGCCAAGTCAAATGTAATTAGCTTTGTGTAGCTGGATATTGACTGGCCTTCCTGACTCTCTTTTCACAAAAGCGAAGGCCTGGTCTTTAATTCAAAAGTGCAACCCTTTTAGCCAAGGGACTGTGCGGAAGAGTGCGATTAAAGAGAGTGAGGAATGAACCGATGGCAGTGAGTAGAAAGTCTTGAGAGGAAGTCCTGGAATGGAGACGGGCTGCGCGGCGGCTGGCAGAGCCGTAGTCGTCTCATCTCCCTCGGCTAAGCTCTTTATTCTCTGCCAATGTGAGGAAACGGGAGAAGATGGAGAGCACAGAGCGGACGACGCAGCCGGATCGCCTCCGAACAAACGGTGAATCTGGGTTTGACAGAGCAGAGGAGCCGTTGAGTCAAGGCCCTCGTACGCACCTGCCATTCCCACAGCGACAAAGTGAAAAGACAACATTGTGTATCCTGCAGATCTTTTCATAGTTGTGTTTTGTAAAAACCGTCTCCCATTATGACTGACTGGTCCCACTGGTTTGGTTTATAAGAATTAGTTTCATTCAGTTTGACCGGTGGCATAGAAACCAACATAGAGCGTTTGTGTCTATGGATGTGTGTGAGCTGCTCCAGTGCGTTGCTTTCTAATAACCTCCGCAATTGATTAACGAGGATGACGGACAAAGGCTGGCATTTTTGCAGGAGAAAGGATATACTGGGATTCTCTTGGGAAACAAGCGCAAACTATCTCTCTACAAAAGAAAACAAGTTTAAGGCTATTCCCCCCCCCCCCCCCCCCCCCCATCCACCCACTGCTGTTTTCTTTCCATCCCCTCACTCTCCTCCTACCAAAATAGAGTACCTCAATTTAGCCCATCTCTGCTATCTACTCAGTGCTGACGGGAATTGTAGGCTGAGGGCAGGCTATGCATGCTTCCTTTTGAATTTTGATCGGCTCTAATGGGATTTTTAGCCCCCCTCACATGTCCGTCAGGATGCAGCCTCCTTCCTTCAGACTGCCAAGAGTTCTATTACGTGGCTCCCTTTCTGTCTGCATTCGTCCCCGTGTCTGTCTGGAGCATCTCACGGGAGCATCACTTTCTCTCTCAGCCACGCTATAAAGAAGCAAACCTCATGTCTTTTTTTGGGTTCCTCCATTTCAGTGTGGGTCCGTCGAGCCCGTCTCTGTTCTTTGAGAGCACGCTGAACTGCTGTGACTCAGGCAGGAGAAGATGTTTGGTGTTAAGAGGGATGTGGTGGGAAGACGCTACGCTTTCCACTTTACTGTGGACAAAAAAACAAAACTCTTTTAGATTTTGACAAGCAATGAAACAATGGTAAATAAGGAAATATTGGCATACAAATATTTTTGTATTCATTTTATATTGCAGCAATAGATCTGCAAGTACACACCAACACAAAACCTTACGTCTCACATGTATATACTGTTTCTTACTCTGGTCAGATTTTGGCAGCTTGCCATAACAAATGAGCAACGTCAGACCTAAAAACAGATGATCAAACTACATTAGGAAAACTGCACAGGAGTCAGGACCTAAGATAAACGGATCTTAAATATCAGTGAATCACATTTTTGCATAACAGTTCCTCACCCTGCATGTCCCAGAAAACCAGGGGAGGAATGAGAGCACAGATTAACTCCGGGGGGTTACAGATCTATAGCAAAGTGGGGGCGGTTGGACGGGTGTTGTTCTGTGTGTGAATGTGGGAAATGCTCTATTTAGGGAGGCATGATGACACATATTGGGGGGGGCATTGTTTTCACTTTGTATTCATGCTAGCTTAATGGCAGATGTACAAGAGCATTGTGGGTGACCTATATGTGTACTGGATTAGACGTGATGTCAGCTTTGAAAGGGTGCAGCTACTCTTTGTTTAATCAACCCCCCCCCCAGAGAAAGGGGGTCCCATTCTTCTTGATTAACAGTCATTTGAAAAGTGAGTCACGATCCGTGATCAGTGTTTTAAAGTATCCTTCTGCATGATCGGCTTTCTTAAGACCCGCTCGCACCAGAAAGTGTCACAGTGAGATTCATCCAAGCGTGGCTCAAGATGCTCGGTGACACAGTGACTACTCGCAGGGCTAGTTGGCGAACTAAGCTAACTGAGCTAGCTGCTAACAGGCTAGCCAGCTGGGAACATCCTCTCATTTAAGACGGGTTTCATTGAAGCAAATCCAGATTTATTTTGACCTTTAAGTCACTAAAAAATCACAGCAGTGAAATAATTTTCTCTTCATGCTGAGGTGGACATTTGAAGTGCTTGTGGTCATTTTCATGAGTGCACACATTTTTTATTGTGTATTTATTTTCCTTTTTTTTTGTTGTATTTTATACTTTTGCTACTGCTTTTTCCTGACACTGGTGTGTGCGGAGGTTAAATGTACCAAAGGGACAGCAAGTCTTTGCTCACATGGATGGACACACAGGTGGTGAGTGGTCCCTGCCTCCACAACCAGCATCATGTTGCACGCATGCACACAGGCTTCTGCTTTCATCATCTGCCCTGAGGCGATGCTGTGTCTTTCAGTGCCACAATTAGTCAGGTCTTGTTCACTCTGATCTCCCCACGCTCACCCAAAAACAAGCCCCATGCTGAGGAAAAGACATGTCTAAAGCCATGAAGTCAATCCTGCTGCACAGCCGGAAGGCACATTTTCTTCATAGACAATTTCCGAACATTGCTCTCTGCAGCCTGAACACGCACAGTTGGGCCAGTTGTGGTTTTTCGGTACCCTGTGTATATGTTGAATACATAAATATAGAGTGTGTTGTTTGTAGTATTTACAGACTTGAAAATCATATTATCTAAAAATAACACAAATCAGAAGTAAGCCGACTCAAATGTCATTCTCAACCAGGTCCACTGTACAGAGGAAGTCTTATTTCTACTCTATTAGAGAGCATTGCAATATGTCAGCAAGTCCAAGCTTATAGTTGTGTACAATGTCAACATTCCAGAGGAGCTCATGGCGGAAACTCATAAACAGTCGTGTGTGTGTGTGTGTGTGTGTGTGTGTATATATATACTTGCACCTGTATATCTGCAGTTGAGTTGAATTGTGAGCACGATTGCATTCAACACAATACACCTTCATACTAATTGACTTCAGCTGATTTGGTTACTTTAGATTCGGTCTGCAGTTTATTTGTACTGTACACACTAGCTGTAGGGATGGCTCTGTTGGTCGGTTGGTCGGTCCACCACTTTTCCTGAGTACAGCCTGAGCCTCACAGTTCTGCAGTGACTGTAGACTCTTCTGTCTTTTTTTAGTAAAAGTGTATTTGGAACTCTTTATCATCATCTGCATCTGTTCCTCATTGCAAGAAGTCAGTGATTCACATGCATCAAATGTAACTGTTTGTGTCTGTGTCTGTATTCGGTCAAAGTAATTCTTTGTTACTTTGTTTGTAAATTTATAAATTTGGTTCCGTCATCACGATTGCCCCAACAGAACGATAAGAGACGAGTTAGATTAGAATTTCATTTGCATGGTTTGCGACCGTTGGTCCTTTGATGAATGGTGCCGTTAAGCTCTCACTCACTCTCGCTATTATTCTGCAGATCTGAATCCACCACATATGTCCGGCCACTCCTCAGGTCTCCCCGGCAACCAGCTCTGCCGCCAAAACATGTCTTTCTGAACTCCTCTCCAGGTTTGGGATGGGCTCAAAGTTTGGTGCAGAAAGAGAAACTAACCCCCTTCCATTAGCATATAGAACTATTTTGCAGGTATCCAGTTTTGAAAAAAACACAAGATTGAATTGAATACATTTTCACTAATTAAAATCTACGTCTTACCGGAAACCCTTTTATCCATTTTACTTAAAATAAACATGTCAGGTTTGCAGGTTGTTCTTGTCTGCCTGGAAGCATTCTTTCCTAGCATGAGTAGGCAGATAAACGTGGCCTATTGCATTATGGTTATCGTTTGTTGGGTAATGATTGAGAAAAGTGCTGCAGGCTTTTGAGCTGGCAGATAGGCTGCCCTACTTCTAAATGTTATTTGTCGTGTGTGTGTGTGTGTATATATAGATACATATGCGTGTGCGTGCCCGTTCATCTCACTTCTCTCATCTTGTTCCAGTGTGCTACATAGAAAAGCCTCAAGGTCTCATTCTCCCGCTCCGGTATGGTTCAAACCTCCTCGTTCTCTTTTTGTTTCGCTACCTTTGTCTCTCTTTCATCGTAGCTGCGTTTGCTCTGCATTCTCCCGCTCTTGTCTCAGGTCTGTGTTGGTTTAAACGAGCAGGAAGCAGTCCGGGTTTAAAAGCTCTCGGCTGAAGTTGACGTTAAGCCGCTACTGACTCCATTAAGCAGTCACGGGAACCGACTCCATACTTGCCATCCAGCATCTTTGGTTGTAATGTGAGGTGCACAGGTCTCACCTCTGGTTTAGTGAAATGTGCTACACTGCGCTACAAACTGGGAGACTTTGCTAACAGATGTGAACTTTCTCATATCAATGAATTAAATGTGGGTTTGATATGCAGTCAGTTGACCTTTTTGCGTGTGTTCCCTGAATGAAAGGTGTAGAAGTGGCTGCTTAAACAAGCAAATTACATATGTGAAGGTTTCTGAGCATTTGTTTTGTCACAACTTAATGAATAGTCTGACATATTGCAACGCTTATTTGCTCTCTTGCCGAGAGGTAGATGAAAACAATGACAGCACACTCGTGTATGTGTGCTAAATTGAAAAAGCTACTGCCAGCAGCCAATTAGCTTAGATCAGCACAAAGACTGGAAACAGTTAGTCTGGCTCTGTCCAAACTAAAGGTCACAAAATCCTCCTACCGGCACCTCTAAAGCTCACTGATTAACACTTTATATCTTCTTCTTTTAATCCATACAAGACCAGAATAAAAGAGGCTATCATATGTATTTACAGGCTTTTTAAGTCCCGATACCAAAGACCGATCAGATACCAGTGTTTAGTTAATAAGCTGTGTGCCTCTCTGTGTGGAGATGAAATGATCAGTCTATCAGGCTTGACTTCAAACATTGCTTTCCTGATGAAATGTTACAAATAAATACATAGATTTACTTAACTGTTCTTTTTTTATTTAGAAAATAAATGATACACCAGCAACTTGGTAAAAAAATCTTTGAAATAAACAGGAATTACAGTTAAAGTATAAAACATTTTAATGCAACATCCAACTGGTCAAAACAGGAATTAAAAGTTCAGTAGATAATGTATATAGTATATAACGAGCACGCACTTTCAAAAACGACTTGGCAGGTGATTGGATGAACCAGCTGTCAATCACATTGTTGCCGAAGCGATTTGGGAGAAGGGCAAAAAAACATGCTTCTGTGTCATCTTTTCACATTGCAAGAATCCAGCCACAGTGCAAGTTAGTACATTGGGTTCACTCCTTATCTACGATTTGCCATTTTGTTTTCATGTTGTTACAAAAACCCAAATTGTATCTGTTGCGTTCGACTAATACGTGGTTCATGGACGCTTTCAGGAATCCAAGACTTGTCAATGGGATTGTGTTTTTGGCTTCGGTCTATTCGGGACACAATGGTTGCAACTTGTTATCCTCTAATTGGATAAATGATGTGTGCAAACCGCTGCTGCTCACCCGACGGACTCTAAACTGTCTTCAGCACTGCCATCCGCCCAGCCACTAACAGGATAACGTATTCTCTGCAGTCCAAATGACGGGGCTAATGTGACTGTCACTCAGATTAACAACATCTCGCTCTCGCATAGGACCACGTCCCTGCCTGTGAAACTCTGTCCGTTCATTAACGTCTGTCACTGAGGCAGCTTAGGTTTTTCAATCAAAGCTGTATTTTCTGCTGTGCGACTTACTTTAGTATTGTTTATATAACACGCTGCTCTGCTGCATTCATCGTTATCTCCACATGCATCAAACCTTTCAGGGCAGGAAAACTGAATGGATAATGAGGGAGGAGACACCCCATGAGCCGCATAATCAAATGCACTGGAGGCATTAGCATATTTTTGGAGCAGAACTTCCCAAACTCTGTACTTTTTTTTCATGTTTTGTTGCGCTTGCTTTTGAATATTTTGATCCCAATTGGATTTCATTATAATCTTTGACTGGTCTGGTTTCTCACTTTCTGTGTGTGTGTGTGTTTGCATGTTATGATAAAAACCTGCGCTCCTCAGATGTCTCTCTTATCTTTCTGCCTGGTTGTCTCTGTCTCCCCGGGCTATCGCCTACATCTGGTGCATCAAACAAGTAGAGGAGTGTTTTCGGGACCTCCCAACATTATCCGGGCTCCATTATACAGCTGAAAGCATGACTGAACTGACCTTCTCTGACAACCTTTGGTCAGTAACAGTGGATATGAGATCTCTGTCAGTTTGGGACGGTATTAAACCTGCCAGACATCCCTTTGTCTTTTTTGGGGGGGTAATATCACATAGATGGCACAGTGATCCTCTTGGTTATAACACTTAATTCTGAACATTGCTCATCTCCTAGTCCTTTGATTCTGCACAAAAGGCATTCAGTGCTTTTGATCCATTTGATTGCCTCTTATCTGCTGCATTGCATTACTGATGGTGATTCCCAGAGCCTCAGCGATAGAGAGCCACCAAATCAAAACACTAACTTTGCTGTTTTAGAAAAAAACGATGATACCATGATCTCATCCCCAAAACGTGCAGACATCATTAAGTAGAGTGGATCTGACTGTCGTCAATCAGTAGCGCAATTTGCCCAACCTTCTGTTGTCAGAGAAGTTGCTGCCGGTGTAGTGGGCTACATGAGAAGCTGTCTCTGTCCTCTCAGACACGGATTAAAGCTACTCATGACTGAGCTTTATGAAAGCTCTCGCACGCTATTAAAGCCTCTTCCAAAGGGCTTTTTTGGGGACATGTCTGCATGTAAGGCACAGATGGCGCTCCCCTGATTCACACCCCGACGTTTACCCCCCTAAAACAGGGTTGACAGGTGGTTAATCAGGCTGTTGATTTGGCCTCAAACCTCACATTGTTTTATTAAATGGTTCATCACCTACTTTCTTGTCCCCCCCCTCGTTTCCTTTCATCATGTAGCTCCTTCACACCAGCTGTATAGTCTCCCCGGTGCCCTGTCCAATCACATATAAAGCTACAACTTATAAGATATGTCCATATTATATCTTCAATCAATATGTTAATTATGCACACAAGTCACTCTTAGCACATTTGAGGTTATCATAGATCTCTTCTTCTGCACTTAAAGAATTGAATGGTTTGTACAGAGATTGGGAGCATTTTCGATTGTCCCTCAACGGCTCCCAACACGTCGACTGCGGGCCGTCGTCATGTTGACTATATAGTAGCTCAAACGCTGTAACTGTGTTTTTACAGTATATGGATGTAGTTTGGGGATGGTTGCCCCCCTGCACTGGGTGCTAAAGGATTTAAGAGCCTGTGATCTGACAGTGTTCGTCCTGGTAATCCTATTACTCTGACTGCTGCTTTGCCAGACGACTGCATTGGACAGGGCCATGCTCAGCATCTCTGTATTTTTCATGGTCCCATTGCAGCTATTCACATCCATAACTAGCCTCAGCCTGGTGTTACAGCTTAAGTTGGTCATGTTGAGTTCAAAGAAATAATTATTTGTCTAAACAGACAAACACAAATTACTCAAGTGAACCAACGAACCATACATATCTTGAAAAACTCACTTTGTCAGTGCTTGTACACATAGATTTGTGTATCTGGAATGTCTACCAACCCACAAACTGGAAAATACGACGACCATGTCAGTTTTTTGTGGGCTGCTTAAATCAGAAATCATGTGGCTCCCCTTCCTATATGTCCCATGCAGACACATTAGTATAAATATATATATATATATATTATACCTCCTCCAATCTGAGAATTTGCACCGTTTTGATTAAAAACTACCTTTGCAAAGGTGCACCATATTTTCAATTAAGAAGTTATGAAATCATAAAAAGGCATGAATTCCTTCTCCCACTTTAAGAAATCCAGGATCTACGCATATGCAAATATCTATTGTTCAACCTCACCAGCAATGATCTGATATATTGTGGCTCATTTTCTTAGATTTCAGCAGAGTGACTTGTGATTCAGATTTGCATTTAAAGGAGACAGTTCACTGTCTCTTATTGCAATAACTTGGAAGAGGTTTTCCGTGTCAGACTGTCTGCAAGTGTAGTTCTGCTCTCCTTCCATCTTTCACTTTGTTTTTCTGTAAGTTATTAAATAATGTCAATAATAACCTGAAGACTATGAGTAGATCTATTTACTGTAGTGTCTTTGTGAGTACACATGCGGATGTACGTACTTTAGAGTGTATCCGTGTGTGCACCTTTCACACGCATTGAGAGTAAGTGTTTGGCATGCTCAAGGCGTTCCTTTTGTATTTCCTCCGCGTCCCATGTGACTAACCCTGAGTAGACTCCGTCAGCGCTCTGTGACTGGCTGTCCTTTCACTGTGCCTGTCAGCGAGTCACTCAGGCGTGGGTCCACTCTCACTGCAAGGGCGCCAACGCTCGAGGAGTGCCTGCACTGGGTCTTATAGCCTCTTCCTCTGACAAACCTGCTTCAAGTGTAGTCGATTCCTCTCCAAAGGTACGAATCGACTCGTCCCGCATCACGTTTCCTGTTTTCATCTGTGGCGGCTTTTCATCCTGACTTTTCCGCTTTAATTTGAGATGGACTGACATGACGATGATGATCAATTAAGTGTACCCCATGGTCTGCTGTGATGGCTGCCCACAGTTCAGGGCCTTTGATTCCTTCCCTGCCTCCGTCCAGACGTATTAACACGGGCCACGGGGATTGATCAATCCTGTCTGTCAGCCACTATAAACACACTTGCAGTGTAAGTAATGAAAGTCATTTATCTGAAGAAGTCACAGCTGTAGCTCCCAGATGGAGCCGGAGCAGTGTCGGTGCCAGCTGTACTTGCTTATCGGTCCAGATTTCTATCACTGAAATCCAGACTAAACATGCTGGGAAAAAAAAGACAAAAAAATGCCCTTCAGTTTAAGTCCAAAGTTTATTTCACACTAAAAGCCTCAGATATTCGACGCCTTTGCAGTAAATACCAGTCTTGCTTGTAACCCTGCTGTCATGGAGAAGCTCCCGTTAAGCAGCCTCTTCAAGCTGGTTGTTTCCTGTTAGCGCCGTGTCTCCCACAGGACCAGACTGCTGCTGCTCGCTGGAGGCTGCCAACAGACTGAGCCCAGGAGTCCAATCCATAATACGGGCACTCGGGCGGAAACCACTCACGTAGGCACAGACAGGCACCAACCCGCAATCGTTTTTTGTTTTTTTTTACATGTTTATCTAGCTCTTGTATCTTTATTCTTTTGTTTCACATAACACCCAATGTGCACAAACACAAACTCCCGTCCGTTCCTGGTCTAAGCCAAGGTCGTTGTTCATGGTAACTGCCGAGGTAATTGCTCCCTTATCGCAATGATGAGACGAGCCACTTCACGCCAGAGGTTTGGGCCTCTGCGGCATCATGGGAGTCACTCCGTCCTCCCCGTTTGGCCGTGAGGCGGAGAGGACTGTCGGAAAAAATACCACTCACAGGGAGGGAGACTCTGGTTCTTTGTTTAAGTAATGGGACATTGCAAGATGCGACTGCTTGATTGTCAAAAAAACGCCATTTCCTTCTCACAAAAATTAGCACTCACAGTTGGAGTTTAACATGAAATTCATGTGCAAATTTTTATTTCAAATAGTTTTCCAGTACTTTGATTTCCCTCCTCAGTTAAATGCCAGGCTGTTGGGCAGCTGTTGTGTTTCTCAGCTCCCAACAGTCATCTCTTTGTGTACCCAACTGGGGAGAAAAGCAGTGAAATTCCTTGGAACTCCCCAAATCCTGTGAATTGTAATGAAGGGGTTGCTAGGTTGCCATCTATAGGGCCTATTGTGGACTCCTGTATGGGTTCAGTGGTACTACAGGGAGCATCAATGACCCACAATGCACCCCGCATTCCACTGCTTTTCAGGATCGAAGAAGCGGAGTGGGGGGGGTTGCCCATAACTTCTCATTCCAATGATTTAAATCCAACTCATTCATTCACTCTGAAAATATCCATAAATCGTTCGAGGTAAAACATATTTGTCCTCCTCCAACTTTTCTCTTAAGATTTCTCTGAAGCCAGATTTGAAAGCATGAACCAAATAACATTAACTGAAGGAATCCGCTGGCTTTTCATTAAGAGGTTGCTGACAGATAGCCAGGCGGTTTAGTTACAGTATCTGCAGCACAACTACTTCCACTAAATGACTGTTCCTAGAACTGCTTTCCCTCCTAGAAAAGAGGAGATGAACGGTTGACTTCACTAGAGTCCCTCGTGTCCTCTGGGGTGTCCTCTACAGACTCAAACCTCCTCATCCCTCATGGTATGAAGACGAGATTAGATCTTGATCTGTATCTTGGGCTCATGAGATCCAGCTTGTTTGTGTGTATTCATACCTGTTGAATAATAGTTGTAGGGTAAGTTTTGCCTCCCAATGCTTACAAAATACCACTCTTTACACTTGAAAGAGTAGTTTAACATTTTCTGAAATACGTCTATTCACTGCCTGTTGAAGAGGTAGATAAGAAGACCAATATCAATGTCAGCTTATCTTAGCTTAGAGACTGGAGGTAGGAGGCCAGCCTGGCTTTGTACAATGATAAAAAACCTGAAACAGCTTAAGCTACTCCCAGTGAAACCACAACCTATCGTTTCTACATTTCGTTTTCTGTAAGGATTAATATTGTTTTAATTTGTGAGTATGAAGGTGCTGGTAGGTAGATTTTACCTTGACACAGAGCCAAGCTAGCTGTGTCTTTATGCTACACTAAGGTAACTGTCGCGTGGCTGTTGCTTCATATTCAGTGTACAGATATGAGAAAGATATTAATCCTATCACCTGACTCTCTGTCGACAATGACTTTTCCTTTAACATTCATTCACACCTTCCCAATGCTCATATCATAGGTTTTTTTCTGTAGTGGCTAATATATGTTTACAGAATATATTCTAGAATTTCAAAGAAGCCGTCAGACCAAATGATATTGTGTTCGCTCGCTCAGATATTGCTAATGAAAGTGGCCTCTTGGCTCCTCTGGTTTGATCTTGCAATATGCTCTATTCCAAAGCGGCAAACTCCAAACGCACAACACTGGGATCTGAGAGGCAGCTTTCCTCTTCCTCGTTTTGTGCACATAGCACCAGCGCACAGCCATCGCCTTTCCATCTGACCTTTCCATCTATCTCATGATAGATTGCAGGGGAGCGCTGGCTCAGATTTGTTCCGCTGTCTGGGAAGACTGATGAGTCTGCCGGTTTAAATCCACACATCCAGGCGGAGAAAGGTTTAGAATAAATGCTCTCACTCTGTGTGCTTTGGGCTTGACCATTGCTGTAGCACTGCAGCACTCGCAGTCAGCACTGGAGGCATAGTTTTTAAGGTTTTAAGACAAATCTTTGAAGTGTTCCTCTTAGAACTCGGGGAAAGTGTTCGTTCCGCTGTTGATAACAAGAAAACCACAACAATGCAAGTGCATTAAACCCATGAATATTTCAAAGCACTTGTCACTTAAGCAAAGAAAATATAAAAATTTCATACTTTGGAATGAAGTTGCAAAATCCCATTTTGCTTCACCAGAATGCCGGCATAAACTGTGAATTATGAAAGAGCTGTGTGTGTGTGTGTGTGTGTGTGTGTGAGTGAGTGAATGTTTGGAGTCTGATGTGGCTGGTAAACGTAGTAAGTTGCCTTTGACTTAGCAGTGTGTAGGTTATCTGGGAAGTGTAGTTTCTTTACTTCTCACCCACTCTCATTGCCAGTGAGTTCTTCTAGATGTCTTGTCTGGTTTTCGGAGCTTCGAAATAGATTTTATATGAGAGTTTATACGGTGATGCTTCAGCAGTATGAAGTACAGTATATGGATGCTGAACATTACAAATGCTAGCTTGTGTAGTTTTATGATAGATTGTTATCTAGCTGTAAAGCCTGGTGCTCATTATGTTTGGTTACCACTTACCAGTGTTTTCAGGTACGCTAGCCAGTCACACAGTCCTGATGTTTCACACACACACACACACACACACACACACACACCTGAGACCATTCCCTTCCCTGGACATAATGATCATACACGCTTGGGCTGCAAATAACAATTATTGTCATTATTGATGAAGCTGCAGTCCATTTTCTTGATTAATTCATTAAATGTTTGGTATATAAAACGTCTTTTTTTTGTTCAACCAACAGTCTAAAACAAAGATATTCAATTTACAATGGTATTGTAACGTTTTTACAGTCAATGTGTGTAAAGTCTCAGACATGCTATCAAATACCTAATACTGTACTGAAAGCCCTCCACTCTGTGGGAGTGGGATGAATTAGTGATTACACTTGTACTATGACCAAAGAAAATATGGAAACTGGGGTTGAAAAATTAGCTAGTGAGACATAAATAAGATACAGACGAAGATAACGTTGTAATTCATTTTATCCACTTATTGAAGATAAAGGAAACAGCTTTTCTTCATTTTTTACCAGTTGATTGACGGGTAAAGGAAAAGTGTAGATTTGTATTTGATCTGATAACCTTTGACTTTTCTGTGAATTTCCTCATCTCATTCTATGCCCCAGAGCAAACATTGTAATCACAGGCTTCATAAGCCTAGTGCAACAGAGATAAATGAAACTCAGCACCTGGTTTTTGGTTTCACACGTTCCTTTCATCTCACCACCTTACCGCTCCACTATTGCAGCATGAGCCTTCCTCCTCTTTCTACGCCGGCTATTCCTTTCTCTCCGTCTCTGTGGTGTGTTTCCTCCTCTCTCTCTCTTCCTCCCTGAACCTATTCTCCATTTAATCAGCTCTCTCAGGACTCTGTTCTGTATAATTAGAGACTGGAACTTTAATCACCATGGATCCAGGGCAGGGAGAGCAGGGCATTTCAAATAGACACAAGAAAGAAAGAAATCAGCACGAAAGAAAGTATGGGAAACGGATGTGACAAAGAAATGTTTCTTTTTAAGTCATGGCATTTATTTGCTGTCGGCCTGTGCACCCGTTCTTACAGACAGGAAGGACACAAGGTGAACACAAGACAAATAAGACCCAAACTATTTCATAACCATGTCTGGTAGGTCTTGACCTTTTCATAATGGAACTAATTGTTCCATGGCAGCATTGTGTAGCAAGGTGTCCTTACATAACTGTCTCCTCACCTCCTCTCCTTCTGTCTCCTCCTATCTGCTTCACCTCTCATCTTCTTACTCCTGGCTTGTTTCCACACTTTCATTTTACCCTCCTTTTTAAACGACATATCATCCTCTCCTCTCTCACCTTTACTTATTCATGCAGCTAAACAATTCCCTCTTGCTGTATACCAACTTTGACAGAATGTGATAAATGGAAGATAGAAGCTAAAAAAATGGAAAATTGTCAAAACTCCTACTGTTCACCTCAATCTATGAACACAAGATGGCAAACATTAACTTTTACTTGGGTCAGTGACCTATGGTTTTTATTTATTCATAGTCCAAAGTATAACGTGGAGACATTTGGACATTAAAACACATTTTAAAGCGACTGTATTAGATATTTTTGTAATCAAAGAAGATTAATACCACTGTCTATATGACAAATATGAAGTTATAGTCAGGAGACCATTAGCTAGGCTACAGACTGGAATCAGGAGGAAACAGCTAAGATAAGATGGAGCTTTATTCATCCGAAGGAAATTCTTGTGGCAGAGTTTAATCAAAGATTACAAACAGAAGAATAACAAAAAAACAATAGAATTAAAAACGTATATGAACAATAGAACAACAATGGATTAACAATGACTAAGTGTAAAAGAAGAACTAGCCTTAACATATAAAGCTTGTATCATGTTCAATGGACAGACATCGGAGTAACATCAATCTTCTCTTCAAATGTTCAGCAAGAAAACAAATGAGAGTTTTCTAGAATGTCAAACAGTTTTCTTCTGTGTTAAACGGTGAAGCCAGACAGCCATTGCTCGTATATTTGACCTTGTACGACCCACTGTCTGTGGCCGGACAGACCCACCGTCGGCCTCGATAGCTGGTAGTGTTGAACCCCGCTTCATGTTTAAAAAGTGATGCTGATTTGATTCGACAGGCCAGACTTGCTTAGCTCCTCAGCAGAGAGCCGGGCCAGCTGACGAGGCGGAGACATGTTCGTCGCCCGGTGCAGACACAGCTGTTGTGTACCACTCAGCAAACATCCTGGGCTTTTTGCCTAAATGTTGTTTAATTTAGCGGCTGTAGTTTTTGTTATGTGCCCCTAAGAAGCAGAGACGCGATGCCTGTAGCCACGTGATCATTTCTTGTCACTTTCTATTCATAACAACTTATCAGCCGTGTGGCAGGTCCTCAGGAACGGCCCGGGATATTTTAGAGGATTAATGAGGTAAAACGTCCCAACTTTTAACCCTATTTATTCAGAATACAGCTGCATTGGGTATGTTGACCTATTGGATGTTGGTTCTCATTACAGTCAAGGTGAAGTTAGGCAATCTACCTCTGTTATCCAAGTGTCCTTCCTCTTTCCTCTGGCATCAGAGAGCTGCAGAGAAGTGTTCTTCACCCCCCCGTAGGCTTGCTTATTCAACAGACGTTATCAGTGCTCCTATTGTGAGCTTCCAAGCTAATAAAGATGTTAATGTGAAGTTCACTGCCGATCATGTTTTAGTGCTGAAAGATTGTTCCCAACGAGGCCCTTCATTCTGTAAGCATGCCAAATGTGCAGCAGGACACAAACAGCGACCGCAATAAGGAGGTCGAGTGGTGTGAGAGTGTGCGTGTGCAGTGTGACGACTGTAAGGCAAGTTTATTTATACAGCGCATTTCAGCAACAAGGCAATGCAAAGTGCTTTACATAAAACATCAAAAGACAGAGTGCAAAAGAAACACAGTCATGTAAATACAATTTAAAAACTGAGAATATGAAATAGAATCAAGCTAAAATAGAATAAGACAGTTTAATCTTCCTTTTTTGAGACTTCCTGAAATGTGTTGATTTCAGCCTCTCCAGTGTTGAGAATTATTGCATTTTTCTGTCTTACTTGATGCTAAACTGAATATATTTGCATTAAGAATTGTTATTTGAACAAAACAAGCCTTCTGGATGAATTAGTCATCTTGGGCTCTGGGAGCTTGTGATGGGCATGTAAAGTAAACAGTATTTGGCAGATTAATCCATAATGAAAATAAACATTGGTGAAGCTAATGGTTTCCAAGCTCCTGACTGATTCATCATGTGTTTTTATTCAGTCATGTGTAATCAACTGCAACCAAACCTCCTCTATGAAACCAACAAAGCTTAACTGACAGGAAAGATAAATTACTATTTAAATGTTACACTAGTATTCCTAATTGATTCTTTTGTGTCTGCCTTGGTAGTATGAATTCAAGGCCAAGAACATCAAGAAGAAGAAAGTCAGCATCGTGGTGTCTGTGGACGGAGTGAAGGTGTTGCTGAGGAAGAAACTGAAGGTAACGAACTCTCAGAGGAATACCAGAAAACCCTTTTCTACTGGATTCAGAAAGTAAACGCCGGAGTCGGTGACAAAAATACAAAAGTTTTTGGACACAAGATGCGTTATCGGTGCTTAATCACACTCATCTGTCTCATACACAGAGGAAAGAATGGACGTGGGACGAGAGCAAGATGCTGATCATGCAGGATCCCATATACAGGTCAGTCCACCACTCTCAGTCTCTCACTAATTCATATGTTCATGCTGTGTGGTAAACAAATATTAAATCTATTGTTGCCTGATATCCAGTCCAGTCTGTTCTATCCACTCTGCGTCTTCTTGTTAATCAATTACTGCGAGTATACTGCAGATAATACGCACTGTATGTCTCTCTGTGGAAGTTCTATCCTGCAGCTGGACCTATGGAGATGACTCTTTGGCTTTTACAGGCCCTCCCATCTCCTTTACTATGCAGGACTAATGTGATTGAATGTACGAATGCTATATGTGCCAAATGCACTTTCATAAGATAGCATAATAAATAATCTATAGCTTGTGCTTGTACCTGGTGAAGCATATGTTTTTCAGTATGTAATTGTCTTAGGTGAGGCATCCCACACAGATTATAATCACAGTAGACTGGTGAGACCCTCTGTACAGTTTGTTTCACACAATTTCTCAGCATGTGTGCCCAAAGAAAAATGCTTTAATTATGGCCACAGCATCCCATTACCCACCCTGCCTGTTGACATGCTGATGGAGCCTGTCAACCAATCATCAACGGGTCCGTGGAGCTGTCAATTACTGCTAAACAACTCGCAGCAATTACACCGTAAAGTGTCAAAATACGACTGCCTGTCTGAGAGAATAAGCTAAATTTAGAATGGATAGAGCAGGCGGAAATTAAAGGTAAGATTTTTGGTCAGGGGAACTGTAAAATATATTTTTGTTCTTTTTTTGGCTGGCTAAAAACAAGCAGTTATAGCTAATAAGGCAATCTCCTCATGGAGATGGAAACCTCAGTGATGGAAAGGAGTAGGCAGCCACTTATAAGTGTCTTAACATCACACATCTAACCAGCTTGTTTGTGTGTGTGTGTGTGTGTGTGTGTGTGTGTGTGTGTGTGTGTGTGTGTGTGTGTGTGTGTAAATTATATATCGGTGGGAGGATCTCATTCGGCAAAGCCACGCATCATCGAGGAACTGTGTGTGCTGGGTATAATTGTCCCTGCTGCTTGGGTTACTGTGGGTGTGTTTGTGCAGTGGGGGGTACATAGTACACGCCGTCCCACGCGACTTTCGTAGATGATGGTCATAATTTGTTTGACCGGTTCCCAGTGGAGTTGTTTTATAGCAGTAAAGCTGCAGATGGACCTGTTGCTCTGCCAGTTTACTGCAGTGTGTGCAGGGATTCTGGCAAGAACAGAGCCAGACGAGACGGCATACTTGTACAATATAAGACACAAAGACATTACAGTAGTATGGCATGTATTTATATAAAGAATTATACTGTAAATAGTCCCCTTTTATTCTATGTTTTAGGTCAGGTTTTTCTCCCTGATCTCAGTATTTTTTTTAAAGTTATTTGTTCATAGGAGGATTGTGACTGTGAAGAAGAAAATAAATGTCTATAAATATATTTTCCTTTTCTTTTTCTTTGAGGTTTCTGTAACTTCTATGTATTTAAATTTGGTGTCATGTTTTCCAGGATTTTCTACGTGTCTCATGACTCCCAGGACTTAAAGATCTTCAGCTATATCGCGAGAGATGGTTCCAATAATTCCTTCAGATGTAACGTCTTCAAGTCAAAGAAGACGGTACAAGAAAAGCCCACTCACACACGCCTCCTGACTGCAGACATGCACAGCTGATTACACACACACCTTTCTGGGGAACAGGCTTCATGCACAACCCCTCTGCTCTTGTGTTTCACCACTCCTGAGATTCCTTGTTTAAATAACTGAGAACAAAACTGACTGTCACACAGGGAGCATACCATCATAGAGGGAGAAGAGATACAAATGTTCATGTAACAGCAGCGTCAGTAGGCCTTGAAGCCATAATGCATGTTGCATTTTGAGTAAGGCTTCCTTCCTTTTCCTAGCTGTAAAAACCTGTGCACATATTCCTCTCACGACTCAATCTGCTGCTGTCTTGCTCCTTGATTTAAACCCCACAGCTGCATACAGCAAGTGTGCAGAACACTGTGGGACACACCGCATGCAGAGTTGCCTCAATTGTCTGTGTCTAGCTACCTGTGACTGAAGGTTATTTGTATTCTACGGTTTTTAATTTTATATGCGATTTAAGAATTCATTTCCTGATTATGTCAGCTCAGTTAATCAATTTTTATTTTATGTTTTTATTTCATTTCTGGTGGCTAAATTCATTTCCTGTCTCTTAAGATCCACAGCCTGCAGTGAATACAGAACAGATGCGGTTAGAATGCGGTTTTACAACTTTGCCTTTGTGCGTTGCTGCAGTGTTGGCTCACAGGCCAGCTATTATCAGTCCTCTGTAATGAGAATTGTTCCACAGAAGTGATGTCATTAGTATTTGATCGTTTGTATTCTACTGCATGCCAAGGATGACTGACAGCGTTCATGTTTTCACTCCGTCCGAAGGTTACAACCAAGGTTTTCACTGATTCACTTATCTTGTAGCAGACAGGAGGGGACTTGATCAGTGAAATGTTTGGTGCTTGTTGTTGAATACTTATTCTCAAAAAATCTGGCCTTTTTATCTCAAACTCTCTCTCTCTCTCTTTGTCCATCTGCCTCCCTCCCTCTCGCTGACAGTCGCAGGCCATGCGTATTGTGCGCACAGTAGGTCAGTCCTTTGATGTGTGCCACAAGCTCAGTCTGCAGCATGCTGAGCAGGACGCAGACGGACAGGCGGATGGAGAGAGTGACAAGTCCACAGAGGAGTCCAGCAGCGACGGTGAGGCCTATCTGAAGAGGGTTTTCTGTTATCTGCTGTGCACAGTGTGGCCTTTTGCAGAGTGCATTGAAATAAACATAGACAAACATGCATATTGGGTTACTTTCTTATTGTGGGTGATTTCAGTGACCTGTAAATGACAATATATTAAAATAAGGTATTTATAGTATAAAGCAATACACCGAGCCTTTCACCTCTTTGTAGGCCAAACAGAAGAAACACGGCACAAAACTAAGAGGCAATCTGTAAAACACTTATGCTTACGATGTGTTTGAGTCCACACCTCTGATAGCAAAGAGACATTTTTTTTTACAGAATGTGAAGCATGCCTTCTTCACTTTCTAGATATTTCATAAAGTGAGTGAGCAGCTTTATGGTTTCTAACAAAGAAATGACGCCAACCATTCCTCACAGAGATGCATGCTGGTATATTAAAACACACATTGGGAATGTGGTGTTTATGAGCCTTTATTGGTCATTTTGGTCTCATGAGGACCATCTCTCTCCAGGCTAAAGCTTGACCTTAGTTTCATTACACGCCTCTTTATAACCTAAATGGAGCCATCAAACCTCACAAGCTCATTAATTGAGCACAGCGATGAAACGGCAACAACACAGATGTCGGGTTACACTGGGATGTAAACGGATTTAAGAAACAACATCAAGCTAATCTGGATTTGAGTGTTATCTGAAGCCTCATGCTTCGTTCGTTTCATGTGAGATGGAGTGTACCGATGGGCAAGATTCCCGTGATTACAACTTTAACACAACGTTGATTGCCGGTGTTTCCAGTAATTACTGTAATTTGCACTGTGAATGAATAGTTGTCTGGCACTGAGCGACAGTTGTGTGACAGGCAGAGTTGATCATGTGGGGTTAAACCACTGTGTATGTGCTCAAAGTACCATTCATTTAGGGTTTAGTTATCTCAATGAAGGCATCCCTTTTTGTATGCTTTTAATAGACTCGTGCATTGTTTTACGTAAGCCCTAGAGGCGATGGCGACGTTTTTGCTAATTGTCCATGTGTTTTCCTTCACAGGTCGTAAGCTGACGGGGGCAGAGCGAGGGGAGGAAGAGGAGGACAGCAAACTTGGAGGAAGACGAGGGGGGGAAGATCCTTCAGCGGGCACATCCCTGTGTGAAAAGGCAGTCAATGAAATCCTGCAGAGTCTGGCTGAACTGAACGTGGTCAAACCTGGACAGACCATCATAGTAAGACCGCAGCGCACACACACACACACACTGAATTTCTGAGGGCAAGAAGGTTATAATAAGTACACTCTGTGCTTGATACAATATAATTGTTTACAGTCCTGCCCAGCAGTATGAAGGCATTTCAAAGGTGAAGAATGGGATTTAGATTTAATGTTTTAAAGCTGAACAAAAAAACTAAATTTTTTAAAGAGGATAATACAATTTTTTTAAATTAGCATCCAAGGGTTAAGCCTCTGAATTTGAATTTCCTATGGTACAAAAATGTATGAGGTGGAGCCATTGTTCTGGTAAGTTTGTATCCCACTCAGAAAATAAAAGCTAGCAAGCTGTATTCCATTCAGACTGCAGAAGCTAGTTAGCCTAGCTTGCTAACACCACTGATTCCCACAAGAATGGACACTTTTCGACACCGTTATTTCGACACCTGCTGAGTCAACTTAAATGGCTAACTTCAGACTAGCGTCATCGTCAGCTGATATTATTAAATGGAAGTACGGTTTGGTTGATTTGTCGCTTGGGACATTTTTGAAAAAGAGGTTGCTAAGTGGGTCGTTAAAGTTGTTAAATCCAGTGACAAAATTGCCAAGTTGGCAGCACTAACAGTTGGAATTGATGCGATATTATTTCACTTCACCTTTAAGTGTTCCACAGTTTATTAATATGTGTTTCCTTACTCAAGCTGTATTTCTTGCCATAGTCATTGGACAGCTAAACCTCACAACAGTGAAATTCAAGGGCAGACTCGTGACATCGTGAACACCACATTCTCATGACGGTTTCCATCACAGATTTTTATTACTGACACCTGCAGCAGAATCCACATTTGAATGATTACAGGTTGTTGTTTTTTCGCTCCAGACAGCTTCTGGCTTTGTAGCTACAGGAAAAAATCCCTCTGCTGTGATTCATTGCTTTGGCCTTAGTGCTGTGTTTGATGCTATTCTCCAGGCGGAGTGCTGCCAAATGGCTCATTGAACTTAGGAAGTACAGTACAGTGCTTTGTCATCTACTGCAGCTCTCCATGACTAACACACAGGTGGCAGCAGATACTGTAGGCATGAAACAACCCGGTCACGCTTGCGTGAGGTAAAAAGACGCCAGTTTAGTTTGTCTGTGTTTGAGATTCCGCAGGCTTTAAATCCTTATGAAGTTAGGAGCTGACTATCATCTTTCTTTGACTGTCACAGGATGAAAAGAAGCAAACATGCGGGCTTTGGTGTGTCATGATGCTTTACGTTGGATATGTTACCAGAGTGAGTGTAACTGAAAGAGAGCGAGAGTTGGATTGAAGAGAGGGGACCTGAATATTCCTGCTGGCTGTGAAAGGGGGACACTTAATCCCCCTAAAAAAAAACCTAGTCTGTTCCATTTGATTTCTAAGAAACGCCACCATAATCCCGTTGAGGGGTTCACGAACATCTGCTCTATGGAGATAAGCAAGGAGAGAGGGATGGAAGGAGGAATAATGAGCGATCAGGATAACAGAAAAAAGGGCAAACAACATTGAATTAAAAAAAAATAAAAATTCAAGGGCTGCTACGAATGGTTGTTAAATAAAGGCCCCGAAAACATAATTTTACAGGGGCTTGAATTTGCTCATGAGTGTAATTGTTTTGTTTATTATTTTGTGATAATTTAACAAACTCTGATGATTTGCTCCATCCTAACTTTGTGTGTGCGGTCTATTCAGATTAGATTGACAGTAAACCCATGGTGTGATGATATGGTGGTGATTTTACGAGGGTGTTACTTTGTCTTTAGCCTACGTCTTGCGGTCCCAAATTAAAACGTACTTTTCTTTTGACATGCATTTCAAATGTCTTACTTATTTAGGGAAGCTAATGATATACTGAGGTAGATGGCTCTCTCATATAAGAAACACTTCGGTGCTGTTCTTTCCCGTGTGCTACTTCGCCCTCTAGTGGTGTGATATAGGAGTTACAATATACTGTGTGCCAAAGAAAGTTAATTTGCATTACAGCAGTAGCAATGTATGCAGTTATACAGATTTATTTTGTATGTGTTCATGACTTGGACACACTAACACACCAAGTCCATATTTGTGGTCAGTGCTGATATCTCCGGGGACAGAAGCACAGGGTCAATTGTCAAGTGACAGTGAAGTGAAAAGCTGCTTCGGTAATTTCTCCGGGAAACATTTGCGCTTCCAGAGATCATCTTGGAAAATGATCTTAAAATCCAGGGAGGAGGGAGATTGAGAGAGATGAATGTGAGTGTGTGTGGTATGATAATGAGCTCAGAGTATTCCAGTCCTGATGAGGGGTTACAGTCGGGCTCCAGGGGGCTCCAGATCAGCGGGTCGCAGTCCTGGTCTCAGGGACTCTGGAGCACTGGGTGAATCCTATTCTACTGGTTTAATTGCATTAATCTGGGGTCAAAGGTCTAAAAATAGCTCCTATTATCTAACGAGGAGTAAAAACTGGCAGCACTATGGGTCCAACATTGAAGTCTGTTGTGTCATTGATGGTTGTTGTGGAGAATACAGTATGTGTCAGAACACCATATATATGTATGTTTTTACATGTATTTTCCTTCCATCAATATGATGTGTGTGTCTCTGGTCAGGACTTTGATCAAAGGTCCGTCTTCACCGTGACATCCCAGGGCGTTACTCCCAGCAGCCCTTGCTCTCGCTCTCTCACTCCGCTGGCATCGCAGCACTACCTGCAGCTTCTTCAGCAGCAGCTACAGCAGCAACAGCAGCACACGCAGGTGGCCGTCGCACAGGTAGGAAACACGCTTCCATGCACAGTGTGCTGGTTGTGTAAAACACAGCGGCAGGCTTGAGTAAAAACACCTCATGACCAAACTGTAAAAATATGTTACTACTACTGTATTACACCTATTTTCATTATCAATTAATTCAACGCTTAGTGTTCTCGATCGATCGTGAAAAAATGCCCGTCGCAACTTCCTAGAGCCCAAGTTGATGTCTTCAAACGTCTTGTTTTATTCAACCAAAAAGTCGTAATTAGTGACATTAACATTTCCTCATAGTCTATGCTCTTTGTAAAATCATCCAGTGACAGACTTATTTCAAATCTCACCTGTTTTCAGTAAAAGCCGGTTTACACTGACCGGGCTAATACACATTCTGCTTCACACTATCACACATCCAGAACACAGTTAAGCAGAACAGAAACAAATGGAGGTGCTCTTCATCTCGAGTTCATCAGTCTGTCAATCACACTAAAGCCCCAATAACCTGCGTGAGCCTCGTCACCATGTTGTCTCTGTGTACCGCCGTCTGCCGATGCTCTCCCACTAGGGGGCAGCACCAACTTAGCAATGGAAGGGCAGTCAGTGCAGCGTGATAAAACACAAGCGGTGCCACATTTGCAACCGTGCATCTCGATTGATTCTTCAAGCCTCCTATTTATGGCGTCATCTGAGGAACTGCAGCACAAATGCATATTTACTTTAGTGTTTCATGTCTGATCTGGCTGATTTCACTGCCATAGCAATATCGACACGCAAGTTAATGATCCACCGAAATAGCCACCCCGTTCTTGCTTCCAGATACAGTCTTGGGATTGTAGATATGGGCAGGATTATTAATCCAATTCCATCCCCATAATATCATAGAGCAACATTACGAAATTGAGGCATGAGACAGCAAAAACAAACATTTTAATGGATAATGCATCTATTTCTTTATTTTTTATGAATCAAATCTCACACAAACGAACACGCCTTGCCTTCCACCACAGGTGCAGTTGTTGAAGGATCAGATGGCAGCAGAGACCACTGCCCGTATGGAGGCTCAGGCCCGCGTCCACCAGCTGCTGCTGCAGAACCGAGACTTGCTGCAGCACCTGGCCCTGCTCGTGCAGCAGCTAAAAGAGCTGGAGGCCCGCTCCCCAAAAACACAACCAGGGCAGCCACAACGGGAGCTGCAAGCTAATGGACACAGTAAGTGACTGGTGGGAACAGTGTAGTCCCTCAGATGAACTCGTGTCAGGTCAGGTTCCCGCTGGTGCTGCGGTCCTTGTCATTGCTCACTTCTCTGTCGGACAGGTGCTGGATGTAGTCATGCATGACCCCTCACTGGCTTCCTGCCTGCAAACATCCTTACACGTGGTTGTCTTTGAGTTTAGTAAACGTATATTATACTGTTGGACTAAGAGTCTACAGGCATGCTAACCGCCTCTGTGAGGCTGTACTCAGTCATAGTGCTGAACTGAGTACTAACGCGTCACAGTGCGGCCGTGGCTCTGTGGGTAGAGCGGGCGCCCTCAAACCACGTGGTTGGCGGGTTGGTCCCGGGATTCTCCCATCTGAATCGTGGTGTCATTGAGCAACACACTAAAACCCAAATTGCTCCTCGGGCGCGTTTATAGCTGCACACTGCTCCTAAATGCTTCGGATGGGTTAAATGCAAAGATCATATTTCATCTGCTTGAAGGCTGAAAATAAGTTGTTTTTTTTTTAAGTTTAGTGTGTTAGCATTTTCTAATTAGCAACAAATGCAAACTACTGCTGAGGCTGAAGGGAGTGTCATTAGTTTTGCAGGTATTTTAGAAGAAAGTATTGAGCAAAGACACGAGAGGAACAGGATCACCAAAGTCATTATGATCCATGCTCTCAGCATCTTATATGTTTCTTTTAGATATTTCAGTCTGGACTAAAGTGATGGGCCATCTAATGAGTGGTGTTGTTGTACTAGATTGCATAATATAAGAAGGGTTTTTAATATTCTTATTATAAACTACATCCTCAATAATAATCATATAGGTAAATGAATGCCTCTCTCTGTGTTATTTAAAACTATTATCTCTGTAAAGGTAGAATGTATGACTGAGCTGCGTACAAAGTTATATTGGAGCTGCAGTGTAGTCCATTACAGAAAAATGTGTCAGAATGGGATTATTGATCTCACTTTGAAATGATAATTAAAATCGAGGGCCGTGCATCAACACCACACTCGCTCTGTGTAACACAACGTGTGTAAACAGCATATTCTTACACACAATAACATCTCTATGCTCAACAAAAAGCAGATTATGTAATCACAATGGATTCAAAAACACATTCTGTCCGCATTATCTCACACTCACAGACTGTGTCCTCAGTAGGAGTTTTGTTATTTTTGTTATGTTAAACAACCTTTATTTTGGTACACACACACATAAACACACTTTCATACACACACTTTGTCCCAAAGGAGGATTTTTGGAGGAGGGATGTATTTACAGGAGCTAAAAGAGCGGTCAGTCTTGCCAAAATAATAATGAATAACCACAGGCGCACACACAGTGGGCAGAGCTGAATGTGTGTTTGTTTATGTATGATTCATCTTTCTACGCGTTTTTACTTGTGTGTTTTTGTGTGTACATTTTAAAAACGACACTTCATGTTTCATGCTTGTATTAATCATGTTAGTCCCTCTGATAGAAAATGCTAATCTCAGAGATGGCTGTGCTAAGTGCTCCCACTGGCACAGTGCCAACGCATCTGTTCTCTTAATAAGAGTCAGCACTTTAAGAGAGATCTTTAGAAAAAGTACGAAGAAGCCAACATGTTGGCTGCAGTTGAATCTTTACTTGTTTTGTTAACGGTGGCATTGTGTTGATTTGTCTTCTGTCTATTCCAGGTGGTCAACAGTCACCATGCAGCTCAGTGTCTTCAGCAGCAAAGGCTCTGTCTCTGAATCTGAAGAATCACTACAGCCAGACCCTGGACCAGCTCATAACCTCCACACCTGCATGGCCGCTCCAAACCTCACCCCTCTCCTCACCCCTCTCCTCCCAAGTGGACTGCGCCGAGTCCTACCTGAACCTGCTCAACCTGGAGAACGGGACCGAACCAGCTGCACCCATCAACGGGGATCTGGACCCCTTTATCAGGGCCAATGGGACAGCGGACACCAAGGGGAGCTTGTGCAATGAGATCGTCCCGTTCACGTTGAGGAACTCGGCCAACATGGATGAAAAGTAAGATGAATGTCCTTGTGTTTATTAGAAAATAATGCTTGTTATTTCTGTACCAACGCACAGAAATAACAGTGATTCTACTGGCTGCGTTACCTTTTGCTCTTCTCCTGACTGGCTTCGGGAGGAGTTTGATGGTTGATGACGGATGCTTTATTCAATCACCTGCCAGGATGTTTTTGAAAGGGACAGCCCTTTTCTAATGATGGCTTCTCAGATGGTTCTGTGTAACAAACCACCCGGAGGGTCAAGTTAGTGGCAGCTTGTAGTGCAAGCGAATCATTATGCAATGAAGCCATTGTACATTAAGGGAATAGTTCAACATTTTGGGAACATCTGTGGGAACCAAGTCTGTGGGACCCACGCCGGTGGGACCCACGTCGGTGGGACCCACGTCGGTGGGACCCACGTCTGTGTGGGACCCACGTCTGTCCCACACAGACGTGGGTTCCCATCGACCAACGTCGATGGGAACCACGTGGATGGGAACCAAGTCTATGAGGCCCATTCTAGATGGATCTATGAACATTTATTCTATTTCCCTCAAATTCCAATGTTTGTGCTAAGCTAAGTGCCAGCCGGCTATAGCTTTACATTTAACGGACTAACACAAAGGTGGTATCGATCTTCTCATCTAACTCTCTGCCAGAAAGCAAATATTTCCGAAATTGTCGGAACTATTCCTTTAATGTGCGTCCACATTCCTAATGTGGTGCCAGTCAGTTTGTGTTTGAGGTAGCCAGGCTACACAGTGACATACAAAGCAGGTAGCTTTTAGTGTTATTAGTGGAGAACTGCTCAACTCAGCAGAAACGGCCTGCAGCTAATGAAAGTGTTCTGTAATTCGGGGGATTACAGAACACAGGGAGAAAAGGGTTGGGGTTGTACAAACAAAGAGGGGATCAGGTTTGTGGCTGAAAGAAGGAATCAGAGAAGCTTGAGAGAGAGAATGAGATTCAAGAGAAACAAGGAAACTCCATCAGCTTTAACTCCGTCCCAGTGTTTTTATTTCGTGAAATAACTCATTTTGAAAAGCCATTCAGACATGCGTTGAGAGATTAAAGACAGTAAATGGATTTTTTTGGCGGGGGGGGAATAATTTGTGAGGAGTGTGTTTTGCTTTTCAGGGATCTTTGAGGCTCTTCTCGCTGTTTCCCCTCCTGTACTTTTTGACTTAATGTCTGAATGCGCTGGCATGCAGCTCACTGATACACAAGCAGACGTTAGCTTTGATGCATACGTGGAGCCACAGCATCTAATTACTTTTTGATGAGCTTTTAATCTCCTTAAAGCCATAACAAAAGAGCAGTTATAGTTAAAAAAAAGAAAACATTTCCTACATTAGATCAAGCAGCGCTCCCAAGCAGGACAAACTCCTCAGTCCTTTTCCTTTTATCCCCCTCCTTCTCTTTCTCATCTTCACACTTAATTTGTCTCTCCACTCTTGCTTTTCGCTGTCTCTCTTCCTGAAAGCAATCCACAGCGAAGTCTCCAAGGAGAGCATGTTCAAGTTGATTTCAAAACAGACGAGGAGAAAATTAAGTCGTTGGAAATGGCGGTGTAGTGTTTATTTGGCGTGCTTGGGGATGTTGTAATTTTGTGCATCTGCTTTGTTTTGTGTGTGTGTGTGTGTGTGTGTGTGTGTGTGTGCGTGTGTGTGTTTGTCTGAGGCTGCAGCTTAGCTACCTACAGCCAGACTCACATCCTGTGGTTTTCCTGCACCACAGACTCTCAGCCAATCCCATCTCCCATCCCGTCACAACCTGAAACTCTACCCAAAGTCCAAATGTCACAATATTTATTTTCCTTTTTCACGAGCGTGGGGGGGGGGGGGAGTAAATACAAAGAGAGGCATCTTGTTACCGTACATTTCCATCGGAGCATGAGTTCACCTGGGAGTGTGTTGTGTGCCAGGCTGAACCCCCTTTTCCATTTATTTGTAATTACGTAACAACTGACTTCAGTTGTTGTCTGCCACTCTTCCTTCTGAGCAACACTTCTTCTGTGTTCGGTGGCAAAGGCTTTAAAGAGAGATTCAGTAGCTCAGAAATACACCACCGGGGCTTTTTATCTTCTAAAGTGGCTCTCCCCTCTCAGCCATCCTCCCTCTCTTTTATAGGCTATTGTTTGCCTCCTCTCCCGAGTGACGTCATCTTTCTCTAAATGGTAATCATCAAGCTTTACACTAGGTTTAATCACAAATGGTGTATAAAAAGAATAAAAAGCCAGGTTATTACTGCAGAAAAAGACTCTTTATTTGCCTGCTGAACAGAAAAATTGGCAGCTTAGTTTATGATGTGACCTTTCAATGTTTTTAAATGGTATGTTTCTCTGCTTATGCGACTCAACTATATCTTTTAATCTCACTAAATCACGAGAACAAGATAGAATGAGGGTTGAAGAAATGGAAACTTTAGCTCCATTGTGTTAGTTTGCTTTCCCCCACTAAACTCCTTTGCATTACCTTTGGCACAGTCTGGTGTACCCGCCCTCCCCCTCCGCACGGCACATTTTATTGCTTCCATTTGCTCTTGTTTTCCAGATTTCCCAGCGAATCAATGTTTACAGCCTGAGTGGCCCTATTTTATGTACTACCAACTAGCAGACAGACACTCTTCTGACCATCTCTGCTCCTCCTCTTCCTCCCTTTCTTCGCCCTGACTAAGATGACCTCCCCCTTGGGTCCAGGGCTGGTCATGCAGGGTTATTTCCCTTCACATTATCGGTGCCATTCAGCTTTAAATCACACAGGCATTATCGACCAACACAGACATTATCCATGTGCTCTCCAGCTGGCCCACTGACTCGAGCGCTATATGATCACTGCATATGGTGTGTTGGCAGCACAATACCTAACCATGTAGTGAGTCATGCTTTACACAACAAACAGAACATTGGAAGTAGGATCAAAACAGGATGTAATCGTAGATTTAAAATACACATTGTGGGCAAAACATTGCACCATATTATTTGCAACTTTGAGTCATCAACCTCTTTGTCCTTTTATTTATGACACACACAAAAACAAGAGTCGGCAGCCATGCTAGTTTTGTGGATATCCTGACCTGATGATGGCGCTGGAGGAAAAGTTAAGGGATGACCGAAAATATTACAATTCATCCTCAGGGGGACATGAATGTCTGTACCAAGTTTCATGGCAAAACCACAAAGAGGATCAACAAAGTCAGTTGGGGAAATTGTCTGGGAAACATAAATATATCCGTATAAAATGTCTTTGCAATCTATACAGTAGTTGGACCAACCCATCAACCAACATTGTCATCCCCAGAGCCATGCTGCTGAAAGCAGCAGCATGGCCACACAGAGTGAAAACAAACGCATATGGTGACCAGCTTATATGAACACCCAACTATGTATTATACACAAGTGAGTCATGCGTTTCCCCTGGCATGCTGCACTCTCTTTCTCTGACAGTATTGTATGTTGCATAATCACATTTCCTGACCTATCCGGGTATCTTCTTCCTCCCCCTAGATCCTTTTTTATTTCCCCTCTTCATCGTTAACATCATCTCCTGCGTGTCAGAGCTTCAGCGGCAGCCTCGTCGGCCAGTAATTTAATTGCAGTGATGGAATTGTAACGGATGATATTTCCAGGCGTTTGGGTGGAGCTGGATTCACACACATTGTTGTTCAGAGTCATGCGATACTGACGTTACATTTTAAGAGTCATCTGTGTTCTCAGGTTTATGTCGGCCTGTCAGACACTGAATAATGTTTGACAGAGACTCTGTTGCTCCTGCGGACGCTCACATTCATCCCCCTATATGCTTAAACATCCCACACAGACATGTCTCTCACATGGGTGCTGTGTGTTAACGTCCTTACAAAAGCAAGATGCAAAGGCCCAGTGCCCCTACACTGACTTTAAACCGCCTACTTGTTCTTACAGTTGGCGTGTGTGTGTGTGTGTGTGTGTGTGCGTGCGTGTGTGTGTGCGTGCGTGCGTGCGCGCGCCCATCTGTCTGTCTCAAAGGCTGAAGGGGGAATGATTTATACTGGTAACCTTCTGTCCAGAGACATAGGAAGATATTGATTCCTTTTATTTGTCTCCACCTGTTGATCTGCAGAGCTTATTTTTTCGTTTTTTTAAATATGAAATTGTTGTGTTATTCTTTTGTGCTATCTTCCTGATTGCCTGCTTAATTCCTGTTTATTGAATGGTGAATTAAATCTGCATGCTGTGCTTATGAGTCATGTGTTTTGCAGACACACATGGTCTCTATATGGATTTTTATGTAACACTTTAAGACGTCTTGGCAGTGAATGGCCTGAGACACATCCCTATCCCTAAAATATATAGCTTCAAGGTCCATACCAGTGGCTATGTATGTTTTCCCAATGAATAGACATGTTGAGATTGATCTCTTACCTTACTGCCATGGGGTTGCATTCATTATAGTGTAAAAATACAGTAACTTGCAAAGTTAGACAACCCAACACAGTGAACATTGTTGCAGTATGATTCATTACCATGTGGTGATATTGTAGTAGAAAGTAGGGATGCTTTTCATCCAGCTCAGTGTTCCTGGGGTGGATTGGTGAGAGGAGCAGACGGTGTACAGCTGTTCTGGGCACCGCTGGTATTTTTCTCAATTGATGGTGGATCACAGTCGGAGCACTTTCATGGCTGCTTTGGGCGTGAAACTCTCTCAGCTGAGTCTTCAGTACAAAAGACTATTGCGCTGAAATATATCTCCGTTGATGAAAAAGTACAGGCCTGTACATAAAACTGTAAGCTGAGAAGTTATGACTCCCAAAATCCCTTTTAATTTAACAATCATCCACATAACAGTTCTGTTTTTGGCTGACTGTAGCTTGAGACAATAAAATGATAAAACAATTTGCAGCTTAAATTGATTCTGGCTCAATTCTGAATGAAATGTTGTCACAATGGCATTGTGTTTTATTCACAGCATAGTAGTGGAAGCATTTTGAATTCTCCACAGCTCTGATTTAAGCCTCCAACTGGCTTTTTCTCCATTGCAAATACAGCAGAGGCTCATGGGTACTGTAGTATTAAAGTATCCAGTTGTTAATATCCTCCGCATCGTGGCTTTAATGTGCTAAAAGATACTAAATCGCTGGTGTGGGCTTTTAAATTCACTAGTCCCTTACATGGCTCCCTGATCCTCTGTAGTCTAACTGTTGCCTCTCTTTGGTACAGGTGCGAGGACCCTCTCCTGCTCTTCCTCTTCCTCATCTAACCATCCCTCATTCCCCCGTCAGTCTGCCCAAACCAACAAACTGAACCCCTGAATAACACCCAACAAGCAGGTCCGCTTCCTTTAACCCACCACTCATACGCTCCATCGTCTCGTCCCCGCCCCTCTCATCGTTTGCTGCACCAGCCTGCCTCTCCCTAGGAGCCTGCAGGAGCTCCCTGCCACTGCCTAAGCCCCCTTCCTCTCCTCTTTCTTCTCCTCTCTGCCCTTTCTCCTCCCTCTATGTGAGTATTACTCATGACCACCAGCATGTGGAACCAGTGTCTGTGGCACAAGCATGGTAATTGAGCATGTGGTGGGTGAACTGTGTGGGTGTTTTGCTGGCTCATGTTTAGGTCTCACCAGTGAGTTCTCTGCTAATGTCTGCATAATAACCTCCATTTACATGTGGTTCTGCAAGTTCATAACCACATTTGCATTGAGGTAATCAGTGAGCCACGCATTCCATACGCACGGTAGCACTGTCTGTGTTTTATACACTGTGTTGGACTGCGAGGGCTTTTTTTTGTCCTCGCATACTTACGCCAAAATAGAAGAAATGCTCTTGTCAAGATTTGGTATTAACTTGTCAGTGGAGGTTCCACCTGAACAGTAAAGCTGTCAGAGGAGAGGAAGAGGACGAGTACCTCTGTGGTAAAGGGAGGTTTGTTATACTGAAGTATGTGTGTTTTGTGTCATGTGCATGTTTTGCTTTATAGAGTCTGACCAAAACGGATAACAAACAATAAGCATCATGGGAAAAAGATAATGTGTTGGGCAAGTTACTCAGGAAGTGTAATGAGTTACTTTTTATTTATTACTCCTTTAAAAATGAACAATGTGAATTCACTTAATACTTGATATCAAAAGTAATTAGTTACTTTACTTGTTCTATAACTACATTACTTTGGCTATTCATTATTTAAATTCCAACTGAGGGTCCTAACTATTTAATGCATGATAGATTGTGCACATTGGATTAATAACTGTGATATAATTGCTGTTTTGGACATTGTAATACCTTACACTGCTCGGTAACACTACAGTAATGTGTTACTGCCCAACATTGTACAAAACAATCTTATTCTCTGATGTCGGCGCTTCCCCACAATTACAGTACATGCACCAATTTAGAAGACGTGAAATAATCTGTCTTCAGCTGCATTTTGGCAAAAAGATTCTCACTGGGAAAAAGAAACCCAATGAGTTCTCACTGTGATGGATAACCTACTGTATCACAAGTCTCCGCGGGTTCATTTTTATTCCACCATGAAATGAACAGAAACCAGTGGCTGCCTAAATAGCACAGCAGAAAAAAGCATTGAGCTATTCCGCTTTAGCAGTAATATAAAGTGTACATGAGCTGTCGTAAATGGTCGGACTTGAACAAGCTCCTAATAATCTCTTTTACCGTGACAACATCACAGTATAATGAGCACTGGAGGGTTTGAGCAGTGTGGGCCAAATCACAGGTCCTAAGCTTGTCTTTCAGTCTGTGCACCAACACCTACAGTAAGGCAGCAATGTTGTGCTGAGCAGTTTAGTATGAAAAATAACCCTTTGCTAGTCACCGCAAGTAATCCAATTTGTCTAATGTTCATCATACGCAAAGATACTTTGCATTTGATTCTGAAAATCACGAATAGTGACATCCAAAATGACACAAATATGGTTTGAATTATTAAAATGAATGGAATCGACCTTTACGTCAGTTCTTCTTTCCTTGTTTGTCACGTATGAGATAGAATTTCCAAAGTAAATGGATTAGAAATGCAGAGATGCATGGCAGTGAGGCTGAATGAGACTGGAGCGAGATGAATGGAGAGACAAAGAGGGAGTAATAAAGGGAGAAAGAGAAGACACAGTGGAGGGAGAGGGGGCAGGGAGGTGGAGAGAGGCGTCGATGTGACAGTAGAGAGGAGTGCTGAGTCAAAGTTATGATAATGAGACCAGCCTGCTCCTGGAAATGGCTGCAAATTCATCTCCACAACTTGGCAGCAGACAAAAAATAATCAAACTTCAAACTGGACTGTTTATCTTCATAAGTCCCAAAGGAACGATTACCCCTGGCAAGGAAACAATGCAAATATCCAAGGGTTTCATTTTGTTGTGTGATCTACTCTATCGGTCACTGTCACATCCCTAATGTCATTTCTTCAAATAGAACAATGAGCAAAACTTCATGGCAGTTTATCCAATTATTGTTTCGCTCAAAATCTCCTTGTGAAAACCACATGGTGACGCTAGAGGAAAAGTCAGGAAAGGCATAAGGATTCATCCTCTGGGGACCATCAGTGTCTGTGCCAAATTCTGTTCAAATCCATTGAGTGGATGTTAAGATATTTCAGAGAATAAAGAAAGACTTAAACCTGCTAGTGACACTAGAAGAAAAATGAGGGAAATCATCAAAAGTATTGGGATTCCTCCTCTGGGCACCGTTGATACCAGATTTCATGTCAATCCCTCCAATAGTTTTTCAAAATGTTTTCTAAATCTCAAAAACATCGGCCTCGTGGTGTCACTCGCGGGAAAGTCAGGTGATCATGAAAGTCAGCAGGCTTTATCCATGAATGTCTGTATAAAATTCACAGCAATCTAATCAATAGCTGTTGAGATAATCTTGTGACATTGGAGTCAGTGGAGTTCAACTTAACTTTTACCCCACAGTGCTGTATGTAAGTGCGTCTCCATTTGTCGGAAGAGGGAAACAGTGGCACCGTAATGATCTCTGGTGATGGGTTCCCTGCACCATTACAAGTCTGTCATTAGCGTAGCTATCAACACCAATCTCCTACAGAACCAGAGACGGTAAATACATCAGCAAGTCACATAAGTTCATTACTGAGACCAGGATCCAACCGTGGACCGGATTTCACAGCAGCCACCAGTATAATGTGGATAGGTGGAGGAGGCGGGGCTCGTTAGGACTCATTGTCCAAGAGAATGACATTGATTGTGTGTGGCTGAGCGCACTGGTGCTAGTTGTGGCATTTCTGTTTTCACAGCGAGAGAGACTGCAGTGTAGCTATTTCTGGTGTGTGTTTGAGGAGGGGGACGCCTGCAGCTCCTTTCTCGCTTCGTTGACCCCCCCCCCCCCTCTCACTATTCTTTTTTTCTTTAGCTGCCTTTCTTCCCCCGTTCCTCTCTCTTCTCAACAGGGCAGCTGTGGGATGTAGATAATTCCCCAGACAGCCGAAACGGCAGGGAGCCAGTGAAAAAGAGGGAGTTTCTATCTTGTCTAGTAACAGCGTATGTCACCGTACGTTTCAGGTTAATGGGGTATAACATGACTGATGGAGAGGAAAACGGGCTTGAGGCTGATTGTCGTGCACCTGCTTGGTAGAGAGGAGGGCTGAATCTGAATTTGCACGATTAGGACAATAAAAATGTCTAAATGGATCTACTCACAACATGATAACCAATGAAGGCGTTGTGTCAGACTAACCGCTTTCTCTATTCTCTCCCTGGCAGGTTTATGATCCCTAAACTTGACCCTCCACCCTCCATGAGCCGCAAGCGGGCCAGCAGGACCTTTTGTCCGGGAACAGAAGTCACAGCGGCGCCAAAGCCCGGAGAGGTCACCGCTAACGGCGGGACCCCCAGCAGCAGCAGTAGCCTCTCGTTCCCGGACGTCACCCCGAGCTCCTTGTCGTCTGCTGATTTCCACTCCCTCAGCAACGGCGAGAGCAGCTCCTGTTCGGTCAGCGAGGATTCGGGCGTCCGCTCCGAGACCAAGTCCCTGCTGTCGCCGCTGCACGACGACGACCTGTTCGGAGACCGCGAGACGTTTATGACGGCCTCCAGCGGCTGTGACAGCCCCCCGGAGGAGAGAAACGAAGCTGTTCTCTCTTCCTCTGAGTCGTACTCCGCTGAGCCCCCCACCCTCGCCTCACATCCGGACACCTATGAGCGGCCGATGCCCTTCTCTGCTCCTCTGAATGATACCTGCCTTCATATCAGTTTCTCTGAGGATGAGCTGCTGGAGAGCAATCAGGAAGACCCTAATGTCCCCCAGCGGAGTTAGGAGGAGGAGCTGATGGGCCCCTGGAGACCTTTCACTCTGTCCTTCAATCAGCTTTTAATGCAATACCTACTGTCTGACCCTCCTGTGTTTGCACTGGGCTCCATTTCAGGACCTTTAATTCTTCCATCCACTTGTGACACAGTACAGACATAGCATATACCGGTTACTGCAAAACTATCTATTGTATAAATGATCAGCCAATAGACAGATTTAGTATTTTTGTAATTAAATTAATGATCTAATTTACTTTATAGCGACTAGAATGTTAAGCAGAATACATGTAGCAATTCTTGCACTGTTATGGTCACGCATTAAGTCACTGTAGAATTTAAAAAGAATGAGGGAACACATTTTATTTTTGCTAGTAGTCGACCGTAAAACATTTCCTTTGTGTGGTGCAAGCTATTGTCGAAACTGTCGTATTCTGCAGATTTCACAGAGTGATCGTGATGATCACGCACATGTCGGTGATGTTGGGAAGAGCCTCGCCTTCTGTAAAGCACCTGACCGGATGATGGGAGGGGAAGCAAAGAACAAGGAAGTCAGATAAAGGGAGGATAGAAGTGAGCAGATGTAGTTGTGTTTTGGTTTGTGCACATCCATTCGTGACTGTTGAGTGCGTTTTAGAATGTTTTTGTGCTCCTTGTATTTGGGGCTTTCCAGACCTGCCGGCTTTGAAGCAGCACTGGAGAGATTAGTGGAATATCCGTCTGGATTTTGAATGCTGTATTGCACCGATTCTGTATGTAGCATGGTTGTCTCTTCCAAAAAACATTAAATGTAAGATATTTTAGTGTAGGAAGAAAGCAAACCCTCAAAAAAAATCGAGCCAACAGCCTTGAACGCTTTGGATTGCAACTCTCTGAGTAGGTAGTGTGTTATTAAATGGGCCCTCACTCACAATGGGGAGATAATTTGGGAATCACAGAGGCCCAAAGACAAAAAATGTACAAAATATGTACTGGTTCAAGCTTCTCAAATGTGAATATTTGGTGAAAATTTGCTTGTTTTTCAGATATTCACTGAACGTGTTGTAGATAAATAATCAGAGAAAGTTATCAGCAGATAATGAAAGTAATAATAATGTTGTTGTTTTTTTTACATGCAAGTGGCAGCATTGTACTGCGTTGGAGTATACAAGTGTTTTATTCAATTAAGCAGGTCTAAGTGATAATAAATGGACACGAGGAAAAGCAGCTGAGGTGTGATGGAGGTTGGTGGTGTAACGGTGCAGGTGTAAACGGCCCGAAGGCTTTTAACTCCCCGAAACGAGGCTTTTCTCAACATCACATGTGGCAGGAATCTATAACAGCAATAACACGTGGAAGAAAATAATAAAGAGGAATAGTTGAAGAACTTAAGCACTTACTTGATTTTTTTTCTCATGCGTCTTTATCCAGTTTGTTTGTGTTCTATGCAGAAAACTACACCCGTATGTATGTGATCTTGTACACAGGATAAAGACAAAACTGCCTCTGTATGTTTCTATGTAGGTATGCAAAGCAACCTCTTCTCACTCCGCTGTTTGAATTACCAGTATTAGCATGTTTTTTGCTGGATTCTCTTCACATGTAGGATTCAGACAGGTGCAGCCGAGGAGATGCTAACAAGCAGCGCACAGCTGGATTCAAACCCGTTGAGTAACGATGCGACCACAGGCCATTAAAAACAGAAGCGCTGTTCGCTTCATCTCTTTGGTCTGAATGGCAACAAGCACTCCTCATCTGCCCTTTTACTCTGCCTTCATTACATCTCCTTACATTCACATTTGGCATTAAGAATTCATGCCTCTCAAACTCTTTCCCACACGCGTAGCATTTTCACGGCTTGTCGAGACTTTCTGTCACTTTCTCTGAGCTGTTCTGCACCCGAGGTGCCTTTTCTAAGGCGTGCTGTTTCCTCTCTGTTGTCCCCGGGCACACAGAGCTCAGCTCTGCTCAGTGTAACACGGTCGCTGCGAGAAGGGAACAGATGACTGACGGGCCTAATGGGTTCAGGGCGTCAGTGGGATGCAGTATTGAGAATGGAAGCAAACAGGAAATCCTCAGCCCGAAGGTGTGAGAGCTATTACTTCTCCTGTTATCTCAGGAGTGCAAACATCATGATGCAGGCTAAACACGAGAAAGTGTGGTGTGTTTCATGTGTGGCACAGGACAGGAGCCCTCACGCCCTCCTTCAACTTGGAATTCCCCAACTGGCTAATCAATAATGCAGTAGGCCTATGTCTGCAGCTCCGGTTAGTTGAAGCGTCTCCCTGCTCTCTTGTTCTTTCTCTCCAGAGAGGTGGCCTCCATCTCAGCCGGTTCAATACCAGACTGCGTCTGATCTGCGATCAATCCGCAGTGCAAAGAGCCAGACCGGCGCTCTGTGCAGACTGTTAACCTTGGCTCTGTGTCTTTACATAGATGCTTAGAAGTAGATGGACGTCGTCCCTTCATGTGCCCATTAATGCTGCTGGAAAGTCATTAGTCTTGGTATAGGAGCGAGGCAGTGATCAAAGAGCTTTGTGTGTGAGGCGGGTGATCACAGGCGCATATGGTTGCTCATTTTAACAGCTGCCAGCGGAAATAAAGATAACACGGCAGATTTGGCTTTCTTGTTGCTATTAGAGCTTTAAGAGACTTTCTAAATTATTCAAAAAAAGTACCCCAGACTAAATCGAATCGACATGGTAGAAATTTGCCATATCAATCAAGTTAATGCTCCTTTTTTAGTTTTTAATATATATATATATATAACATTATACAAAAACATATTGGTAATTATTATTACCATTTCGTCCAATATGTTATGTACAGTCTGTGAGTTTATGGCCGTTGTTGGGTTTTTTCTGAACATGCAGAATATCTGACGTCTGTGACAAATTAACATTAGTTAATGTCATGAATAGGCCCAAACTTAAAACAGAAAAGAGAAAGAATCTGTATTTGACAAACACTTCAGACACGGTGGAGCATCCCTCTGCTGCCCTGCCTAGCTGCAGTCTTTCCTCACGGTGTCATGGCTTTATTAGGAAGACCGTCATCTCAGATATGCAAACATTGCTGTCAGGCAGATGGATGGAGCTGGGAATAAGAGGAAACAGTGGTGGGACTGTGGAGACATGCGGCAGGCAGCAAGAACATGAATGTCATGGAGATGCTGATCCTTTTGCTCTTTAAGTCTCAGCGGAGGAGCGCCTACATCTTTCGGTGTGACATCCTGACTCCTTTTCATAAGGAATTTGGGGTGGTTAATGCTGCATTTATTCTTCCTCTCACAGGGGCGATGGACGGACATAAAGTGTTGTTCTGAGTCACAGAGTTCCTTCAAGAGCCTGTGAGGCCCCTGTGAGTGAGGGCTTTAGGTGTCTGGAGGAAACGCAATAACCCCTCGGTTCAGAGCATTTCCTTTCCACAGAATTATTTGCCTCTGAAGTCAAGTGGAGGAGAAGTAATCCTATACTTTTACAACCTGACCAAAACAGTCGGCTACAGTCTGAAAGCCAAGAAAGCTCTTGTTTGCACTTTGAGATCTCATACATCCTGGCCCTTTTTGAAAAGCTAAATATAGTTTGTGATGACAAGTCTGGAAAGTGATTTTTGATTTCGATTTTTTTTCTGTGTGTGTGTGTCTAATGGGAGTTGCCCAAAGAAAGAAACACTACTTCAGCGAGTCAGCTTGCTCAGCGAGTTTACAAGAGCTGAGCAGGAGATATTGTTTCAGAGCTGCTGCTTGGCCAGTTCACCGCATGGAGGGGTTGAAGCCGAGGCCAGGAGAGAGAAAGCTGAGGAGGTGGGTTGAAGTGTGTTGTGTTTCTGTTGGCTCGCCAAGAGTCTAGCTATAGTATGTTGACGTGAACTACACCTGTAACAAAGGTCAATAAATCCCACTGTTAAAGTAATAGTGCAACAATTTGGGAAACATTTGCTTTCTTGTGGAGAGTTAGATGAGACTCTCATAGTTGTCCGTTAAATATGAAGCTACTGCCAAAAGATGGTTAGCTTATAGCGTTACTGCTGAGTTACTTAACCCATGGCTCACACTTCATTTGTCACAGACGTCAGATGTTATGCATGTTCAGAAAAAAGCCCAACAGCAGCCATTAACACCCACTCACAGACTACATAACATATTGGAAGAAATGGTAATGAAGTGTAATTCAGAGCAGGGTGGTGTCATTGGCAAACAAAATGTGCAGATGAAAACTGCTGAGAATTATTGTAACTATATTGTGTGAATAAAAATATAAACACCATTTTGTTGAAAGCTAAATATCCAGAGGGAGTCTCAGGAATATGATAATTGATGGCTTTGCACAGAGAGTATGAATATGGAATTACAGCATAATATTATATCTGGCTGAAAAGTGCTGTGGTTTCTCCCAACTGCTGTAGGCGATTGGCAGCATCTCCCCACAGAAGGTCAGAGGACAGAAGGAGGAGCGAGGGAGATGACTGCATGTTAACATGGGGTTGGAGGTTTGGCACCCTTTTTGCTTTTTTTGTGAGCATGGACGTGGTGCGGTGCAGAATAGTAATACAGCGTTTGTATTTTGTTACGTGTGTTTAAAAGCCTTGAGCTGCCTGGGGTGATTTAATATCCGCGTCGTGAGAATAAGCACATTGTTCAACTGTGATTCTTTTTTGTCTGTGTTTTCGCAACCTTTAAGCCTGCACCAGGGTACACGATGATTGTGAGAGATGGAAAATTTAATTAATAAGGGGAAAAACATACAGGCTTTACTGAGTGTAAAAAATAAATGATAGAAAGTTATTGCTATTCATGTTACACAATTGACTTAATGATTTTGTCAAAATCATTTTATTCACCTTTCCCTAGTCACCATCTCAGAATCAGAACCATTTAATTGCCAAAGTATGTTGCACATAAAAGGAACTTAACAACAATCAACACAGTGCAAATTACAAGACATGATTTAAAAATAGAAACTTAGTGAAATTTACAATAAAATATGGTAAATAAACAAACAAGAGTATATTAAAACAAGTATATTATATACGTGTCAAGTGTATATTAATAGAGTGGTGTTTAAGAAGAAATCCTGGGGATGTAAGAGTCAGTGGGGGTCCCGGGATTTGTTAATGAGTCCAACTGAAGACGGGAAGAAACTGTTCTCATGGCGTGAGATCTTGGTCCTGATGGACCGCAGCCTCCTGCCAGATGGAAGAGGCAGGAACAGTTTATGCCCAGGGTGAGAGGGGTCGGCTACAATCCTTCTTGCTCGCTTCAGGGTCCTGGAAGCGAACAAGTCACGGAGGGACGACAGATTGCAGCCAATCACACTCTCGGGATCTCATCCTTTTTAATGACTTTATATCCAATAAATGAAAAAATAGCTTTGTAGCACATCGGTAGTGTACTTCCTAAAAATGCATCTAATTCAGTGATTCAGTCACTGATAACACAACAACATTAAGAGTCTTTGTCACATTTTTAAGGAGGTCAACAGCGCGTCTCCGCGGCTCTCTGCGAGCTCCACCACCCATCTCAGTGGCTCAAAATGAAAATGTGAACGTCTTAGTTTAGCGTGTTAGCTTGTCAGCAGTTATTAGGTCATAAGCCAAAGTAGTGGCCAAATCAAACTCTGCGCAAGACGAACAGTCGGGATCACCAAAGTCATTAGGATTCATTGTCTTGGGACCATGAATATCTGTAATTGCATGGCAATGCATTTTACATTGATACAATATAAAGACAATCATAGCTTGTGTAACTTGCACATTTCCGCTCAGTCACTGTTCCTAAATGTACTGCATCTGTCATCCACACCCATGGACCCAAAATGAGTCTCCACCCCAATACAGTTTCAGCACAGTTCACTTCCTCTTCTCACTGACGTTGTCCCAGAGTTCACACTGCTCCTGTGTGAACCAACTCAAAGAAGGCTCAATTCATCCAGCTTGTGTTGTCAGCACATTTAGACTAAATGTTATCGTAGCACTTTTGAAAAGATACTACAGATTTTAAGCTTTGAACATCCCCAGTATGGAGCTCATCACCTAACGACAGCTGATGAGTATTTTGCAGCATTTATCCGCTAAAGAGACAAATACAGGGCTGTGGCAATAACTGCAATTTTGTAATACTGTGCTATTGACAAGCCAACCGCCAAAACTGCTGTGTTCATGTTATTTCTTTTTTTTAACCCTTTGCAATGGGAGCGTCTGGTACAATGCAAGCAGCTCAAGGAGGAATAGCAATCTATTCTGCACTGATTGCTACACCTTTGGTGGTTTTTTTTTGGGGTCGCCGAGGGTAAAACACTTTGCTTGTCATTGTCACTTTTTACCCAACCATTCAATCACAATGGCGGTAGGACCAACCCTCACGTCCAACATGTAACATAAAAGTGCTGAACAACAACAGAGGAGAAAATAATACACGTAGACCGACAGCCGTCCCTTCACGACATTTTTACTACCACAGGTATTCCGTATAAAAATGACATTATAAAACTTGATATTGACTTTTGTTTTGACTGCACAAATCCAACTGTGTGTAAAACTGTAAATATGGTTGACATTTCCTCATCCAAGTTGCCCATTTCTCATACATCCTCTTGCGGCCCTGAGGGGCCACAAGTATAATTTCAGCTTACCTTGCTCCATTTCCATCAGCTTTCTTTTAGTCGTTGCCTCTCAGCCTGCCTCTGCCTCCCTGCCTCCCTGCCTTGGCACAAGTGTGACCACTCTTGTTTTTTTTTGTTGTGTCTTCCATGGTGTTGTTAAGGTGTGGCGGGGACTTCTCCTTGTGGTTATCAATACAGTAATAAATAGCAGAGGAACAAACCCTCATTGATTTTCCAGCAGTAAAAAAAACATCATTTCATTAGGATTCCCCTTGTTTATCTGTGTGTGTGTGTGTGTGTGTGTGTGACCTTGCTTGTAATCTGCCATCTGGACAAAACGCTGAGCACAGCATCCATACAAATGGACAGTGGGAGAGAATTACTCCCTTTTCTTTGCAATGCAAAATTGTGTGTTTATAAAATGCTTCACTTGCACTCGCCAACTTCCGTTTTGTTCAACAGCTGAGCTACATTAATACACCATGCTTCCCCTTCAAAATACAGAAGTATTGTTCTGGGCAATATTGGACAATACAGTGCTGGGTGACCCCCACCACCCTGTGTTGTTTTCATGTAAAGTTGTATGTTGTATTGCTGTAAGTTGTTTAGGAGTTGCATGGATAGCACAAGCTGGTGGCCAAAGCTTTATAGAGGTCTTAAGGATGCATAGCTGTTAATATACTTGACTCAGCTCATAAGATGCTTGCTAGTGTGCATTTATGCTTTGCAGAAGAGTGTTACATTTACTAGATCCCCATGAGGTCCCTCTAATGCATTTGCCAGTCCTGGTGGACTAGCAAAGCCAGAAATACACACAAACACAAAAAGACACTGCCAAAGATGTCAAAAAGCAATATTTTGAGGCAGAATAGAATAAATATAAAATAATAGAGCAGAGCATCAAATATTTCAGATAAAAGCAAAGGGAAACGGGCAAAAATAATGAATGCAAAAAATACAAAAATATGTGGAGCAGAACTTTGTTTGTGGCCATTCTCTTGCAGAATGAGTACTTTTATTTTTGATACTTATTGTAGTAACATTTTGAGGATAATACTTCTGTTTATTTAAGTAGGTTTTGGAATGGAGAGCTTGTAATGGGGAATTTAAGATGATTTTACTGAAATGAAGGGTCTGCAAACTTCTTTCACCTAATTGCCAGTTGCAGATTAGAATTAGACGAGTCAATGCTGGTCAAAGTCAATCACATACCTACACTTTCCGTAGAGACAGCTATCCACCACTGAACAATACGGCAAGGCCGTAAACGCTGAGCAATGGAGTGTTTGAGAGTTGCAAGTTCAGCTGTCTTTATTACATTATACTACAGCATGAGTCAGCATTTTAAGCCCTTTGCCCTGCCTCTCTGCCTCCCTGTTCATTAAATGAGATACCTGCCACCTCCTATCAGACCCCATGTGCCCGTTTTTAATTCCTGTGTGTGTGCCTGACAGTAATAACAGCAGTGACACGCAGAGCGACGCGTCAGTCAGTATAAGCTCACTCAGCGGTGCTTTTTCAGCTCTCTGCCAATCTGATACGTTCTCACACTCAATTTATTTCATCTCATCCCGAGGAAGAGATCGGATTTGACTGCAGCATGACTGGCATCCTTGGAGAAGAATTACAACAACGAGACAAAACTGCTGGTTTGTCTGAGATTTTCTCAAACGTTTGCTTTCCAACTTTTGTTTACTCCTGCGTGTCTCCTAATTGCGTTCCCTTCATGTTGTCTGATAATCAGCTGTAGTCTGAAGTGAAGTGTGTGTGTTATTTTATGTGACACTGCTAAATATGGCTTCCTGCAGAATTTCTATTGATGGTTTTGTTAACGTTTGGAGTCCTTTGCTTGACCCTCTATAGACTTTTGTTTGAATTTCTGTGTTCACTCAGCCCTGCAGTTGGCAGGTCATTTACTTATGCTAATTAGGATCAACTGGCACACACCTTCAATTTATGAGGACAATAGGATTCATCATAATAACAACATAGGTGAATTATGTAGCTTAAAAACACGTCGTGATTCTGACGTAGACTTTTTAGGACCTTTCTGAAGAACAGATTTAAGAACAAACTTGGCAAGATGAGGCCCATTGTTATCTCTAATTTCCATTTCCCATTATTTAAAAACTCATCTCCTTTACCTTTTGAATATATTTCTCAACTGTCCTCCCAAAAAACGTCACTCGTTGAGACTGGAGAATATATAAGGCCTTTTTTTAAAGCCACACACCCCCCCCCCCCCCCAGGTCACACTTTTTTAAATTGAATTCCTCCCTTATGGAGATGAATCAGATTATTCAGTGTAGTGACAAATTGATGCACCACTCGCCGGAGGGACACGTAGCGGGAAAACATCCTGTCTCATTTGCAGCACTCAATCTCATACATGTCAGAAAGGAAAGTGTGTGAATACGCAAACACACACACACACACACTTGAGCCAAGGGATATTGATTTATCTTCTTCTCTAAAATTGATTTATGTCTTTTAATCTGTCCTCTCTTTTTTTTTTTTTTTAAAGGAAGGGAGTGACTGTATCATTGAAGCAACTTTGTCGTGTTGCCAGGCAGCAGCCACACAAAGCCCCATTCATTCAGCATCACCACATCAAGCTCCACATCAGAAAATAATATTCCCATGTTGTTGTCTTAAAGCGTCGATGAGCCTCTCAGCTGTTACTGCAGCTGCCTGCAGTTTCATCAGCCCATTGCTTTCATATAGATGATGTGCTTTGACTGTGGCCTGTCTTTGACCTCGAGAGTCATTCGTGTGGTCTCCATCTCATTTATATAAATTCTCATTGTGTCTCTGTTTGGCCTCCTGCTCCCATTCGTTTTGTCCCGTCCTCTTGTCTTTTCTTCTTCTCATTCGTCCTATGCACAGTGCTATTTTTTAATTTATCTTCACCTCTTCTCTCTTAAATCTTCCCCCCCTTTACCCTTTTCACCCACTGTCTCCTATTCACCCACATTTCAGTCCATTTGTTTCTCTGTAATCGTGCATTGAATGCATCTCCAACACACCTGTTTGCATGTGATTCACATGAGATTACGCTGCAATTGACAGAGGCAGATGTAACCTGAAAGGCAGAACATGAAGACTTAATCAACTCACAGAGCCAGTTCCCTCAGCGGTGCAGCTGCCAGTGGTGCACACATTCACAAACCTTACATCTCATCACAGCTTATCACATCACTATATGTCAGGAAGAGGATCACTGTGAGACATTTTATCATCTTTTAATTACCTTGATGTTTCACAGTAAAACAGCTTGTAAGTAAAACAGAGAAATCCGTGTATCTACCTCTACTGCCAATCACACACTAATTATCATTAAGAATCTTTGGCTTTTTTTTTTAGACAAAGTATGGGTATAATTCAAAATGTTCAATTGTTTTCGAGCTACTTACATGCATGTATACCACCAAAATCTTGGCCATTGTGAACATAACAGATGCTCACCACCTCCGCCTTGCATGTTTCTAAAAGTGCTGCTGAAAATAGTAAAACTGTTCATTTTATAAAGGCTGCAAACTCAAATGAAATCAGAGGCTTTATGATTAAAAGTCACTTTAGTAATGATAAAAAAAGATAAATCAAAGACACATTTGACCCCCGCTTATGCACACACAGAAGGCGACAAGAGTGCAATTTATTTAACAGCAGGAGGGGCTGAGTCTGATGAAAGGATAACAGATGAAAACCCTGTTGTTGGTCTCTCTACGTCTCTTCTAACGTCTTATCTCTCTGGATACCTTCACATCTTTCACTGTCTGATGAAACTTGTCCCACAATAGATCTCTCTCTCTCTCTCTCTCTCTCTCTCTCTCTCTCTCTCTCTCTCTCTCTCTCTCTCTCTCTCTCCTA
>NW_022280053.1:2459238-2467405 GCF_004355925.1 Anarrhichthys ocellatus
GTGTGTTTCTGCTACTGGGTGTTGTTTTGTTTTGTATGTCTGTCTTTGTGCCTGGAAGTGTCAGAGTGAACATGCATCCCTGTGTTCAAGGGCAGAGTTGCATCTTCGGTTATGGTAATGAGTTACAGAATAATAAAGAGCAGCCATCACACAGGGACAGATTTGATTGTCAGACCGTGAGAGGACTTAGAGCCTGCAGCCTTGACTGAGTGGCAGTTTCCATCCAGTCTCCTCCTGTTCCCGTATCATATTCAGATAACAGACAGAAAACCCACATTTGAAAAAAATATTTTTTAAACATTTGTAAGGAGTGAAACAAAGCATATAATACAATCATACCACAGTATTTTACTGTAAATTACTGTAACTATAGACTTGTAGACTTATTCCACATTTGAAGTGTCCCTGTTGAGACAGTTAATATGCTAATTAACATACATTTAAGTTGTTTTTTTTTCATTTATGAAGAGCAGCATTTTACAAACAGTGGACACTGAACAGGGGACGAGTGGGAGGGATAAGAGGCTGAGAATAGATATGACAGCGGGACAGAGAACTGTAAGAACAATCAGTATTTTCTTTTGTGGAGGAGAGGAGAAGATATTACACAAATGCAGAAAGGAATACATTTAATATTACATCTATATCCCTACATACACAAGCTGGAGACAGGGAAAGCCTTCCAGCTAGAGCCTCACTCAGGTACAGGACAGCTAGTGATTGGGAATCCCTGTCTGAGACTCACCTCACGCTCCCTCCAGTGCACATGCATGTGAAGGTGCACACTATACATACAAGCAGACATGCGAGTGTGCGCATGTGCAAAATGTTCCCATCTGCCAAATGCACTTAAATGCCAGGCAGACTGATGTTTCTCATCTCAGAGCATCGGTCAGAGTGACATTTAAGAGGAAGGATAGGGTTATTACACGGATGCATGAGACAATCTTAATCCCATCTCTGAGAGACACCGAGACCGGATGAATAACTAACATCTGTTCCTCAGATCCACCCACAGCCCCAGTAAGCCATCAACAAAGAAGGGAACAATCTGATTTGCATAGCAGCTGCTTAAATTACTTGTTCTTCAAATGAGAGTAATTATGTTGAATCATGCCGTAGAACTGTGTGCATTGTGCGCGGGGTCATAGGTGAAATCACCGGGGAGATAGATAGTGAGCCGTGAAGATATTGACCAGTTAATGTAAGTAAAGGGAAAGCTGGAGGACGCATGATACCTGGCTGCATTTATTCATTCAGTTAGTGATCTGTGTTTCCATCTCATGGATTTCCTTTGCAGAAACATGACACCTCTCTTAACATGTGCGTGTGAGATAGTGGGAGTAAATTACTTCATCCCTGCTTTTCAGTCACACTGGTCATTTGCCGATGTGGCCTTTTCACTTAACAGATGAGTTTGGTGATATTGTATATTTTTCTTATTCTCAAAAAATCCCATGAAAATACAAAAAAACAGCAATGGATGTATCAACATGTATTAGCTCTGTAGTTCATTTTATTCTCATTTTATACCAAATGTGCAATAACTTATGGTTGAAATTAGACCCCAACAAATGCACAATTTACTCCTATTTTAGTAACATTTGTTAAATAATTACAATGCCCTTGTGTTTTAGGAAATTATTTAGCATTCTTACGCAAGAGTATAGAGTTACAGTAGCCCCACTGTGAGGCTGTACTTAGTTACAGTGGTGCTTTAAACTAAATAGTAACATCCACATGCTAACACACTCAATTGACAAGAGGATGTTTAGCAAGAACCATGTTCAAAATAATAGTTTAGCATGTTAGTGAACATGTGTTATTGGCAGTAATCACAAAGTAGAGCTGAGGCTGCTGTTAATGTCAGTAGTCTAACAGGTATTTGGTTATAAACCAGTATCAATGTCACAAACGACAGGCAACCACCAAAGTCATTAAGATTCATCCTCTTAGGACCACGCATATCTTTAGAAAATATATTGGTAATCCATCCTACACTGTAGTTGTTGAGATATTTCAGTCTGAAGCAAAGGGGTAGACGGAAATTGCCATCCTAAGAGCCGGGTATATATCTGTGACCTGTTTTTCAGCAGGACTGGGTTGGCATGGGGCTGAGAGGCACAGATTGGCTGGGGAGGGCGGACTGACACAATGCTGATTTACGTTTTAGCATAGGATTTGTTCAGAATGAGAAAAAATGAAGGATAATGCCAACCTTATCCTTTAATGTCTATCATGAATCTGGTACTTTTCTGTTTTTTGCCTCTGTGTTATTTCTTTTAAAAGAGTTCCATTTACTTTCACTATACTTTATTGGTAAATTTTAGATGTGGCCACTTGGAAATGGCAGACACAAATCAATCTCAATCTAGGCTCTCTCTTGATAGCTCGTGGAGGGGAGGCGATTGAGTGGCACCATCTACCCATTCCTCACTGCCACTCTTGGCAGTGAGGAAGAGTGGGAATGAGTGTTACTGACGAGGAGTAGGTAGCTGCAGAGTGTGTGTGTGTGTGTGTGTGTGTGTGTGTGTGTGTGTGTGCAGTTGAGCCTGTCTACTTGAGAGGCTTCATAGTGATAAGCTATGAGTCACCCTGTAATAGGTATAGAAGGAGGAAGGAGCCAAGGCACACGGAGACCTGTAGACTTGAGTTTACTCAAGTGAGTCAGCAGTACTCCTCGTTCTTTAGGAGGAACTCCGATATAGTTACAAAGACTTCCGTTTCTTCATTCCACAAATACACACTTGTGAAGTGCTGCCTAACCTTATTACTTCTCTTTCATTATAGACCAACCCTGGTAACCAGGGCATACATAAGCCTTAAAGGAACAGCTTAGATTTAGGGGGATTTATTGGCAGAAATGGAATGCAATATCCATCACTATGTTTTCATTCATCTGAAACTATGAACAGTTGCCTTTTCGTTACCTTAGAATGAGCCTTTCATATCTGCATACAGAGTGGGTCCTCGTCATGGTTTCTACAGTAGCCCAGAAAGGTCAAACCAAACATGGCTCTAGAGAGAGCCTTTTGCATTTTTTGTTAATGGAAGGCCACAGTATTTCTCCGACAAGCTTAGAAAGGTAGTGGTGATTGGAGGGGTGTTCAGTTGGATGCAATCTGCAACCGCACCACTGGATGCCACTAAATCCTACAACATGCGCCTTTAAACGACAAAAACAACCACAGTGAAAAAACGTATTATGCTCTGTTGAGACCTCATACGAGGCTTTCTCAGTTCAGCACACACGGAAATACACTTGTTAGTGGACAAACCCGTGCAGATGCAAAATGAATACACAATTGTATCACACACACACTCTCACACCGTCATTAAGTTGACATCTGTGATCACGGACCGCCAGACTGTAATTGCTGTGTTCAATTCTCCATCCTGCTGCTCATGAGGGTTCAGGCTTTAACTGACACTCAAAGAGATTAAAGGGGTGGACCGAATGTCATGAACATCTGCGCCACCCAATCCAACACCAAAGTCCTAATGTTGTGAAGCTTTGATTTCTTAGTTTTGGTGTGTGTGTGTGTGTCAGTGTGACAAAAAGCTGTTGATTTATCTCTCGCATAGGTCCTTTCTCCTTTGTTTTTAGCCATGCTATCCGCGTGGCGGATAAGGTCTACCACTTTGATCCAGATTGAAATATCTCGACAAATACTTGATGGATTGCCATGAAATTTACGACAGGTATTCAGGGTCTCCCGAGGATGAATCTCAACTACTTTGGTGATTCTCTGAATTTTCCTTTAGCACCACCATCAGCTCAAATTTTTGTCTGTCAAATATCTCAACGTTTTTGGAAAACAGGCAGTTTTTCAACAGTTATGGATGGGGTAAGATTTGGCTTTGTTTTTGTGTATATAATTTTTATGAAACCATCTGAGAAGTAAAGAGGGAGAATCATTCTTTAGTGGAACTGTTCCCAACTGAACATTGTCCCCTAGACAATGATTTATTTTTTTGGAAGAGGCCACAAGCCAAAAAGGTTCGGAACCACTGGTTTTAATACTGCAATGTATATTTCATAATAATGTAGAAACTACATCTGTCAGATAAATAACAGTACATCAGAATTCAAGAACAATAAATCCTCACACAGTATGTACTTCTGTATGTAAAAGCAAACAGCAGTGAAAAGTGTGCACAGATATATAATGAAAGGAAAGATGGAGTAGCAAAGAGGCTGGCAGATTAGCATCAGAACAAAGGACCCCTCTGGGTAAATATCAAATCTCAAGTGCTTTAAAGATGGCCAGCTTCAGTTAGAGTGATTCGGGTGAAAGGGAAATAAGATGTTGAGGAGGTGACTGCATGATTCCTCTTACAGACGTGGTTATTATAACTGAGATCAAACGGATAAATAAGGACATTACAATGCACAAGCAGGCACAGCTCCTGGTTTCGTCTGTTGAATATGAAGTAATCCATCAACATGACAGGATTATTTCTGACTTTAATGTCTGTTCTGTAATGTTTTTGTGTTACAGCTGTTAAACACACCCTCGAGGCAGCTGGACAATCTACATGGGGGCAAACATCCAGACTGTGTTTTTGCACATATCACAAGAGGTCAGAAATACGCAGCGCAGAATGTTTTCTCTCCTCAACAGATGGTTTTCAAAGGAATTCTGATATTTGCATTCTCTTCATCTTCAACTGACAATGGCTTTAAAGTGCTCAAACACGCCTGTCGGCAGAGGTTCGACTTTGATTGTTTTCAGCTGTGATTTTGAGAACATATGAAAGCAAGACATCAGTAAGTTTTATCATGCCCTTGTCGAGGATTGCTCTACATTTTGCATCTATTATATGTTTATTGTTGCAACCAGCTGTTGCCAAAAGAGCAAAAAAATATACTGGAGGTTTTTGTGAGCAAATTTATTTGACTCCATGTGGCTGACTTTCATTACCAGAGGACAGAGAGGGTTCCTTAGAACAAAAGGGTAACTCCAGCACTTCCTTTGCCGATTTCCTTGTAATCATGATTTCAGTCTGTGACCTCTCTGATTAACTGTGTGATTTCATTTTTTTTAAGCAGGCAGGAGGAGAAGAGGAAGGAGTGGTGCAGTGTAACTGTAAGATTGCATTAAGTGCGTGTGTGCATAGTGTATCTGCAGCACAGTGAAGAGCAAGTAAACATCATGAAGTCCTTCATCACGGCAACGATGCCCTTGAAGTCTTTTTCCTCAGTCTGAATGATCACCGTCAACCCCAACAAAACCCCTGCACCTGTTCACACACAGACCAGGACACACACACACACACACACACACACACACACACACACACACACAGTTGATCTTTAGCTTTGAGCCTCTTATGAATGGATTTGAATAATGATTAGGATCATCATATTGCAGGGGACGGCAGCATTATAAGGTTTCTTTTCATTTTCAACATTACATACAAAAATTATTTTGAGAGGGAGCTCAACTTTATGTTGTTTGTTTTTGTTTGAAAGTAAGGCTCTCTCCAGCGTTATTCAGATATTCTTAAATTCAGTTTTTTTTTTTAAATAATGTAACAGCCTCACCACGATATCCCAAGATCATTAAAGGGATAAGAAAGGAAAACATATATTTAGGTTGCACAAAATTAGTTGGTTCTTGCTTTTTTCTTGTGTAATACAGTTCAACCTCTAACATCCCTTCAAATTAAATAATCTGTAAAAGTCCCTATTTGGTTGAACTGCCACACAAAGGCTATATATAATCTGTGGTGAGGGGGCACATGTGCTGCATTGCTTTCATTTAAGCGGTCACAAGTCACAACGGTTTGTAACCACCGCCTTAATCCGCAATCACGTCCTTTGCTTCAGGTCTCAGAAAGCGATGAAACCGTATTAGTATGGCTCAGAGCTAAATAACACCTTCTCCCAGTGTATTCGTTTTGAAAATGTGGATTCTGCAGTGCCATTTGGCACTTCCTTTTCCATCTCTGTACACTGCTGCCCATTGAGAATCCTCAGGGGATGACAAGCTGCTGACACCAACACCCCCCCTCTTTACCTCCTCAAAAAACCCCGCAACCCAGAATGTGTGCCAATGTTGGCATCATTTTGCTAAATGTCACCACAGTGTGTTTCACATTTGGGTTGCGGTGGTCTGCTGGCATGGGACCCAGTGCCACTGATCGACTCACCTCAACTGTGGTCTGGTAACACCTTGTGGCCCCGCTCTCTTCCTTGCTCTTTCTTTATTGCTCAGGTCAGCAAGACACCGATGAATCAGTCCATTTACAGGCAGCTGAGACCAGAGGTGAAGCGATATAGAGGAGGCTCCATATTCATGTTGCCAGGTTGTACTTTTCTCTCCCTATCACTAACACTATCTCCATCTGCTGCAGGTTAGAGGGGATTGGTTGTACGCAATTAATTCTTTTTGACTTACTTCATGGCGTGCTGACAGTGCAACAGAAGCCCTTTGTTCAGCCAAATTCTTCAGACAATATGGGGTTGTACAGACCATCATTCCGCACTACATTAGCATCCTGCAGCAACAGACTCTGCCACAGCAGGCCGGGATGCTGTTGAGAACTCTTATTCAATAAGCGCATAATGAGTTTCACTTTTTTTTTTTGCTTCGTAATGTGTGGTCTCTAGAGTCTAAACTAGCAGAAATAGTACGACATTTGGGGAAATGTGCTTATTATGTTCGTTATCTTGCCAAGAGTTAAGGCCTTTACGCACAAGGGAGAAAAAATTAGGCATATTTATGAAAACTGTTGCTTTGCAATTCACAAATCTGTAAATACTGTATAAAATGGGATGTATCTTTTTGGTTTGTCATCGTCAATTTTATAGCTGTTTTGTTTTAAGTATTGAGGTGCTGTGACACCCAAATGTTCCCCCAAAAGTGTGTCCGTCTGCCTGTCAATCATGACAATCAAGTACAGTTTAACTCTGTCAGGGGACTAAAGCAGGAACGACTCAGTTGTCAGTTCGTGCACCAACTGAGCGCTTCACTCACCTCCTTATTCCAAATGTTATTGGCCCTCTTAAAAGTGTGTGTGTCTGTTACCTCTCGCCTCTCGTCATCCAAACTGCCACTTCCTGACTAATGGAGGCTGCATGAGGAATTACTGTCTGCTTCTGTCGGGATGAAATGACCTCAAAATGCACATTGAATGTCACTGGTCAGTCTGGTGATGGAGACTGAGCCAAGATCAGAGCAGGAGGCTGGCTACGGCTCATACGCCACACTCCCCAGGACACACGCATGTTCAAAATGGCAGCTGGTCATTACTGAGTTGATCGAGCTGATGGAGACTTGGACAGACATGGAACTCTTGGTAGCAATGACTATATAACACATAAAACTGTTGCACTTCATAAGGCCTGTTTAACTTTTCCAAAACTCACTCATGCTTCATTTGTTGATCTTTTAAAACATACTCATACACAATAAAAGGTGATGCAGCACCTGAGGCCGAAAACCATTCCATCTTCAATTGGTTAGTGCTGAAAGACTATAACACAGTAACTGAATCCATGAGCTGCAGCCTAAAAGCAGCTATAATATTATTTAGTATTCAGGATTTTCTAAAGTCCAGAATATGTTTATACTCATTTTAATGAAGTCCTGCTGAAGGTTGCAGACTTATAAGGCCTTTCAGTGTCGTCCATATTCAGTAAATAGAGAAACAAGCTGCACAGACATTGCGCAAGATCCCGTGACTCCACCAGTGAATGCATTTTATCAATTCCAGAGGATGTTCGAACCTAAAACATGTGATATTCATTTGTAAAAAAAATATTTTATTATGTTTGTGATAAGCAAAAATAATTACTTATTAATGGCAATTAATAAAAAACAAAAAAAATAATGCTTCAGCACAGTGTGTTGCACTTTATCCTGCTATAGACATAGGCGCTAGGTGACGAGATTGATAAGCGGTAATGTGAGAGCAGTTATTTATTTAAAGGCGTCTCTAGCCATCGAGAGACATGGTGAGCTGTGAGTCAGAAGGTTTGAGCTACAAAACTGAAGTCTTTCCAATCACACAAACATGGCCGGGTCTTTCTTTGACTGCAGCTGTGTGAGTCATGTTGAGAGAATTCCTCATCTAAACAGTGGGCCGACATACTAGACAGAGTGTGTGTGCGTGTGTGTGTGTGTGTGTGTGTGTGTGTGTGTGTGTGTGTGTGTGTGTG
>NW_022280053.1:2467415-2477886 GCF_004355925.1 Anarrhichthys ocellatus
GTGTGTGTGTGTGTGTGTGTGTGTGTGTGTGTGTGTGTGTGTGTGTGAATACATACAGTGTGTGGGAGTCATCTGCTTACTTTTTCTTCTATTGGATGGAAAGGGTGAAATGTAGAACCAACAACCTACAACAACTACATGATTATTGACTGATGAAAGTAGAAACCACAGAGATGATGTGCTGTTATATACAGTATATCTTTCCTTTCCGTGGAAGAGGTTGTTGCCACATTATTCTCAGATTAATTTGAACCGTGCACAGTAATAATGAGATTTACTGTCACTTTTGAAAGAAGACATACATCTTCCTCTTATAGATGGAAACTGGAATTCATACGCATTAAAACTCACCTGTGCTTGAATCAACACACAGAGTAGCTTGTGGTGGGCTAATGTAAGCTGTTGTTAGCAAATTTAACAGTTACGCCAGAACATTATAATTCATTTGGAGTCGTGTTTGTGTCCACCTCATTAAATTAAGTCCATTGTTCACTCTCTTTTAGCTCTGTTTTGGTCTCTACCAACTCCTGAAGGAAATAACTGGCTCTTTGACATCATTGGCCTTTTCATGGATGGATGGATAGACACACACACAGACTGACCTCGTGTGAACTGGCCGATACTTAGTCTCTCTCTGGGTGCCCTCTGAATAACCCCTCATCATCTCACCTTAATAGAGCACAGGATGCAACCCCAACCCACACCATTATATGTTTACAGCTAATCACCTAATTCACCCACAGCTGGGTAGCAGAGCGTTGTTTTAGCAGAGTAAACATTGCTTCAAGGTCTCCTCTACTGTTTGGGGGTGAGTTGGGATATCTTATTGAAATATAAATTGTGCTTTTACCTTTATTTTTTAATCTGAAGCTAATAAAGTGAATCCATGAGTAAACAATCCACTAATCCAGACTGAGTGAGAAGGAAACATGCTTAAAAGTCAGTAATGGTTTGCAGAAAACCACAAAAGAGGATCCAACGACCAAAGAACTGTTGTCCCGTTGCATCAAATGAGCCGGTCTGCACTACATGTAAAAATAAAATATATCAAATATTTAAAAGTAATACTCCAGGTTGCAAATATTGCTCTCATCCAAAATCAAAAATGTAACTTGATTCTATTTATTTTTAAAGGAGAAAAATAGTATATTGTATGTCTCATTTGGTAGAAGCTATTAATTGAAAAACTGTGTTGATTGTCAAAAGACAATCGCAGCACTATGTTACACATAGGCTTGAACACAGACACAGACAGTCATGTTTATTCTGACTCTCTATTCCTTTCTCACCCACATAATAACTTCATTTCAACTCACTCTCATTTATAGTCTGAGCAGCAACCTCCCTCTCTCTCTCTCTCTCTCTCTCTCTCTCTCTCTCTCTCTCTCTCTCCCTCTCCCTCTCCCTCTCTCTCTCTCTCTCCCTCTCTCTCTCTCTCTCTCTCTCCCTCTCCCTATCTCTCTCTCTCTCCCCATCAGTCTCGTGAAGTCATAAGCAGCCGCTCAGTGCCGGGCTGAAGCTGAAGGAGCGCTGTGAGCTCCACAGTTCAAGATTCAGCGCATTCCGCTCAGGTTGACAACTGCTGCAGCTCCTCCACAGCCTGTCCGTATGGAAATACCACCGACATCATGCACCTCTAAAAGCTCCGACAACACCGTCTTGTGTCTGGCCTGAAGGGGAAAAGTCTGCAAGATCACTTTCCTTGCACCTCTGAGGTGGACCAAGCGTCAGAGGATTTTTTTTTTTCTCCTCCTCTTTTTCGAGTAGTCCGTTTCAATTTCCCCCTTCCGCTTCTCGCAAGTCTCGCATTTTTTTTTTTAACTTTTATTTTTTCCTTCCCAAAAAAAAAAAGGCGCTGCTGTTTCCCCGAGTCTACCCAGCACCCATGAATTCAGATAAAAATGTGTACCTCGGCAGAGACAAAGGCATCATGCGGAAGAGAGCCTTGCTCCTTCGGAAAGGTTGCAGCTTCGAGATTACCAGGTAGGTCCTCTTTTGTTTGAGGGGGACGATTTATTTTGTCTGGGACAAGAGGGCGATCAAATCGGCTAGAGACTATCCCACATGAACTGCAGTGTCCTGCAAAGAAGTGTCACTCTACATATGGCCACACGATGATCTGTCTTTCACCTTCTGGATGGGGGGGTAGCCAAAATCTGCAGTATTTCTAAAGAGTGTAGTGTGTTTTTTCACCTCTCTGGTCAAAATCACATCCGAAAGTCTTTTGTTCATTTCGTAATTTCTCATCTTAACACCGTGCGCTATCCATTTCTAACCACCGGACTGTGGTGGGAAGCGTTACGCACGGATACATTTCGTCTGCACCTGACTCTACAATGTTGTCAAAGCTTCTTAGTGTCAGGACGCCGTCCAGAGCCAAAACCTGAGTTTGATTGGGCAGCCGAGCAGTGGCTAAATGCCGTCCAAATCATGAGCCTCAGCGCTTGTGCAGGTTTTTAATACAGGAGATGATTTGAGGGATCGAATCCCTTGCTGTAGTCGTATGAGGCACAACTGGACACCTGTGAGTGCGCACACACACATCCCGAGGCCATAAACGCATGAAGGCAGGGGGTCTCGGTGACAGACAGACCACATCATGTGTTGCTGATTTGCCTTCACAGCGTGGTGAAACACTTTTTTTTTTTTTTTTTTTGGGGGGGGGGGGGGGGAGGCGAACTGCCTAGAGATATGCAGCCTTCTGTTTGAAGCTCCAACGGTTGTGTGTGCCCAAGCTGTTTGCATATCCTAACCTGCTCCCTGTGCGGTCTCTTCTTAAAGTCATTTGTCAGTTTGTGTACTGTGGTACACTAGCTGGTATTATGTAAAGGCTCTCCCTTTTACTGACGTGACACACCAGTTCCTTCCTCTTTCCACAAGACTCCCTAGCTGAGCATTGTTTGCCAAGAACTTGTGATAGCGAGTGTGTTAGTGCAGAGTGATCGAGCATGACAGCATGTGATGCCTTCATCAAGCTTTGAGCCGTTTTAATTTGGGATGCAATAAACTATTATCTTCATTATCTACGAAACTGCCAAGTATTTTTGGCCTGTAAAGCATACAGTGTATACATTCAACAATAGTTTCAATAATATGTGCATCCTTTTGCAGTTTTCAATGTCACATTGTTTTGGAAAAATGAACAATACATTGTGTCCGTTTTAAGGTAAAACTTGAGCAAACACTAGGTCAAAATAACCCGTCTGTGCCGCTGTATCAAACCAAACTGGCTCAATTTAAACACTGTCATTTTCAGCGAGAGTGAAAAGTGTCCAATTCAATATACTAGAGCTAAAGATGATGAACAATAAATGTCTAGTTTTGTCTGTCTTACAGTCCAAACCTAAAACAATATTCAGTTTACTGTAATGGAAGACTGGGAAAAGCAGACAATTCTCACGTTTGATAACTGTTTAGATGTGTAGATTATCCAAACGGTTCATTTTCTCTCCATCGGCTGATCAGTTAATCAACTAACTGTGGCAGCTGTAGCCTTCATTATCTTGATTGTATTGTTCTGATTACATCACCTCCCTTACTTCCACCTCCACTCTCATTTCATGCCACTTCAGACAGATTTGTGGAGGTGTACATGAAGTGCAAATTTACTCATGAATCTCACTTCATTGCTCTTATAGCTGATAACTTTGTCTCAATGTGTGTGTGATGGTGAGACTTGTTGTGTTGGAGACGTCTCTCCATCCAGGCTGCCAGGTCCCACTTTCCAAATAGAGCCATGTACTGTGTTCAGGGTGCATGTGGGGGCGAGATTTGGCCAACTTTGTGCCAAGCACTTGCAATCAAATCACACATCTCTTCTAATTAGCTTGATTTGCCCTGTGTTGTGATGACGGACCTTGTTTCCTTCTTGTCTGTATGCTGTGGACCCGGAGTCACAGTAGTAAGGCTTCCTGGCAGACTGTGTCTCTCAGACACTAGCAGTTTAACAGACGATCAATCGGAACCAAGCCTGAAGTGCGTGGGGAAATAGATTCTCCGCGATACTGAGGGAATATGCAAGACACTCAAGCAAATGGCTGCTGAGAAGTCTGTGTATAATTCATCGTACTGCAGAGATGCATGACCAACACAGACAGTATGTTCAGAAAAACGTACACACACACACACAGAGACACTGGCTGAAGTGTTTCCATATGTTTGCCTGTGGAAGTATGTCATAAGGTAGTTTTATCTAGACAATGATCTGCCCTCTTTTTCTCCTCCAGGCTACAGGCATATTGTGTGACAGTGGTAGAAGAAGTCCTCGGATCCTGTGTAAAAATACCAGAACACACTGATGTGTAAATACTCCATTACTATTAAAAGTACAGGGGTGTTATCAGCAAGTGTACTCAAAGTATCAAAAGTAAAAGCACGCATTATGCAGAAAAATAGCCCCATTATTATTATATAGGACATTATTAATTGTAAATGGTGATGCATCAATTCATAAGCAGCAGTTAAGTATTGTAGCTGGTTGAGATGGAGCTAGTTTTAAGTACTTTATATACAGTTAGGTAGTTTGTAAAATGGTTCCCAACCTAGGGGTCGGCCCCTTGCCTGGGTCCAGATCTTCGTTACTGTAACCGTTATGTTGAGCTCCGACTGCCACCTCTTTACAGCACATTGTATATCTTCAACCCTTACAAGTAAAAAAATGAATACAAATCCTCCTAGAAAAGACACGGTTCTATAAGGGAGAATTACCCCGACATCTCTGAGTCAGGGACTACAGACATGTCATGGCAACACGTCACCTGTCGCCTTAAAGTGACGATGGATTCGGGTAGATACGTTGGTGTCTAGTGATTGGTTAGTGAAAACCCAAATCACCAATGAAAATTGATTTGAGTGGAGGCAATGTCGGACTGAAGATGGAAACCGAGTGTAACGAGTTGACAATTCTGTGGGATATCAGGCGGGTCGGCCACTTTAAAGGGTCCCATGATAAACCTGAGGGACGTGAGATGGTTAACGGGAGAGGAAAGAAGAAAACTTTATTTATTTTTCTGCAATTGCTTTTGTTATATTGTATGATTTGACCTCTTTCGGCCTTAATTATCTAATGAAACCATTTTATAGGGGAAAAGTCTCATAGACATCTGAGGAGCCCCGACTGGACTTGAACTAGCCAAAAAGGTCCTGAACCCCTGATTTAGTCTTAACTATGTGTTTGCGTCTCTAGTTATCATGTGTTTTATATGTAAAGTCTTAATCTGAAAAGTAGTCTAAGCTGTCTCATCTCAAAATCTACTTAAGTACAGTATTTGAGTAAATGTACTTTGTTACTTCCTACCACTGAGGGGAGAGACGTCTTTGAGTAACGAATCTAAATACAAGATTATTCTAAATGTTAACGAGAAGTAAAAGTTCTGGTGATTTGTCCTAATCCCCACGCGTTAATCTGCTTCTGGATAAATACTTCACATTATATTATTATTTCTGACTGTGTTTTGGGCACGGCTTCGTAGTGACTAAGCCTTCTCCAACAAAGTCAGCGGACTGCCAGCTGGCATATCGTCTCGCTGACAGCAGGAAGCTGCAGAGTAGCAGGTGAAAGCAGAAAATCTGTTCAGGACCGCTGGAACCAATTGTTTGGTCATTTTCCTCTGCTATGCGATGGTCTCAGCTATGCGATGGTTGCAGATGGCTGTATGTTGTTGTAGGGTTGGCTCAGGGTTGAGTACAGTTCGTTCCCCAGCTGCTACAGTCTGCACGTCAAAGTGTTCTTGAGCAAGACACTGAAACCCAAGTTGTCAGCACTGCTCCTAAAATAGTTAGGGTGGGTTAAATGCGACGGTCAAATGTCATGAATGTACCTGTATATGACAATTGAAAGAGGTTTTTTTACGTTTATTTGTGTATCTGCAGTACATATGGATACAGTTCAAATATATGATTCATGGGGCGTGGAGTTAGAAAGCTGCATGAACTGCTACTGCAACACACCTGAATCTGCTACTGAACTGTCATGGTCGAATTGCTTTGTGGGTAATGTAGGCACCAGACTTTTGACAAGGACAAAGAATGCATAAAATAAAAAAGGCAATATCTCTGGTTCTGCTGCATTGATTTTCTTTAACTGTTTATGACAAAAAAATGTGAGTCTGCAATGTCATAGGAGTGTAAAATCAGTTGAGTACTAAAACAAGCACACACAACTTTGGGCATATTCTTTGCCCTCGAGTCTTGAGCTTGACAGGAGAGTCTGGATCTCCTCCAGGAACAACAAATCCGAACCCATTTAGTGTTTCTTTCCATTTCATTTTCATAACAATTGCAACTCATAACTCTGGTCTGTCTCAAACGTCTTCCTGTCAACCCCGGTTAATTGTGTGTGAATGAGATTAGGCCACGCGGTGACACATGAAGGAGCCAGGAGATCACTGGCTCAGCTCTGACCGCCATCTGGCAGAACAAACTTAAGTGGAAGAGACTGAGAGTGCCGGAGACACAAAGGGAAATTATGTGAACAGACGGTAATGCATTCTATGAAAACAGCAAGCATACACACACTGACCACCATGGGAAGATTTTATCAGATGAAGCCAGTATCAAAAATCAGAAAAAGGTCAGCACCGTGCTTTCTAATGAGGTCAATGGCAACATCAGCAAATTCTTATGCAGTGGAAACTAACCGCGTTGGAGTCTTTGGGCTCGCATGTCAATCCATAACAGAACATTTGTAGTTCATTTAAGGAAAGGCATGCGCTGGCAGGGAGAAGAAAAGCCCATTAATCATCGGAGCTAACGCAGGGGCAGTGTGTGATTAGAGCGTATTGGTTTAATTTTGTAACTTAGACCTAACAAATGCACAGTAAGGATGAGGAGGTTGTTCACAAAGCAGGAAGGAAAAAAAGACGGTCTGGATTAGTTGGCTTTGATATGTGAGCTGATCATTAATCAATCCAGCCCCTCCTTGCTTTTACCATCCAAGCATGCCTCCATGAACAAAAAGCTTCTCATGGAGCAGCGATAAACTTCCCCCTGCAACAGTGGCCGCATTAACGGAGCAAAAATAGATCCTGCGGCCGCCGAAACTCTGACAGACTCCTTCCCTCACTCATCCTCCTCTTTACCTGAACATCTCACTTCAGAGGTCATTTCAGTGCATTTCCTTTGAAATGCTATCAGCATCTTCATTAACCTCTCACTCTGCTAAACCCACGGTGTATTTTTTGTGACTGCAGTTTCGCCATAGTTTGCCTGCTTGTCAGATTGGCACAAAGACTGGCGCCGAATGTAGCTGAGGTGCTGCATTCAGGTGCTTTTTAAAGGAATCGGCAAGGGAGTTTTGAGCATATGTGGAAAAGGAAATCTGTTTTAGGGTTTGTCCTCTTGTGGTTTCCTGGTGAAGCTTTTTACAATAGGCTTCAAAGCAGCATGTGAATGAAGAACATATGTTTTGAATGTCAGACATGTTTTCTATGGTTTTTCAATCCAAGAATGCAGGAACATGGACAGGACCATCTCTGTAACAGACGGAGGGAAAGTGGTCGTGGAAGGCTGGGTCTCCCTCTGCGTTACAGTCTGTCATAAAGCAGCCAGCGGGGAGTTGAATTGATGGACTTACTAACATTTTTGCTGACTTGGCGCACTCCTCTGCTTTGCATACTGTGAACTCATGTAGCCCTCACACACACACACACACACACACACACACGTTAGAGGCAGATACCACACACAGACTTTTATACTCGTAGTTTGGATTGGACAAGAGAGAATGAAGACGTAGTGTAGACTGTTTATTAAAGAACATTTAAATTACTTCAATAAAAACATTATTTTCTTTAATTGTTCGGTCAAGAAGTTCTTCACAAATTATGTATTTGTTAAAGACACAGAAGCATTTTCTGATTCGACGCCCCTCCAAAACCATTTTAGATCATTGTGTTATGATGTGACAATGCTGTGGTTAAGGCTGGGTTAGGTGCAGTCATAGAAACTACTTGGTTGAGGTTCGGGAACCATGATTGTTTAGGTTGAAATGACTACATCATTAAGGTTATGGGACCTTCATTGTTAAAAGGAACCAGCGTTGACTGTCGTTAAAAACGGAAAATAAACAGCGGTCTCCTGTGTTAAAGTCTTTGTCACTACAGATAGAAGTTAAGTACCACGGCCGCCAGAGGGCTTTGTCACTTTAATGTAAACATATGTCATATTTTGGCATATGCATTGCTGATGCAACTGGTGCTGATGCAACTGGTGCTGTTGCTTTCCTTCCAACCGTCCCTAACCCTTCCATGTGTCTAAGGTGCCTTATTTAAATAGCATGTTTTGTCCAATCAACAGTCTAAAAACCCCAAAGATATTTACTTTACAGTCATAGATGAGTAAGAAAACCAGGACATTTTCAATTTTGAGAAACTGGAACCAGTACATTTGAGAGAGTCGAGTTATTATGCTACTAGCGGCTAATGTAGCCAGAGCTGCTACAGAGATCTGGTTAACTCTCGTCTTTCTAACTTTTCAACCACAGATTCTTTTTCATTTGCAAACTTGTAATCTGCAGCCCCAACTGGCGCTGACCCATGGGACATCACTTGAGGCAGTTTATCAGATTTCGCACAGCTCCTTTTTCACATATGCAGTGGTGGACTACTCCCTAAGCACCTGTGAACAGACTTTGATAATCAAAGATGTTACTTCCAGGAGTTAGGATTGCATGCTCGGTGTTGGTGCGATATTGTATCACTTGTCTGATTTCCATAGAAGGTTGTAGCTGGGAAATTGAAATAGTGTGCAAGGCTGGTTCTGCTCTGCTCAGTCGTGTAGTCGATCCCTCAGTGAGGTCTGATAAACACTGGACTGTAATCGCTCCCATATGTGGCTGCATAGCTCAGCCTACAACCCGGCACAGTTCAGCCATGCGCACAATGCAGAGCACCGGGCTCATTTAGTCAGAAAAATAGATTCAAATTACTGGAGGAAAAAAAAGGAAAGAAAAATCCCTCACTTGATTACAGCCCTATGTACGTCTACTCTTCGACTGAAACATCTGCTTCCATTTAGGGCTCTAAGACGCATACCTGCACATTAAAATGCACTGTGCGCTGCTACGGGAAAGCTTGGAGACTGGAAAAACATTTCCCATTCTAGACGGCTGGAATAAGCCCAGAGCGAGTTGTACGTAAAGCAAGGTATCGGTTGAGATACGGCCCAGCTCGAGCAAAAAAGCCACTTCCGTACAAGAGTCCTATTCTGTTTCCTTTTTCTCAAAGTTGTATAAACTTTTTAAAATGTATTTTTCAACCACGGTCACTGACAAGGTGCAAAGGGAAACTGTGTGTGTGTGTGTGTGTGTGTGTGTGGAATTATGAAAGATCAAAGGAAGTCTGCACAGTATGTGTGTACACTGTGAGGTGCTTCACACCAGCACACTGCCCCCGTCATAACCCTTTAAAGAGCGATCCAGGAGAGACCGAGGAGGAAATGGAGCCTGTGAAGGGTTCCTGATGTACATTTTTACCCTGCGGTTTTAAGGGAGGCCAGCCAAAACCTCTTCTTGGTTAGAGAGGGAGCCATAGAAAAAATAGGGTGAAAGAATAAAAGGGATGGAAGTGCAGCAGCTTGAAAGTATGCGTAGAGTCAACTAGGAAGAGGTTATTTTCAGCAGAGGTTGTAAAGATGTGGATCAAATTAAGTCGTTGAAGTGTGGACATTTCTAAAAAGAAAACCTCTCACAGGGAGTTTCCCTTAACTCAAGGCCTCTCAGTTGTACTGCGAAAGTATATGGATGATATCGCATGTTGCTATTACTTCTGAACCATTCTGAAATATGAATGTCGGCATTTACAAAAACACAAAAACCATTGTGATGTAGAAGACACGGCCACACATTTGTGTGCACATGCACGAATACATGCATTTTCCAGGTGTGAGTAACGGGCCTCACTGAACCCTTAATCTGAGCCAGCAGCTGGAGAGAATAACATTGAGCCATACACGTACATTGTATTTCTTTTACAGAGGCATAAAATGTGCCTATCTCTCTTAAAAAAAGGCAAAAGAAACAAGAAAATATAGACAGAAATGATTGAAGTACTTTATAAAGAAACTATGTCCATGTATCTTTCCAGTACACCATTTTTAATGCATATGTCACTTTTTTGCCCAAATAAATCATCACCACAAATGCATTTTTCTGACCCTTATTGAACATCATTGCCATGAGGCAACATACAGATATCTAGGTGGGGGTGATAATTAAGTTTAAATGTAATTTAATGTCCATCAGAAGACCCTTTTGAATCTTCTATAAAATAAGGTACAAATTTTTATTTTTTCCCTTAAATAGCATAATTTTTGCAGGAGAGGGCTAACATTACCTATACATGATGAAATGATAATATATTTTCTTATTTCATTGTGATAAACGTTATAACCACAAGAGGGCAGAATCTCCCTGTATAAGCAGTGGTGTGTGTGTGTGTGTGTGTGTGTGTGTGTGTGTGTGTGTGTGTGTGTG
>NW_022280053.1:2477896-2483837 GCF_004355925.1 Anarrhichthys ocellatus
GTGTGTGTGTGTGTGTGTGTGTGTGTGTGTGTGTGTGTGTGTGTGTGAAAATGTAATTTGTGAAAAAGTATTCACACTTTGCATCTCTGTCATTTAGCTCAAGCTTTTTGATTCTGAAGTCAAACTCAAGCTGAAGAGTTGCAGATTAAAAGTGAGTTGTTTGTATGCAGTTGAGACGGTACAGAAATTACATGCCTGCTACTGTACATTGGTCATTCATACTTTTTCACAAAGAGCAGTAAGTGTGTTAAGAATGTGTTTATGTAGAGAACAGCTGGACTTTCAGCTGAGCATTTTTATTCAGACATGGACAACAAGCTCAATTGTTTCTTTGTGTTCTCTAACAGCAGAAATTGTTATCGCCCACAAATATGCATTATTTATTTTATTTAGGACTAAAGTGCATTGTCAGTTTCTAAACAAACTGTGCAAAAGCACACACACACACACTATGACACAGAACACATGTAGCCATAGGGCGAAGGGCAGAGTGGTGTCCAGAGCCGGTCTGACCGTTACAGACAAAAGGTTAATTCACCTGATCACATTTAATGAGAGTGCCTTCATCAAGCGCTGCAGCCTGACACGGTGACATTTCACAGATGCCACGCGCTGACCTGCTGGCATTTGGGACGCACTAGACACAAAGAGGCCAAGGTCTGAATCCAAATGGTCTGCACGTGTGTCTATGCATGCTGCTGTGTGCATGTGCTTATTTGTGTAAAAGATTGCCGTTAGAGAATATCTTGAGCCGTCGAAGCAGCTCTGTACTGACTTCTCGCTAAATCTAGAGGTTTAAATCATAAGAGTCAGTTGCTAATTTTAACCAAAAACCAGATATGGAAGAAGTACTCGTATCATTTATTTAAGTAAAATTACTAACACGGCAATGTGGAAATACTCCATTGTAGGGCTACAGCCAACAATTTATTTTCATCATCGATTAATCCGCAGTATTTTCTCGGGCTGTGTATTGGCAAGCACCCACGATACTATATATGGCGATATATTGCAATACGATAAATATTGCAATATGATAAATATTGCAATACTCCTTTTTACAATGAAAGTGTTCTGAAGTACACCGATGCCAAAAACTCCACAGTCTAAGCTAAATGTCTTCTTGAACTCACCATTTTGCTGCTTCTACTGTTCCAGTGTGTTGCAGGTTGAATAATGCCATATTCAAATGAAGCCTTTTATTATACAGGAACCAAAGCTTCATCAATGAAAGGTGACATCATGGCAGGTCTGTGGATTTGCATGTTGTATCTGGATGTGTGTGATGCAAAAACAACCTGCCTTTATGCTTGTAGAGGTGCGTCATGCACTTTGCATTAGTGTTTTTACTCATTTTTATATATCTATTTAAAGCAATTACTCCTTTTGGATTCAGTTTCAAGAGCTGCACATCTAATTGCATTTTTTCACATTCTCATGCTCTCACACGCAGCCCAGTAACAGAGGCTTTGTTTATCCGACGCGTGGGAAAGGTGCCGTGGTCAGACACGGCTTACTTGGTGAGACTAAAGGGCCGGAGTGGCAGCTGTCCAGGGAGAAGGCGGCGTAGCTCCGAGGGATTAGCACAGTATTGAGTCAAGAGCTGCTGATCCGCATCGTGCAGCTTCACGGGCATGCTTGTGGATACACACTTGCGTTTTTGTGTACCTGTGCATTGCAACCATTACTGGCACGGACACATGGCTTGAACCCACGCACTATAATGCTTACACCTACATTTATAACCTGATCTTTGAAGTTGCGTTTGTCTGGGGAATGCCAAGCCTGGGATAGTCCACCACTGATGGGTCCCACACACACGCACACTGGCATGTACAAGAGTTAAAGGGTTCTACAGTTTATAGTTCACTTTCTACCTAATGCTGAAACCCTCAGTAGTTCCAAAGCACAAGGCTCACTGGTTATTCAGCATAATGGAAAGCGCTGCATTTGAGAGTGTGTGTGTGTGTGTGAACCCTTTAGGTCTGTTTTAAGAGCACTCAGTATTTTAATGACCCAATACAAAATATGGTTACACATAAGTGTAGTGTGAGTTGAGTTAATCCATGTGCAAATGTCATGCACTTTAAAGTATAAGGCGACAAGACTGAAGAATAATGGTTGGATTGTCTTGTCAGGAAAACTGCCCAAAATAGTCGATCAACAGAAAATGTATCTACAAAATGAATTGATGAATGGTTATTATTTGCCCATATCATAATACATTTAAATACCTTTCAGTGTCTTATAGCCTTCATTCTGGCAGACTAGATGGTTTACAGCATTGGTGCCTCTCACAGTTCAGGATACAAAGTGGAACGTGTTCTGGTGCTTCAACCCCTCAAGTACCAAGCTACATTCCCGTGTCATGCTTGCTACCAGCTGATTAAATGTGTGTATGTTTCCTGTGCACATTACTGCCAACAACAATTGGTGGAATTTCTGCATGCAATACAAACAAAGTGGCACTACCAGTGGTCAAAAACTCCACAGGGTACCTTTTTAAAGCTAGAGCGGCTTGTACTGTGTTCCGCCTCTCAGCGGGATTATCGAGCTTTGCATCCTCAGACTCTTTTTTTCCTTCTTGCTCGATCTGCTGCCAGTCTTTAGTGTCCAAGTCTCAGTCTGGTCATAACAACTGTATCTTACCTTTACCCGTTCAATACTTTATCTTGCCATCTGGGAAATTATGATGAGCAAATATTTACCATTTTCTGACAGTTTTATCCATAATCCATAAGCAAAGTAGTCATCAGGTGCAGCTAACTGATGGATAAGGATAAGTGGATATATATAGATTTGTCCATTAAGGCTTTTTTTTTTTTTGTTTTGTTTTTTTTTAAAAGGAAAAATGCCAAACATTCACTGGTTCCACTCTTTCTTCATTTCTCTTCAATTAGTCTTATATTCTAGCAAATATCATAATATTTGAGTTGGGTTTCGAGAATCTGGTTGAATTAATCAACAATAATAATGAAAAGAAATGTGTTTGCTGCAGCCGTATACATCTTAGATAATTTAACAGTTCGTCTTAGTCAGTGGAGATGAAGGGAGACCTCAGGAAAGAATTGCACACATACACCTTGTATTTCCTGTCTTCTTTTCCTTCTGAGGAATCGGTGTATTACACTCATCATTTGACTACCACAGTATCCTAGTTATTTCTCTCATGGCAGCTGTTGGATGATACCAAGGCCACATTAACAAGCTGATCTTTGAACAGGAAGTATTCCCCTTCTGACTTCCCTTGTTAGACTGGCTTCACAGACGACCGTTGGACACCAGAGGCCCTTTTGCAAAGGTCATGTGGACAGTGCGTGTCAAAGTGTAACAATGGGAGGGTGTGTGGTGAGGCTGCGTTCATGCAACATGTATGAATGTCTCTGTGTGTATATGTGATCGTCCTGGGGCTCTAATTAGAGGCGGGGGTGTTCAGGTATCTCAGGCTGATTCTTTGTAACTCGATCCTGATGCGAGGAAACGAGGGCAGTATTTTCAGTGTCTCTCTTTTTGAAAAGGATTTCTCTTTCTTCCGGCTGTCGCGGATCTCAGCTGCATTTCCACATGAGCTATCTATAAAAGGTAGTCTCATTCAGAAATGCCATGTGTGTCGGAAGCTTTAGGTGTTTTCTTGTGGTGTGGCGTGCCACAGAGGGGGGGGTTTCTGCTGATTTAAAAAATTGATGAGCAGCTGAGTGCCATGTAGCCTGAGCCAAGCATTCCTGCACTTCTTTATGTCATGTGTGCGTTTGTGTGCAGACTGAGCTAGAGACACAGGCTGTGGTAGGGCTGTTGTGAAGGTATCGGATTTAACTAAGCTCATATTTCACCTGCTATGCTGCTTGTGTGTGTGTGTGTGTGTGTGTGTGCAGAGAATAAACAATTAAAGTCTGTTTTGACTGCTTTTACCACATTCCTCTGCTCTTCCCCTCACATGTTCAATATCTTCTTTCCTTGTGTGCTCCATCGTTCTATTACACATGCTGACATGTGACATGACAAGTATTTTACACAGACTGTCGCATTACTTTGAGTGTTTAAAACCTTACCCCTAATGTTTTGATCCAGGCTCTTTTTAACAGCTTAAACAAAACGTGCACTTGTTTTATCACCACGATACTTAAAACAGCTATAGCTGCTATTTTTATGAAAACAACGTATCAGATGAAAATGTGAAAACAATGTGTAAGGAGTCGCTTGTAGTAGCAAACCCACAGAGAATCATCGCCTGAATCTGAAGCTCCTCTTGACTTAACAGAGCTTTATACCGAGTTCCAGCTCTTGTTTAGCTATCAGGCAACTTTACTGCGTTAGGTCACTATAACCGCCCCTAATACTGTTGTTTTTCAGTCACAACAGGCAGCTGTTGTCGTCGGCAAAAAACTTCTAAAAGGCCACTGTACACTACCTGCTCAGCACCAAACGGCAGATAGACACAGCTGCTGACAAACTGGTGAACACAGTGGAGCATTGAGCAGCTAATGTGGACAAATTATGTAATAAAGACACTAGTTTTTAAATAACCGTAAACCTAGTTTGGCAATTTCTTCCAATGTTACCAATATATCCGTAATATGCTAAAATCTAGTCGAGCTCCAGTAATAATATTGCTTTTTATCATAATTTCCATATTTTGTCCAAATATATTCATCAAACGTGCAAACTCAGTTCTTAGCTAATTACACCACTTAATTACTTGTTACAGTATTGAGTTTTGATGAGGCCAAAATAAAAGAACCATATGATATTTTTACACATACATTATTCTGTGGGACCCGAAACACTGAGAACGGGAGACAAATGACTACAAAACACATGAGTGGACGTTTGCTGTGGCACGCCACTCAGTTCCTCTAATAAATGCATCAGCGGTGTAATAAACGCCACTCACACATTGTGACCACATAGTGTTAAATAAGTCAATGGAAGGCATGAAGTGCATTTTGAAGAGGAGAAGATGGAGGCTGCATGAAGGAATGAATGAATGACCTCATCATTGCCTGGACCTTTTGTTGAGTGGCATTATGGGTAGACTCCAGAGAGCGATCGATGTGATCTGAGGGGCAAAAGAACTGCAAAGATCCGCTTCTGCTTAAAGATAATTATTTTTGTTGTATTATATCTGTCCTTTATATCCTTCTTAAGATGTAAGCAAATCATTTACTAATGCATTATAGTATAATAGGCCATTGGAAGAACGTTTGAGTTGCCAGGTCGTGAAAAACTGTTGTGGGACCAAAATCAACATATTGATATTTAAAATGGCAGACTTGCTGGATTAAAACCTTTTATTAATGGCATGCTAACATGTAGAATGTTAGACTCGTTAGAAAATAGGAAATCCAGCATGATGATGAATTACCAACTTGTGTAATGTGGCCAATGAAGAAAAAGACAAGCCAAAAAGTTGTTCACAACCTGGCAACCCAAAAGTTGCTCTCATTATTAACTTATTCTGTTCTTTCATATGAAAGAATAGGAACGTATTCGCTCACTATTAATAAAGCCGTTAGTTACAAGTTAAAGGTGACTTATTAGCAAGTGTAACGACATTTGACTTCAAAATAAAAGCTGATGCGACATAATAGGATGCAAAGTTTATCACAGGTGCATTTTCTGCTCCTAACTGACCAGAATTCACATTTCAGAGCAGAAAAAAAAATGCAAATGCATGTTCAAATTCCCTTCTTATTTTTTCTCACACCAAATGATGTGCCGCGAACCTGCAGCCTCGGTCCTGCATCCTGCTAGGAATATCCTAACATCACTTTGCGCTCCAGGATATTATAACTGTAAGCGTCACATAATTGACGGTGATGTAACAGTAGCTCAAAGAAGAAGAAGGAAGGGGGGGCGATACAGATATTCTACTCTGAATGGTGCCTTTTGCTCTGCAGAGCCTCCAGCAACAAATTGTGGAGGGGAGGGAGGGGGGAGGGGG
>NW_022280053.1:2483937-2495434 GCF_004355925.1 Anarrhichthys ocellatus
AGAGGGAGAGAAAACACTAAACACACAGCTCCTATGGCAGAGCCGTTCCGCTTCATCATCATGCTGTGACCAGTTGTGCGTAGAGACCGGAGCCAAAAAGAGTCCGACCGCCAACCGGGTTTTGATCCGCTGTTGTAGGAGTTTGCGCTGCAGTGATGTCCCTGCGCTCTTAACGGGAGGACAAACACACGGAGAGAAGAGAGAGAAGAAGACGCCGGTTTATTGTTGTCGCCTGGTCCGCTGGACTGACATCGCATGGGGACATGAACAGTGTGGATCCAGCCTCTAACAAACTGTTGACTTTCAATCATCGGTAAAAAACAGCAACGAAAACATCCTACTTTTACCTGTGCTTCTGCATGCTACCGCTCATCTGTTGAATGCATAGCTCTCTGTCGTCGCTCCTTCACATACCTGCAGCACTGGCTTCTTTTATTCTGCAGCCCCGAGCAAATGAGACAGCTGAAGACACCTGCTCCGGTGTGCAGACCATTTATGCGTAAAGTGCCATTTTTGCGCTCTCGGATCGTCTAATAACGTTAAGAATAATCCACTGTTTGGGTCGAGTTTTGATACTAGTTATGTATGAAGTGTTTTTTTCCGTTTACCCTGGCACGGCTGGCAAACGGAGCCCTACTGAATCCACAAGTCTCCAGTCTGGAAGTATTGACGCTTCACATCAGACTCTTTTTAGCCACAACAGCTTTTAATTGAACCACTGCGCTGGTTTATGCGCAGCTTTGTCGCCAGTTTTATGAAACTGAGTCTGTTCATCTGTGCGGATATTCTGTTCCTTATTAATTGTGCAGATATTTCAGTATGCACAAGGACAATTATGAATTATGCATAGCAAGCTTTTCTGTTCATGGTAGAGTGGAGGTACATGCAGCTCTGGCATTATGACAGCGACATAATAACGTATGCAGCCACACTGAAGGCAGGCATCTGGTTTAAACTGTACAGCTGAGTTCAGATGTAGTCCAGGGTTACTTAGTATGGTAGCTCATTTCCAGCCTCTTAGATTGTTCTGAAAATGCAATGCTGTGCAATGCAGTTACACCTGAACAGAGAGAGATCATATGGTGATCATAAAGCTCTTATGGCACAGTGCTGCCAATAGCAGAGACGCCTGCTTTCCATGCTGCACCACTGGTGCGGAGAGGGAGGAGAAGAGCCGGAGATGTCAGGAAATTTCCATGAAATGCTCCTTTTGTTATGAAAGCCTCTCATGACTTATCATATTGCTGTTATGGCATGTTTTGGCTTATTTTTTTTTCTCAGTTTTGTGTGAGAGTCATCTGCATCTTCATCCAGCTCATCCTCATATTTTCTATTAGTTTTATTGAGAATAATCTAGAAGCTCTGGTAAAAGTGTCCGTACTGTGCATGTAGCGCACCAATCTGTAACTGTAACTTTTTTTAAATTGATTTACTAATTAAAGTCTTAGCGGATGAATTCAAATTGGATTAAAGTTGCCAAATTGAACCTCATTTTGGAGGAAATAAGACTAGTGCTATTGTTCTACATTTTAAGGTCACATGATTGCAGTCATTTCTAGGAACTGCAGTAGGAAACAGTCATTTAAATTATTGAAATCACACATTTAATTGCCAGATGTATGTATGCGACAGAAAGCTGTAAATTCTGGCTGTTGGACCTTTTTCATACGTGTCATTGTTGCTCTCAAAAGTCTTGTTTTTGCTTCTGCTTGTTGACATCGAGGTCTACACAATCTCAAAGAGGGCCTCTTCATGGAGTGATTTAAAGGTTTAAAGAGTCGTTCCGTATTTAACATAACCGATAAAAGGATTGGCTTCTTTTCTTCGGCAGCATGAGGTTTAGTATGATGGGTGACAGTGTGATTTATGCTTCACATTTCACTGTACTCTATGGAGCCTTTCAGTGGCGACTGTCCATTGTCTTGTGATAGAAACCACAATTTGTAACCTTTCCCGTACTCCATTACTGAGGGCAGCAGTTGAGTAATGAATATCTATTTTACCTCTGTTCTGTTTCAGAGCTATTTCTCTTTGGTCCAAGCTTTCAACGTCTTTGGCAAACAGCCATTACGCTGCTGGAATGAGAGTGAACCTTTTGTGGTGCAGAGTTCAAGTTATGATGTCCAAACACATGGGCAGCTTTGAATGCTGGATAATGGTCTCAAATGTCCAGCAGCATGTCAGGACTGTAAGGCAACGGGACAGGTATTTTATCAATCGCTCTTGTAATCGCAAGACTGAGAGTCTAAAGCCATGCTGGTGGCTCTGTAGTCTGTCGGTTGAGCTTTGAGCTAAACGCTAATGCCGGTATGCTAACATACCCACGATGACAATGCTAACATGCTGATGTTTAGCAGGTATCATTTTTACCATGTTTACTGAAGTATTTGTGTATGTTAGCATGCTTACATGTACTAATTGGCACTAAAAACAACATGATTGGGACAAGTTTGTATTTCCCCCAAGAATAAAGTATCTTCTATCGGTTTCAGACCTAAGTTCTGGTATATAAAGCAATACTTCCTGACAGGATGAACAAGCTCACACCTTAAAGGATCTTTTTCTTTGTTGCTTTAATTCTTCTAACATGCTATACTTGAAATATAAATATGTCATCTCCACTGCGTTGCACTCCCAGAGCTCTGACAGGTACATGTTCCTCATTACACTTAAGGCACTTTACTTCTTCGGCTCGTTCCACCTCCTTGATAGGTGTCGGCAACAGCTTTTTGGTCTGACAGAAACCACCTTGTGCACAAATGGCTCTTAACTCACCAAGGGCTACACCTCCTACATGTGTTAAAATATCTCTCCTGTGTAAAGAGAATTTAACACTGAACACTTTTCCCCGAGTACAAAGGGAAGCATTTTAAATCTGGCAATATACAGCCAAGTGTTTTGGTTTTGAAAACATATCTTTCCTTGTGTGTGAGTGACTGCTTTGTTGCAGCCAAACCAACTAACTAAGGTTATGAAACAGAAAAATCCCTCTTGAACCATAGCGACTAGAGAGATGTTGTTGATGGTATATGCAATTTCAAAAACTCTATCTTTTATTATTACCTTTCAGTTCTGTCTGAACATAAAATGTCTATCCATATGTACCATCCCAAGAAGCCTTAATAGAAGAAGATGAGTTTCCTTAGGAGATAGAGGAGTTTTTCATTAGGAAGGTGGGTGGGGTGGTACCACTTCATCTTCCCAGCACCAAGGTACAATCCTTCTCATGAGCCCTCTCTGAGGAAAGGTGAAGGGCAGGAAAGATAGCAGCCTGGCTGCTGAGAAGAAGAAGTGGGAGCACACAAAGGTAAATGCTGTGATGGAGCACATGTTGTGGTGGAGCTCCAGCAGACCCAACCCCAGTCTATAGAGGAAGAGAGTGGGTCAGGAAACGGTGATGGATACATCCTGTAGCACGAACGCTCTTTAAAATGAGTCCTTTAAGCTTGAGTGTGCATTATATATTACCCACTCTGCAGACAGAGAGAGAGAAACCTCACCAGGGAGGAGATGAGTTAAGGAGAGCTATAAGAGGAGTGGGGGATGTGGTCCAAAGAGACTAAGGAAGCAGAAAGCATGCAGGTCATATTGTCACTCAGACAATCATAAAGACGTATGCGAACATGAAATACCACCCACATGTGCACACACATGGTTTACCACTCGCTGCTGTATAGAGAGAGCTACAGGAATGAGTCTTAAAAGGCGGAGATAAGTTAACATTTCTGTGCTTCCGGTTCCCTTGTCTCCATGTCTGTTTTTTATATTTATTTATTTTTTCATGGGTTTTTGGTTAGATGCCTGAAATGAAGTCTGTGGTTAACACAAGTTTAATTTATTTAAATGTTTTCTTCTATGACATAAAATATTCAGATCATTTTGAAGCTTAAACGTGAAAGATGGTAGTCTCTTTCTATGTATTAGCGGACGTGTCTCCTCTGTGTGCGCATTTGGCTGTTTGACCAGTCGGTGCAGTCCGCTCCCCCAGCCAGTCTCCATCTATCACTGTGGCTTAATTCAATCAGGACCAGCGTCTCAATCAGAACTGGGGTTGGCCGCCGGTCCCGGCCAGTCACCATGCCACCAGCCGCCCAACCACATCAACAGGAGGAAGGGAAAGAAAGAAAAAAGGGAAGAAGAGAGAGAGAGAGAGAGAGAGAGAGAGAGAGAAAGAACGTAGGGCGAACAAAGTAGGCATGACCAAGAAGACAAATTGAGATCCAAGAAAGATGGAAGAAAAGCAGATGCTGCAACTGCCTCAGTTTATATGTGCCTGTGTTGTGTGATGGCCATGTGTCTGACCATGCGTTTGTGTTGCAGCTCTGCCTCGGAGGACTTGGGCTGCAGGCGTGGAGACTTCAGCAGGAAACACTATGGTTCAGTGGAGCTGGTGAGTCCCACCCACAATGCACTAATCTGTTTCTTGCTGTCTTTTATGTCTCACTGTGACCGTCCCCTCATCCTCTTTGTGGATTCTTCTGCTCATCATCTCCCCCTCCCTTTTCGCCTCTCTCTCTCTCTGTTATTGCCTTCCCCTCTTTTTTTTGTTGACATGGACGGACAACAGAGGGGGACTGATGAGTCATGACGTCCTGGGTGTGGTCCAGCGATATGCTTTGCCAGCGTGGATCACAATGGGTGATCGATGCAAGACTCTGCTGCCTGCTCAGCCTCCAAAGTTCATTTGTTTTGAATGCTGCATCACAGTGTGTGTCTTTGTGGTTGGTTACTAAGCTGTTGAGTCGTTATTACTCCACTGTGAGCTGAATGCGGCTCTGTGCATCCCGATAGCCCAGACGCACAGGAAGTCCTACGGTTTCACACTGCAATCGTACTTCCTACCCGCGACATATTGTGGGTTGTTCCATGAGTGCTGCATGCCACGTGTAGACTGATTAGTGTTGAGGAGAAACCACATGCCGCCTATCAGCGCTAGCAGACACACAATGCTGCTGTGCGTGTGTGTGGGGGTGTGTACGTGAGAAAAATAAAGAGAGAGAGAGAGCAGTTTCCAAACACCGTAGTGAGTGTGAGCCAGCATGAGTGAACTGATAGCCTCAGTACTCGCAGTGTGCCCATCACACAGCAGTGTGAGACGCCTCTTCCTCTTCCTCCACACTAGACGCTGTATGCCTTCTTCATCTTTGTATATGCTACACTAGAATTTGATATGAAGGCTTAAGCGTCGTCTGTGATCCATCATGATGGATAGACTTTTAGATATTAAGACAATATGCTTTGGTAATTATTGAAATGGATGAAAAGTTGGAAACAGTTGTCAACTTCCAAGGTTTGATGCTAATAAGAGGGACTGGTTCTGTTAAAATGACCTCACGAGTTGTTCACTGTAGGCTGAACTAATAATTATTGTCATTCATTATTGATTTGTTAATTGTTGCATCTATCACATGTTGCATAATTAAATGGAAACCACTTGTAGTGATCACAGTTTAAATAATTCACTTACACTGTTCATTTAACATAAGGGGAAATAAAATTAAAACTACGCTAATTCTATTTATTTTTTTACTTTACTCCCATGATGCTTTGTCTCGATGTGGCTGCGTTAAGTCACGATGGGGAAAAGAGTCATTTTTGTCAATGAAAAATGTAGTCGACTCGAAGCTGATGACAAACTGCCAAACAGGCCGCAGCAGCAAAACTTTGTTCTCATGGCTGCTAGTGATGGAAACAGAAACCAATGGGCATTGGCACGTGTGGTTGAAGCCGCCCTCGTCAAGTGGATAATAATTTGAAAAGTGTACAGTATCTGTGGATTTTGTGCTAAAGAAATATTTGGGTTATTCGCTGTCCTGCTGCGAGTTCAATAACAGGATGGATACCACTCTCATGTCTGTTCAGTAAAATTGAAGCCAGCGTTAGCAAGTGAGCTTAGCACAAAGACGGGAAACGCCCTCGAAAAGCACCTCGACACCTCGTTTCTTTAATTCATACAAAACAGAAATGTGAAAAAAAACCAAGTCTAATCTTTGGTCCTTGACTCTGCAGTGAAATTACGTCTCTATTTTTCTGTTGGAAAGACAACTATAATTGCCTGTGTGAACATACAAGGGAAAGTGTTTTCGTTAACTCTGGCTCTCACACTGTTTAAGGCTGCGTGTCTCCAGGGGAGGTTTGTGCAAAGATTGGGAACGATTCTGGTTCTGATGCCTTTTAGCCAACAAACAGCTCCTTGTGTTGACGGTATTGAATTTGTGTGCTCACGGTCTGTGTGCCTGTCCAATGTGAAGTGGGCAACATTTCAGCACCTGACATTTCCATCAAAAACATAGAAGTCATGTAATATAAGTGGTGAATATGCACAATTCTGATAATGTATTAATGTTGGTCTCACTTTGAAGATATTTAGCTGCTGATAAATTGCCGTCTCGAAGGAATGTAACAAGAAATGTCAGAATAGAAAAGTAATGTACTGTTATAAATGCTCTTAACATTAATCCTTGTCTTAAATTTGACTTCTGTACATGTTATTGGTGTAGTGTTGGAAAGCCTTCTCTATGCTGCTAGGATCTAATTGTGGAGAGAAATACTTTTTTGTTGCATCTTTTCTAGACACGACACTAAGGCCAGTGTGTTCCAGTGCTTTGAAGAACACGCTTTCAAATGTCTGAACAAAAGTGGGAGACACAGATTCAAAGCAGGGTCTCCCTAATAAGAGGGACCAGCATAAGCAGAGCCGTGACTCATCCTGTGTGTTTGTTTTTTATTTTTGGCATCATTGAAACCGGGTGGCAGTTGCCAATATGAGCAGCTTCCTCCACAGACACCGTTGTGACTGCATGATTCACTCCAGTCCACACAGAAACCACTTTTGACATTATAGAAGTGTGAAGGATCCCGTTGCATTTCAGCACCCTGATGGAGAATTTGAAATGAATACTCTGTTCCAAGTAGATATGTAGGACATATGAAGTTATAGGAAGCAGGGACACTTTTGAAATGCAAAGAACCGTTTTTCAGGAAAAGGTTTGAATAGATTTGCGCAGGCAGAAGACTAACAACCAGGATCCTGTTGACCCAGAGCATCATCTGCAGTCCATCTAAATTATTGTATAGCCTAAGCTACTGCAAGATATTTTATTGAGTTTCCTTTAAGCGAAAGGCTCTGAGTGAATTTGCAAGCAAATACTCCATGATGGCATCTGCATTCAAAGAAAAGAGACAACAACAACACAAACACAAAGGCAACTCCCACCCTGTCTTTAGTCAGTGACAACTTCACGGTCTACTTTTAAAAGCTTAATTGTGTGTTTGGCACTAAAGCTGAAACAATTAAACCCGTTTCATCCTGACAACAGCTTGGAGAGGGTGGCAGTGATTTGTTTTATTTACTTCCCTAGTGAATTGAATTTTCTTCATTTGAGATGAAGGCAGTGACGGATAGGTGAGAGGTGGGCGCTGGGTGTGTGTGTGTGTGTGTGTGTGTGTGTGTGTGTGTGTGTGTGTGTGGCATTGTGTTGAGAGGTTAGCTGTCAGTCTTGCACAGCGACTGGTGAGCAGACTGCTCCACTCCCACCTGCCTGCCAGTGTTACTGTCACTGCCTCGGAGGCTTTTGACTGCACTGTCACACTGAATTTATTCCCACTCTCGGCGTATGCGTGTCTCACCATGTGTGACTGTTTGTTTGTGAGTTCTTTCAAAGCGAGGCTGCATGGCTTTTGCTGAACAGCAGCCACTGTGGCCACAAGTGGCAATTACAAGATTGAGTTTCCTTTCATAAGGTACGATACGTTTAATTCTTTTATTTTATTAATATGTTGTGACATACTTTAATGTAATTTAACTGTAGAAAAAGTTATTAAAGCTACAGTTAAATAGAGATGACCTTTTGTCATATTTGCTCAAATTGTCACTATATCCTGACTGTAGCACATGAAACAGAAAATCTGTGAAAAGATCTCGTTCCTCTGCCTCCTCTTAGTGCTCCTGTTCCACCACACCAGGAGCAAAACAACTACTCGTGAACTCCAATCCAACAGTCAGGGCAGCGCTGATCCAAGATTCTGTTACTGCATTGTCTTTTTCTTTCCTAAAATGTTTTCAGAAGCATATTTTAGTGTAAAATGAGAACGTTTTTGACCCAGCCGCCATGTTGAAAACGGTCGCGCCAAAACCAAGCACCGCCCACCGACCAGATAAACATCTCTCACCCCGTGTTACCTTGAATTCCCCAAAAAACGGAGAAAAGCCTTGATGAATGAAGCAATAGGCCACGTTTAACAACAGCAACTGTCTGGTGCCAAACTAGCAAGCGTGAAACTGTTTTCTTTTAAAATTCGAGGTAACACATGGTGAGTAATTGATATACAAATGGTCATAATGTGGGTGAAATAATCCTTTATAGATTTGTAGGCCTCACAATATCCATATTTAGCTACATGCCAAGATGTGTGGACAGCTTCCTTCTTTACAGGAACACACACTCGTGAGTCATAACTAGAGCCACTGAGGTTAACTATTGGAGAACTGTGGGATAGTTAGATTACAGCAGTATATGGTAGGTGGTGCTCGACACCTAGATTCACAGAGGAACACACACTTGCAAACCCTCCCAGAAGCTGCAGATGACATTAGCTCACCAGTGCTTCTTTAAAGTTTGACAACGTTTTGCTCTGTTTATTGTGTGTGTGTGTGTGTGTGTGTGTGTGTGTGTGTGTGTGTGAAGCTAATGATCACAGGGTTTTCTGAGAGGGCCCTTGTCTATTATTTCTATTATTTGGATCTATACTTGGAGGTCGTTGTTCTGTTTGAGCTCAATTGCTTGTTTGACACTTAAATGAAGCTACAGCGGCGAGTTGCAACTTAAATGTCGGACCAGGGGTTGTTTAGCTCCTCTAAACTCTGCATTTCTTGGTTTGTTTTTCTTCCGTGCTGTCTTCTACCCTTGCAAACTGTATCCAAGTTTCTAAAAGCAAAGTGATGCATGTAATTACTTGAAAATTAATTTGCATCCTCGAAGGTAATTGATTTTTGTACACAAGGTCTAAGAAAACTCAATCATACTCTCCACAAGAATGAAACGGCGGTTTGTCGTTGTAATCAGTATCACATCTAACCTAAAAAAGAAAATCTGTTTAGAGCGTGAAACACCCGTTTAAAGTTACTACATCGTAGATTAAGCTTCTATCCTCTTGTCTCTCCATCTCTCTCTCCTCCTCCTCCCATCTTCTCTGAAACGTAACCAACAGTCTATTAAAGCAGCTGATGCATGGTGCTCTGCTGCTGCTGCACTCTGAGATCACAGGCTTCACTGCAGCATCTGCCCACTCTTGAGGGTCCTTAAAGCTGCTGCACCCTACCAGTGTGATTCCTGGGTGGCCCGATGCCTTCAGTAGGCAGCGTTAATGCTGATCAGGTGCAGTCAACGGCAACACGGCGAACAGCCACATGACAGACATCGTTTGCCTTTGAATTACAATTTTCACCTCTCATTTTCTCCTTCACTGGTTGGCGGTTGTTACTTAATGTCTTCTGTGCGGCAACATCATGCATCATACATCATTAATAGCATTGCAGGGGTCTTCCACTGCATGAAAGGGCTTTTTGCATCCATGTTGTGCAGTGATCCGTTTGCTTGATCAAAGCTTGACAGGAGGAGCTCCTAGAAATAACATGAAAACTTCAAGATTCAACTTGTTATGTTGTATGAAAGTAGACTAAATGAATTCTCAAGTATTTAAAAGATAAGTCTGTATATATTCTATATTTTTCGTATTGTCATCAAATTAAAAAAAGACTTAAAACAGCAAGAAAACGATCAAACTGACAAGAATACTCTGTGTATCTGAAGCCTGATGAAGCTTGTTCCTCTATGACAAAGAGCTTTATTGTTTAAAAACAAACAACTATTGAAAACACAATGGACCCTCTGTGGCACAGATGAATCGGGCTTTGACTACACAGTCAATATTTGCGAGTAGGTTTTGTTCATTGTTTGGTCTTGTTATGGGATTCCTTGATTTCTTGTATCGACGCCGTGCAATAGGGGCCCTCTGAAATTAAAAATAAAACTTCACTCATTTTGGGGAAGACTGAGCGACGGAGTTGCCAAGTTTCACTTCCTTCTCTGAATGCAGCAGCTGTAGTATTTTTAACCGTCTGTCTGAGTCATCGGATGACCTATGTGACACACTGAGACATTCATGTCCATACAGCTCTCAGACTCTGTTTAGATATCGGTGCAACCTTTTAATGATAACTCTCCTGTAAAACCGCGCTAACTGGACCTGCTATTACTGTTGCTATAACTGACAGATTTATCAGTCTAAAGTCACCATTATTTTTGAAAACATTGGGCCTTCGTTTTCACACAGACATAAACAAAAGAAGGCCTCTGTGGATTTCGCTCGGTGAAAATGACAACTGTTGCTGGCAGACTTTTAATAGACCTCCCTGAAGAGATTAGACTGGCAAGATCCTGAACCTCTGTTAAATCCCTCTTAAAAACACATTTTTATAAGTGTGCTGTCACACGGTTTGCTTGAATCTTTCACTTGTATCTGTATACAAAGGCGTTCTCTTAACTTTTGTTTCATAAAAATGTTATTTGTTCAAACATCCATAAAAGCTACAGAACGCACTTGGTCATGTGACACAGTTGTTAGATTTATACTTTAATATTTGTGTTCCCAAACAGTACGAGTGGAGATGACTTCATGATGAGGAATGACTTGTCAAATGTTTGGCTGATGTTGCTGGAGTGTGAACTTGAGAGCTGATATTTCGACCCTAAACCCTGATATAGCAACAAGCTCCCATACATATGCTCCATCCTCGAACAAGTACTTCCCTACATATCCTGTATAATAACCCCACAAAGTGCAAGTAAGCGTATTAGCCAGGCAACATTTGCATCTTAAGCTGGAGCAGACAAACCCTGTCTAGTTCAGGTTGCCTATAGAAGAAGTAGATGAAGAAAAATATATCCGATAACCGCTTCCTTGATTACTCTGGATCTGCATTTTCTGCCTCCTCTCTTTTTCTTCCTTTCTGCCTCTATTCATCTCCTCTCTCATTTTCTCTCATGTCTTCCCTCTGACTGTGCACCTGCCTCTCTTCATCCCCCCCCTCCCTACTTACTACTTCCATCCTCGCCCTCTGCTGACTTCCTCTGCCGCCTACGCCTCAGTGTTCTCTGCCTTCCTGGAGGATTGTGAGTGTGCATGAACGGGCCCACTGATGAGATCAATTATCTATCAGCAGTCACAAAAGTATTGATTTAATACCTCAACACACACACACACACACACACACACACACACACACACACACACACACACACACTCTGTCTGCACTGCAGCGCTCCTTTGTCTCATGTGCCTTGGGGAAATCAGACGTTCTCTGAGTACGGCGTGAGCTCGATTGTGTTTGTGAAATGTTCAAGTCATGCCCTAAAATGAGAGCTGTTTAAGTGTGTGTGTATAATAGAGTGTGTGTGTGTGTGTGTGTGTGTGTGTGTGTGTGTGTGTGTGTGTG
>NW_022280053.1:2495444-2500528 GCF_004355925.1 Anarrhichthys ocellatus
TGTGTGTGTGTGTGTGTGTGTGTGTGTGTGTGTGTGTGTGTGTGTGTGCGTGCGCGTGTGCGCGCGCGCATCTATTCTCTGTCTGTAATGCTCCCACGGGGTTACGCATCGTGGGGACAGCTATTATTCTTTTATCATCTGGCTTTTTGTTGTCATTACACATTGCTCTTTCCCTCTCTTCCCCAGCAACCTCATCCTTCATTCTGTCCCCCACTCTCTATATGTTTGATTCCCCTTCTCCTTAGTCCTGCCCTATCCCTCCACTATTGCTCCCCGGCAGAGGTGAGATGTTTTATGGGTTGTTTGTTAAAGCGTAGAAGCATAACCCGCTGCCCTTTCTCCCCTGCATCCCTCGGCCCACTGGGGAACCGTTGGAGTGCAGCTTTTCCTTCTTTGCCACTCTTCTGTTGTATGATTTAAAAGCAGTGGCCGCGTGATGAATGCATGAGTGTGCGCATAGACACACACAGACTCAGACTCCTCAGAGCGCTTACAGTAATGGCTCCTTTCTCCTGCCATTTTTCATTCTTTCACCCCAAAAAACGTCAAGAAAGCCTATTCACACCCAGCCGCAGAAACACTTATCTAAACTCACATTTAATACAGAATGTGACACACTTATTTTCCTCTCTTTTCCACACACACAAATACACCATGGAGGCGGTGCATTGCTCCGTCTGAACGCTGCATTGGTTTCCCCTCCATTATCCTGCAGTTGGATGGTTAATGTTGCAGGAGGCAGGAGAAATGGAGGAAGATAGAGGCCCATAGCTTCGACATTTACTTTCCAATTTCGGCGCATACGCACAGATTTTAAAGGAAAATCTCATTAACTCACACACAAACACTGGCACACACCACCACACCAGGAAGTAAGTCGAACATATATTTGTTTTCAGGCCTATTAATATGCATGCGAGAGGAGAGAAGGCAGTATTTCCTGCAGCCTCTCCTAAGACGCAGCCAATTATTGCACAGAAAGCTCTCTGTCGTTTATCAGAGCTTCACACCTGCAGTAAACATGCTTGGCTGGATTGTATTCTCTTATTATATGCAGTATACCATGGGGAGAAAATGTAGGCAGTGCTTTACTTGAGTGGGTGGGTGAAATCAGTGCTGTATGAATAGAAATATTTTTACAATATCAATGTTTTGTCTATTAATCCGTTAATTGACTGATGGAGAAATAACTTTTGACAATCAATTAATAGTTCAAGTCATTTTTCAAACAAAAATCCTAAACGTTGTGATGCTTGTGATGCTTTTCTGCATTTCTTTGTCTTATGTGACGGCAAAATAAATATCTTTGGGTTTTGAACCGTTAGTCAAACAAAACAAGCAATTTGAAGATGTCACCTTGTGATTACTTCTTTCTGACAATAGACCAAACTATTAGTCAAGTAAATAATTGGCAGATTAACTGAAAATGAAAATTATCATTATTTGCATGGCCACTTTGTTTGGTAAGATAAAATCAGAAACAATTTTCTTTTTTAATAGAAACTACCTGGGTTGGCCGTTCACATATGAAACATTTAAGTTTAATCATTTAAGTGAATCAGATGGGAGACGAGGAAGAAAGGCTCTTTGTCAGGATTAACTTATTTCATGTGACATTTCTTTTCTTGACTTCTATTCGATGAAAAATGTGCTCATAAATATGTTATGTGAAAATAGAAGTACAGTTAACTGATATATAGCAGCGTCTTTTAAGTTGTCTGTTTAAATGTTTGTCATTACTTGAAAACAAACTATTTATTTATGTGCTGCAATACATAAATAAGTGTATATATATTTATATATTTTTTATATATACTGCATACATTATATTTAGCATTTATATATGCTTTGAGATCAAACTCCAGTCGAGCTAAAGTTACAGAATCTCATTTGAGAGCTTTCTAATCCCCCAGCTATACAGCACTGCATATCAGATTTAATTTAGCATGAACAATAAAGTCAGCGTGACAGTTATTAATGATTTTATTCAGAATGTAAAGCTCTCGCCTTTCATCCTCACTAGCCCACAGGAATCTTTTGAATGGACTTTAACCCTCGCTCGCTGTCTCTCTCTTTCCACGATAAGTGCTCTCTCATCACTTTCCCTCGTTATTGTTCTGTCTGACGTGATCTAATGAGCCGCTGAAGCAGGGCACACCACCCACGCTCCAGACTGATAAACACCGCTTAGTTTTGTACAGGTTGTGTTGGCCATTCACATTTTGGTTTTAGATAACGGTTAATCATTGTGCATGGTTTGTAAAAGCAGGAAAACTTCCCTTGAATGTGAACATTTACGTGTCCTGGTTTGGATCATATTTAGGGTGTTTACATGGAAAATATCCCTTAATGTCTGATCATTGGAGTATTCAGTGTTCTGATCATCTGCCTGCAGGTATTTCTTTGATTCCTGATCATCTCAGCCACTTATTTCTGTTACCTCAACAATCTGTCTACTTCCTAAAAGTCAGTTTCACTAAGAGGTACATTTAGCAGCTTTCCATGTTTAGACCTTCTCTCCGAGGAACTTCCTTTTCCTCCTCTTCTTGCGTGGCTCCTCCAGACCATCTGGACGTATCGCAGTGTGTGCGGGGATACACAGCCAACTTTTTTTTCTTTTTTTTTTTCCGGCAGAGCAGAGACATCTATCGGCGAGGGGAGAAAAAATAGAGCACGACAGTCAAGGCGGTAAGAGGAGAGAGCCAGGAGGAGAAACGGGGACAAGGGAGGAGAGACTCTGCGTTCCGTTGCCTGGCAATAAAGCATCATTCAGTGTGATGGTGTTTGGGGGGGATAACAAGGAAAAGGGGACGTGAAGAGGAATAGAAAAAAGGGGGTTTGGTAGATCACAATGAGGAGAAAGGAGGCAAATCATTACTAGTGTCAAAGCATTCACACCAAGTTCAGATATAAATGTCAGTATCGGCTCCACTTTACCCGCCAAATAACAAACTTCTATAACAAACTGACCAACTGCTGCAGCTAGCGTAGCTAAAAATGAATGTTTACTCCTCTGCTGAGTTCAATTTAGGTTGTCTAGCCATTACCTAAATCTCATTCAACTACCTGCAAAAGAAGTCAGTAAGTGTACAGTGTTTCGCAAAGTTGCAACCATTTCTGTATCTTGTATGTACTTTACAGGATACATTCTGTCCTTTCCAATTCTGTAGCAGAGAGAAGTGAGTCAGCAAGAGACAGATAATTGGGATGATAAGTAGAGAGTGGCAGATGCGAAAAAGAAAGAAATACGTTGTTGTTTTTACAGTGAAGTGTCGGAGGAATCATTGCAAAGCCTTGAGTAATGATTGGTGATTAAGAATTGTGGAGATGTTGGTATTAAATCTACACGGAAAGATGGCTGAGGACAGATATACTTGTTGGACTCCTGCTGCTGTTGTCACATGGAGGTGATTCGTCCGCCTTGGTTCCTCTTTTTTCGTCCGTAACGATAGTCTGCTCTAATGTATTTATGACCTGGGTATTACTGTTCGCCAGAAGTCATGGTTTGTCACATGTCTAATTTTAAACATGTCTGCCTCTGTCTGTGTCTCTCTGTCTCCCTCTCAGCTAATTTCTAGTGACGCAGATGGGGCCATACAGAGGGCAGGGCGCTTCAGGGTGGAGAATGGCTCGTCGGATGAGGTCAATACAATATAAGGCAGTTTTCTGCACACATGCATCCCACCAATCCACTCACCATTACATCTGGTCAACTCTATTTTGTGGCAAATAGAGTTGCTTTGTATTGTCCTGAAACCCCTAAAAATGGTGATAGTCAGACATGAAGACACATTATTATTAAAAGATACTTCATTTATTTAAGGAATACTGGAAGTAAGATTGGAAGCTCAATATTACTCTCATGTCTGTTTGCTAAATATGAACCTACAGCCAAGAGCTTTGCTCAGTTAAGTTTAGCTTAGCTTAGCATAAAGACTGGAAGCAGGGCGAGATGGCTAGCCTGTTTCTGTCACCCCTAAAGCTCACTCATTATCACATTGTCTTGTTTGTTTAATCTGTTTGTTACGAAGGAGCTGGTGGGCAGATTAAACCCTTGAAAACAGACACGCTTGCTACAAGCGAACACCTGCCTGCTCATATTCATCATACACACACACGAGAGTTGTATTGAGTTTCTCAACATGCTGATTTATTCCATGTGCAGCTGCCAGTATGATGAACAATAGTTGCTTTTTGAGGTGTTGGCTGGCTAATGGGATAGGAAAGAAGAGGGACTATTGATCTGTTATGTACAATTGCATTTGTTTTTGTTTTCTCCCATTATTTAGTTTTAATTTTTAAATACAGGATACTTAAAAAAAAGAAGTAAAACGTTAAAAAAATATTCAAATAAGCAATCTGAGAGATTTGGAGGGTTAATAAATCAGTGGTGTGCTCACCACTGATGAACATATGCCACCTGTGATTAGGGGTTGCACAAAGTCACAATTTGAAAAAGTTGGGAACCACTGGCTTGTTAAATTAGTTGCTTTACTTGCTAAAAAACATGTCAACAGACAAAAGGAAATATCAGGATTTTTGATACTGTATGTTGTGCCTATGGCTCAAAATCTGAAAAAAGTTAATATCTAAAAACGAGACAAACTTGCTTTAGCATGGAGAGTTAAAGTTAACATGTATTATTGCTGATTGAAAGACATTTAACTTGTATTTTCTGTTGATAAATGCACCAACCTGTTCTTGAATAATACAGGGAAATCATGTTGTCCATCAGCCGTCTTCCTCACCAGATCTCCTAATGTCATTGTCTCTATTTACCAGGGCTTCTGGCGATACGAGTCCCCTATCCTAATGTGATTCACTCCTTTGCTTTTGTCTCACATCTTGATATGGATTATTTCCATCATGATAAAACAATAATAGCAAAGAGACTGACTGCAGCTCACTGTGTCCATGCTTTGGTCGTGTCTGATTTCCTGACCTAAGTATTGTAATCGTTACTGCTGTTTGTGTGCATTGCTGCAACAGTTTTCCACAGAGGAGACTGCTGTGACTCAAGCTGTGACCATCATGATGTGTGTGTGTGTGTGTGTGTGTGTGTGTGTGTGTGTGTGTGTGTGTGT
>NW_022280053.1:2500538-2511665 GCF_004355925.1 Anarrhichthys ocellatus
TGTGTGTGTGTGTGTGTGTGTGTGTGTGTGTGTGTGTGTGTGTGTGTTTATGTAACAAACAGGCTTTGGACTACACACCAGGAACCTGGAGGAGAACCGATGTCCATCTGGAGAATCCAGAGTACCACACCAGATGGTTCTTTAAATACTTTCTGGGAAAAGGTCAGTGCTGCTCTGTTATGTTTTTTAAAAAACACACACTCAGTCAGACACATGGAGTGGAGAGAGAAAGACATAGGGTTAGGGTGATGGAGAGCCTGTGAGCTGCAGAAATAAAACATCCTCTGAATTTCTTCCCTGGTCCACAGGACGCGTCTTATCTTATGAAGTCAGCCTTGTCCTCACGCTGCACTGCTCTTCATTCAAGGCCAAGACTTGTTAGCATCCACCCATATCCCCACTGAGAGTCTCAACCACAGTCTAATCCCATACACCACCCAGGGAGGAAGCCCTTAGAGCACACACAGCCTCACCACCACCAGACAAAGCTTGCCTCCAATAGATAACACAATTTAGATCGGACTATTGGGGTCTTAAATGAGCCCGGTGCTCTGCAGCAGGCTAGTAGGAGCCATTCCCGAAAGCGCCCTCTGTGATTGTGGAATACATTAGAAGGGGTCACCTACTCCTTCCCTTTTCTGACCCTCATCATCTCATCACCCAGCCTGTTCTCAGGCTCGCATAGAAGGCTGTGGAACAAAAGATCATTGTCCGTTTGTTTCTTTACCTTTCTTTTTATAATTGTAAAGGAAAGTTGAACAGCAAGAAAGGCCTTTCCTCCTCCTGCCAGAGTCTAATCACAGTATGGCACGGGCAGTTTAAAATGAGCCATGTCTCCCGAAACATGTCTCCCGAAAGTTGGCTCGACCTGCAGCTGAGCCATCTGTGCCTCACAGCCTGAGCAGAGCTGATTGCATCATACAACACAACACATTATGAACTCAAGGCCAATTATTCTACCACTAGCACTTCCTGTCTAATGAAGCATCCAATACAAGAACTTGAATTCTCAATTTCTCAATGATCAGGTAAAGAATAGTAAAATGGTTTGTCCTTGTTTGTCTCCCTTTGCATTACATATGAAGATAATTCCTGATTGATTAATGTGCTTTATTGAGGACAAAGGGAAGGACAGCAATTCAGGCAGAGATCCTGTGTCTAATTGGGTTTGGAGGTCTGTTCAGCATTGTTTCTGAAGACGTTGCCCTGTCAACCGAAGAAGCAGAGGCATGAATGTGCGACTCTATGGAGGGGGGGAGGGAGGGGGTGGATGAATGAAAGGGCTACAGAAAATAATGAAAGAATAGGTAGGAGGGAAGACAAAAAGGCAGAGAAAGACAGGCCAAGATAGCAAGCGGTTAAAAGGGAGTGTTGAATACCTAAGAGATATATAGGTATAATTGTATCTGTATATTATCTCTGTCTCCCCAGTCCACCAGAACTATGTGGGTACAGATGCAGAGAAGAATCCCTTCTACCTGTCGGTCGTCCTCTCAGACCAAAACAACCAGCGGGTTCCTCAGTACAGAGCCGTCCTCTGGAGAAAGATGGTGAGTTCACCATCTGCTCGCCTCACAGCAGTGGGGGAACAAGTACTCAGACCCTTTACTCATGTAAACGTAGCAATACTCCATTACAAGATGTAGTCCTGCATTCAAAATTCAACTTAAAGGTTCCCTGTGAGGGGTTTTAAGTTTTGTTTTGTTTGCTTATCTTCTGCACATGCACAAGGACACGCATGCAATAAGGCAGGAGAGACGAGGACTGCTAGCCAGTAAACACGGATGTGAAAAACACCGGATTAGGAATCTGTTTTGCAACAGTGTGTACCTCATAGTGTACTTATACCTAGCTACTTTCTACTACTGCCTCACAGGATCCTCCCCGATCAGAGGGGAAGGAACTGAAACTTTTGAAGAACAGATAAAGCTCAAACATGTACATCGTCTATCGGATTACACATTACATGTAGGTGGTACTTTTTCAGTGTATCTAAATATGAAACGACAGAAAACGGCATCTTGTGTGTGTGTGTGTGTGTGTGTGTGTGTGTGTAAGATGCATGTTCATTATTGTGTGTTTGCCATGTGGCGACTCAGCTTCACGACCAAGATGGCTTGGATTTAATTTTGGCCTCCAGCCTTATCTGGAACCTGATTAGGGTGGTGCACCTCCGCTGCCTGATCGCATTGATTTGTCTTGTTTCTGTCAGACTCTAACTGGTACAGGATGTTGTTGTTGTTGAGCAGAACAACTTTGTTTGGCTTGAACTGATCTGGTTTGATTTTGTCCTCTGTATTCATTCTACGAATGATTGAAAAATATGTTGTGAATTTAAAAATGAGCAACAGCGCAACAGGTTTGAGTGAGTGATTCCTCAGAGAAAAGGTGAATGAGTTTGTAATCCCTGATCTGTGTCATTCTTGTTCGCTTAGGGCACTCTGAAGATCAGCCTCCCCTACAGCCCGACCAAAACACTATCAGTCAAGTCCATCCTCAGGTGAGAAGTGCAGCCTGCAGCTCAAAGACGGCACAGTTAATCCACTCTTTGCAAAACATGTATGGGAATTATTATTGTTGGTTATCTCATGCTACTTCTGAGACATAAAGACTGTCAGCAAACCAGCGCCTCCAATTATGCCAATTATGTTAACACCATTTTGAACTGTGTTTACTGTTGTGTAGGTGCAAACATGGTTGCCGCCAAGCTGTAATTATTTTCAAATTTCGTGAGTGATGGGTAACAGGATATAACAAGATGCATGAAACAGGAGATTGGAGATTATGAATTCATCAGTCTGAGCGGCGTCATCGCTGAAACTGTATAAGGACAAATGGTACAAGCAGGATGAGAAGTCCCCTGTATCAGGTCTTGCTCGTTTTTCTGTTCCGCCCTCTGGACTATTTGTCTTTCATCAATCCTAAACACACCTTTCTCTCTTTTTTTTTTCATTACTACTTCCTCCACTCCTTCTTTTCCTCCTTCCCTTACTCACTCTTATTCAGTGCAATGAACATGGACAGGTTTGAGAAAGGCCCCAGGGAGATCCTCAACCCAGAGATTCAGAAGGTGAGATTCAGAGCATTTGCCAGCTCTTGTATGAAATGTAGCACTGGTACATTTCATGCCTGGCCTGATCAGCAGCATCTAAACTGTATAATATCCTCAGGCTGGAGCGCTAGTCGGTGTGAATAATATTTGTTATGTCCTCTTTCCTCAGGACCTGCTGGTGTTGGAGGAACAGGAGGTATGGGATGATACTGCTCTCACCATACAGTTTAGCTTATTCTTTGATTGTTAATGGTAGAGGTCTCTTTATTTTCAAGAGAGTACAGTGTGTACCTGGTATGATATACCAAACAAAAGGGAATATTCCCTTTATTGATTCTTTATCTGGTAAACACCAAACTGTTGAAAAATAATCTTTTGCTGTTGTCTTAAAAGTAAAATATATGTCCAACTACAGTTAATAATATAAATGCGTGAATTTTTAATAACTTCAAGATTTTAACCCAGCCATATTTTTGTAGGGTTCTGTCAACTTTAAATTTGGCGTCCTGTTTGCCAAAGACGGACAGCTCACAGATGACGAGATGTTTAGCAACGGTAAATCTCTCTGACTTATCTCGGTGTTCAAACCTATTAAAGGGAAATATGCTCTCTGGCCAAGAGTTGGATGAGAAGATTGCTAATAATTTCATATCTGTCGGTTCAAGGTGAAGCTGGAGGCATTAGCCGCTTAGTTTAGCTTAGCATAGAGACTGGAAGCAGTGGTTCTGAAAGTAATGAAATCCACCAACCAGCACCTCTAAAGCTCACTAATTAACATGTTATATCTCATTTGTTTACCAAGAAATAGTCCAGCACATATAAGAGAGACAGGTTACTGGAGTTGTGTTATTTTTGTACAGATTGAATAAACATTACTTCCGGACAGAGCCTGGCTAGCTTTTTTTTTCCTCTTATTTCCAGTTGTGCTAAGCTAAGTGGCTGCTGGTGCTTCATATTTTGTGTACAAATGAGAGAGGGGTTTTGATCTTCTCAGCCAACTCATTTCCCAAAATGTCAAACAATCCTTGTCAAAACAGAATGTACTGCAATACATAAAAAGATATCTCCTCGGTCAAACGTCCCGTGTTTGTTTCAGAGACGGGGAGTGAGAGCTTCGATAAGTTTCTCAATCTGATGGGGGAGTCTGTTACGCTGCAGGGATGGGCAGGTTACCGCGGAGGGCTGGACACCAAGAGTAAGAGAGCTCACATCTGCTGAAAGGCATAAAATGATCATTTTAAACTGAAAGGATTTTGAATATGCCAATTATCTTCTTCTGTTTCTATCTCTTTTCACCTGCAGATGACACTACAGGAATGAAGTCCATCTACACAGTGTATCAGGGCCATGAGCTCATGTTCCATGTGTCCACCATGTTACCCTACTCTAAAGAGAACAAACAGCAGGTGGGTGTCTGTATGTGTAGCTGTGCATTTCGGTCCTGTTCTATAGTTTGCATTGTTGTCAGTCCACCACTATGGCCCAGAATGGAATATGTAACTTACTGGATGGATTGGCGTTTGGTGCAGACATTCAGGATCCCCAGAGGATGAATTGTTATGACTTCAAATCTTAGTTTCTCCAATACTTTGGTTTATGACCAAATACCTGGACAACTAATGACATTCCCGTCAACCTCAGTTGTGTTTAGTGCTAATTAGCAAATGTTTGCATGCTAGTAAACATGGTAAACATTACACCTGCTAAACAGGGCATGTCAGCGATGTCTTTTTGAGCACATTTGCATGGTCACTTTTGCATTCAGTTCAAAGCGCTGTTGTGCCTGTGTACAGCCTCACAGAGCTGCTAGAGTTTAATGTTGGCTCATCCAAAAGAGAAAACGACTGTGATTAATGGAGACCGTTGCCTCATTTTGGGTCAGACGAGCAACACGAGAGATTTGTCTCTCTCTACTGTTATTTTCTTGTCACTTTTTTTTTTTTTTTTTTCTGTACTTTTTGCATATTTGACTCTTCTTTCACCTTCATCGCCAACTCTTCCAGAAGATTGGACCTCTCTGGTTGTGCTATACACTGGTGTTGGAGACGTTTCAGAAACTTTAAGCTTTGGCATTTTGTTGATGGCTTCATCCCCTGAGGACCATGCTTCCATCATGGGACTACAGGTTTTTAATAGTTTTCAGGATACGTTGTCATGAGCTAAAGAGTTGGACAGGGTCGATTTTTGCACGATGGTGCTGCATGCCAACAAGTTGTAGATTTTGAGATGTCTTTCTCTGGAACAGTGTTGGATGGACACAAAATATATGAATTTGTCATTGATGGGAAAGAAAATATGATAAAAAAGAAAACTAGAGACGGCAAAACGAAGTGCAGTAGATGTTCTCGATGTCGCTGCCTTTGAAGTTTTGAGATGAAAGAGTTGAAATTATTACTGCTTCTTAAGGTGTTTGTGGTGTCGAGCGCTTGGAAAATATTCGCTGTAAGAATGACACCCCTTTCAGCACACACACACACACACACACACACACACACACACACTATGTCCCCAGCATGTCATACTTGCACAGCTCCTCATCAACAATTAATATAACCATTGGAATTGAAAGTTTTGAGTCAGTCTTACTGCTCCCAGCAGAGTTGTTTCTAAACACTACAGGCAGCTGTTTTAGTGAAAAAGCTCAGATAAACTACTTAATGCTACCTTTCCGGCATCAAATAAAGTTTGTCCCACAAGGTCAGCAGTGACTGTGATAACCAGCTGGTGGTAATTAAGGTACTTTAAAACACTTCGTGACCGATTTGCCGCAATATACATCAAACTTATTTTTGGAGTCGCACCTCAGTTGGATCTCAACACACAGACATGATATACACATTATTAGATTCAGTATAAATTGCACTTACACAGGATACCATTTTCTCTGATGTCTGTCGAAAAAATATATCATAGAAAACAGATTATAACTACCTGAGAATCATCTAGTTTTTAAGTTTTCTTTAGTATCAAAGTAATGTCTATACATCCGTGGGTAATTTGCAAGCAGGAGCTTCTTTCTAATAGATAATTCGTCATACTTTTAGCGGTGCCAATTTACCAAAATGAAACATTGAATGCTACTTTTGCTCAGTGTCTGCTAGATGTTTGAATAGGCAATTGAGTGACGTTTGTCGTAACAACTTTACACGATGATTATTTATCAGTGTTGTCTTTACAGTTTGTTGCTCAGCCCCTAAGTGATCATAAAATCAATTAATCCAGGTTTAAAGACTTACCAGAGTGCTCAAGTGAAGTTGGCTTTTTCCCTCATCTTGTGTCTCTTTGGTCTTTCCTCTCTGTCAGGTGGAGAGAAAGAGACACATTGGAAATGACATTGTTACCATAGTATTCCAGGAAGGGGATGACGCATCGTCGTCCTTCAAACCGTCTATGATCCGATCGCACTTCACCCGTATCCTTCACTCGGACATTGATTGTCAGAGAAATGAAGTGGTAATCAGCGACGTGTTCAGAAGGGGTTCTGCTATTGAACCGATATCGCATGAGCCCATCAGCCCTGCATCACTGAAGATGCGTGGATTGCTACTGTGTCTTCTCCATAATCAGTGTTTCCTTTACTTCACCTCCAGATATTTTTGCATTAGTTAGGTATAATAGCCAGAATGACAGTTACAGGTGAGTGCTTTGATTAATGCTGGGGTTTGTGGTGTTCCAATCCAGTCCAGACTTTGTAACAACTGCTTTTTAATTCTCTACCTAGAAAGAAAATAATCCTCTTTATTGTTTCTGTGATTAAAAAGAGGTTGACTACTTTACCGTACTGTGGGATGTGCTCTGCTTTATTTGTAGGTTTAAGAGAGATGTTACATATCTGCTCTTTGTCACAGGTTGAAGATTTTCTCAGAGGAGAGTGTTCCACTGTTTGGACCCCCTCTCCCACCTCCGCCTGTATTTACTGATCACCAAGAATTCAGGGACTTTTTATTAGTCAAATGTAAGAAAACAAAACTGCATTAGGATACGGCCAATAAATACACCGTCCATATTGCCTAAGTGATCTCGCTTCATCTCTTGCAGTAATCAATGGAGAGAAAGCCACACTGGAGACGCCAACGTTTGCCCAGAAGCGTCAGCGGACCCTTGACATGTTGATCCGCTCGCTCTACCAAGACCTCATGCCTGACCTGCACAAGGTACAGCTGCACTGCTGACCACCAGTCTAGTGTCTTGTTCATTCTTGGATGAACGTACCTTTTTATGTCTCCGCCTTGTCACTTCAGTCACTGGCAGCAACTGTAGCCACTGCTGAGTTGTGTTCTGCTGTATTCCACTGCAGCCCTCGGTCTGCCTCTGCATACTGCACCACACCGACTGGATACTACTGCAATGCTGACTTTCTCAGCAGGGCTCTCTCTCCTCACATCACTTTTGTTCCTATTTCTCTTGTCCCCCCCCCCCTCCTTTCACTGTTGCTCCTAACACGACTTACTTCTCACTGTGTGTCACTGCTGCTGTTCTCACCCGCTAGGGTCAGTCTCTAAGACCCCTTTCTGCTTTCTTTTTCCCCTGTGTGTGCGTGTTCGTTGGTGTTGGTGTTCCACGTTTAGGTTCCTTTTTCTCCCCAGAACATGTTAAACCGCCGGTCCTTCAGCGACGTGCTGCCTGAGTCTCCAAAGTCAGCACGCAAGAAGGAGGAGGCACGGCAGGCCGAATTTGTCAGAATAGGGCAGGTAAGGAATTAATACACACACAAACGCAGTAATACCAACCACCCAGAGCTCTGCAGCACTAAGGCAGAAACACCCACTTGTACACACACGGGAACCGGGATGGACACCCAGACAAAGGTAGACACACATAAAAAGCCTACATGGACAAACACAAACACACCTACTGTAAGACACCTAAAGCCACATGTAAACACAGATGTTTATTGGTATCATTGAACACATTTTAAGTCCTTGCAATTGTTCCTGCGATTTCAATGTAAGTGAAGTGCTCAGTCCTTTTTTGTGCAAAACACATTTTAGAGTTCATACAAAGCCAAATCAGTCCGAGATGAGAAAAATAAGTCCTTTTAATGACCCTTATAGACATGTATGTAACAGCGCTGGTGCATTATTTAATTTTGACACAATGGTGAGACAAATAAAGAAACCGCGATTGTAGCGAAAGCAACAGAGGTCTTTAAAACGTAGCCTCTTTCATTTCAGGAAGATCTGTGACTCTTTATGCTAGCATGAGGTCATTTAAGAGCTGTAATTCCTGACAGACAGCTGAGTGAACTGGACACCTGCTATCAGGAGGGCCAGGGTTGAGATAATACACTGTAGAACCAGGTCTCTGAGCCACAGTTCTGTCATCACTGGGCTGATGTAATCATCATTACACCTCTGTCCTGGGTGCTGACGTAACTTCAATTATACAGGAACAAAGTCTGAAAACACAAAGAAGAAAAGAAAAGCATGCAAAGAACTGTCCATGGTGCTGAACCTAGATGACCTCTGGCTTTATGGAAGTCATTCGTTTCAGGCTGTTGGTGAGATATTAGGCATTCTTTGGACATATGTGTGGCCTTCTGTGAATTGAAGCATATTGTGTTAAAACTCAACAAGGTCTGTTTTTTAGGTTTTAGTCTACATTGAAGATAAACACTTAGTAGGTGTTTTCCATAGAACACTGTGAACTTTTTTTTGAATTAGCTCGTTAAGATGCATGTTTATGCCACCAAAGATAACCTGTGTCTCATGTTTCCTCTGCTCGTTATCTTCATTTGCAAACCCTGCCTGTGCAAAAGCCGAGGCATCGACACATTGTGCTGTAAAGCATGAAAACAAAGGGATGTAGACGTGTTGAGTCATTGATTATCCAGTTTTGTAGAGACGAGGCGTTTTGTCCTCAACTAAACTGACTCTCTGTACGGTCCCTCATTGCGTGATGCACATTATACAAAATGATTTTTGTGTTGGTCGTGGATTCCTGATAGGTCAAAATATGTTTGTTTTTTGTGGATGGCGAAGTCCACTGCTCTGCCAAACCATTGTTCTGTTGGCTGGTATTGATTTCATCATCTCCAGATCGCCTGTTTATGCAGATATGTAAATAGAAACGCTCGACTGTGCAGCTTGAAATGGAAATTGTCAATCTGATCAGATGGTTGTTGCTTGAGCATTTATGCAAACTGTATTTTATGTACTCTATTTATATTATGATACTTTATCATACTTTACACTGCAGCCACGCTGCTTGTCCAGATCCTCGCCACCTCTGTGAGCTAGCGTCACAGTTCTCGGTGCCTAAATATGCACGGAAACAAGGAATAAACAATGGGAGGCTAGTTCAATATTAGTGCAATGTGCATAATTCAGCAAGCTCAGACCACTGCTGTCCTCCTTGTATTGCATTTATATGCACGACTCGCATGCAGCTTCCATGATGTGAATGTCTTGTCCAGACATTGTTTAGATAGCACATGTTTTGTTTCAAGAAGTGGTCAGTTATTTTTAAAGAGAGGTTTAAAGTGCATTCTGCCTAAAGTGACACATGTTTAACACGCCACTAGCAGTACATTTACTCTAGCATTATACGAAAATATTGCTTTGAGGTACTTGTACTTTACTTGAGTATCTTTTTATGTTAGTTTATGCTTCTACTCCACTAAATTTCAGAGGAAAATGTTATACTTTTTACTTTACTATGTTTGTCTTACAGCTGTAGTTACTTTTCAGATAAAGATGTTACAATAAAAAGCATATGAGAAGCTTATAAAATACATAATAGTATTGAAGATAAAATCTGTTCAGGGCCCAAAGTGGTAAAATTATCCAATATTTCATTACATTTATGAAGCGGAACACATTTTGTTCTTTTTTTTTTCCTACCTCATTAATCATCTCACGACCCCTCAGATATATCACATGACCCTTTGGAGGGAGACCAAACCTTAGGTTAGAAACCACAGGACTAAAAATTACAACAATAACCTCAACTTCACCTCAACCAGCTACAACAGCTACATTTAAACTGACAGTGCTGGACCAGTATTAACACTCTTTATAATGGCATATGTTATGAAACTTTAAGTACATTTTGCTGTTCTTTTACATTGTGTTATTAATGTTTGTACTTTAACAAAGGATCTAAGTACTTCATCCAGTATTGCAAGCCAAAGCATATAGAATTGGCAGATGTCTCTGTTGTGTCATATCTGATTTGACATTTTGTCTTTAGGCTCTGAAGCTGAAGACCATTGTGAGAGGAGACGCCCCAACTAGCCTTGTCACCACCGGCCTCTGCAGAAAAGAGGTGACGACACGTCTGAGACATTTCACTGCACTGCAAGTGGATATTAATTCCAGTATGTGTGTCTACTTATATGTTTATGTGTGTATCTACATGTATGTTGCAGCCGTGGGAGTCCCAGACGTTCAGCAGCACATTCCCCTATGAGATCGTGTGTGCCGACTCCTGGGGTCAGTCTCTGCTGGCTGCCACCGACGCAGCCGGTGTCATGCTGCTAGATGGTGAGGTCATCCCTAATCGATGTCTCCCCATGTCCTCTAAAATACAGCCACCCATCCATATCCATTCAATACTGCTCTCAGCAGAATGCCAAGGCTGACAGCTAACATGACGATGATAATGATGTTGTCCTCTTTCAGGCCCTGATCCAGCTTTGTCCAACGCTGGTGAGTGCAACGCAACAGTACAGTATTTTGACATGACATATTTGTCCGATTTTAACCGTCTATTTATTATGATGTATGCGTTGTGTTTTCAGAGACGCAGGCTGTGCCCCCAGTCCAGGTGTTTGACAAAACCATGGTGGTGAAGCAGGTGCACGTTCTCGAGCCTCAGGACCTGCTTATCACCAGGGCTGACAAAGGTGGGCTGAGACTACAAAACATCCTCCCTGCAGCACTTCAGAGACTGCTTCCCCCTAGAACCATTCTTTGTCATCCCCTCGTTCATTCCTCATTTCAACAGTATTTACAGCACATCTTCTTTCTTATTATTCCCATCCCTCTGTCTTATATCATCTCTGTCATCTCTCGCTGTGAAGTTGAGTACATACTTACCATTTCCACCTCCGCTGGCCCAGTGAACACATTGAT
>NW_022280053.1:2511675-2618305 GCF_004355925.1 Anarrhichthys ocellatus
GTGTGTGTGTGTGTGTGTGTGTGTGTGTGTGTGTGTGTGTGTGTGTGCGCTGCAGGACTGGATTGACTCAGAGAGGAGAGGGCTATAGACGGACATGCAGAGAGACACAAATCACGAATTAAACATACAGAGCTACAAGTGCAAAACACAAAAACTACATACAAGAAGTCGCTGTGTATTAACAAACAGCTGTAGGATCCCTCTCGTGTTTGCCTCGAGCAGAAGAGCATGTAACTAATTACCCGGCAGATGATTAGCTAACCCTAATATTGACAAACAGGGTTGACTCTGTTTTGATGGCGATTATGTGACGGCGGCGCAAACATTTGTCACAACTGTGTGTGGGCTTTGATTAAGCTTCAGAGAGCACAAGCCTTAAGATGCCTTCTAGTAATCCTCCTGCAGCACAACACTATTGTCTGGCCGTGGGAGGATGCTAAAAAAGGCTCTGCAAATTAAGAGTAACCTTCATGCAAAACAGAAGTGGCCTTTGTTTCGTTTCCAGGGAAGGACGCTCGCCTCTATGTGTACAGACTCAGCACGCTCAAGAGGGGCCTGGAGGAGAAGCAGCTCGTCAGAAGCAAGTGTGACAGCCGGGAAAATAAACTGGAGAAAACCAAAGGTACAACGAGAGGAACGAAAGAATAAGCGTATTGTTGCACACACTGCAAAGGAATCCCTACAACAAACAAGAAAAATATACTGTAATCTCGAAAAATGTACTTTGATTCAGCTGTTTTAAAACAACAGTCAGGTGGCCGTATGTACATTCAAACATTTTGTTTTTGCTTGCGGCAATTATTTCTCCTGCTCATTCCGGCCATTGAAGAGATTGCCTCCTAATGCACTTAGACAGGTCAGCCTAAAGCGGGATATCGTGACCTTTCTGAACGTCCTTTTGGCAGTGCAAACACACAACCTTTAACCTGCTGCTAGTGTCATGCCAGCTGTCTGTGGTGGATGCATTGATCTGTGGGATGCTGCCAGGGAACACCACCCACAGCACAGCACATGTCCAATGTAATGTCTGTCTCTCTATCTCTGCCCCCATTCTACTCCTCCTCCTCTTTGTCCCAGGCTGTCATTTGTACTCTATCAACACTCACCACGGCTCAGAGCTGAGGATTGTGGCTGCCATCAGGAACAAACTCCTCCTCATCACCAGAAAACATCCACGGTTCGAAGGCTTGAGCGCCGTCGCCCCTTCAGCAGAGTCACCGGTGGAGGAGTTTCAGTACATACGGGTACAACAAACTCGACATGAGTGAATAAAAATATGAGTAGGATAATAGAATATTAACTTACTTTTAAATAAAAAAATTTTATTTTTTTTTTTAAGTGTCTTAAATGCCCCAATTTGCATAAATCTACCTCGTACTTCTCAAAGTCAAAATTATATTACATCAAGTCTGAGCACACAGACATGATATTAATGATAGATGTTAAGATGCAGTGTGACTTATACTTTCGGAGGATATCATCATCTCCAATGTCAAATAAACTGAATAAATCTGCATATAGATCTGAAAAAAGACATGAAAAACATCCTTCTAATCCCAAACTTATCCCGCAGTGATATACTGTATGTCTGCATATTCATGCCTACATTTCAGAAAGGAAGTACTAACAGCTAATTTGGCATACTTGTAATGGTGCCAATTTGCAAAAATGTCAACACATTTTAAAAAACGGGGATCAAGTTGTAGCCCAAAACATAGAGCTTTTATATCTACTTAAATACTAGTAAGACAAAGAAAAATAATAGTATTATAAAAAAGATTGAAAAGACAGCATTATTACCTTTTTTCATGTTGTACTATATACGTATACGTGTGTTTGTGTGAGCACTGAGGTTATTGTGTACCATCCACTCATTAGGAGATCTGTCTGTGTGACCCGCCGGTGGTGATGGCGCTGGTGGATGGGCCGACGGGGGAAAATGACAACATGATCTGTGTGGCCTATAAGCATCAGTTTGACCTGATCAATGAGAGCACTGGCGATGCCTACCGGCTACATCACGTCGACGCCAACAGGGTGAGGCAACACGTGCACGTACATACACGCATGCAAACCTTTTAATGGTTTTCTGATTTTGAGACTAGAACAATTAGTGGCTTTATTTACCTGCTGAATAACAGGCTGCCTGTGGGTGAATCAACACGTTGTCATTCACAGCCACCAGCTGGGGAAGGACTGAGTACGCTGGAGGATGAACAGCTGTTATAATAAGACATCCTTTTCTGCTTTAACAATTTCTCCTTTGAAAGAGTAAATTAAAATGTAACAGACTGTTGAAGAAGTGTATCTTTTATATTGTCTTGAGGGTATGTGACCTGACATTATTTCTCAAAAACCTGACTTGACCTTTGGATCTCGTTGAAACAATTCTCCTAAACTGACTTGTCTCTGCCTGCAGGTAAATTTTGTAGCAGCCATTGATGTGTATGAAGACGGGGAGGCGGGTCTGCTGCTGTGTTACAACTGTGAGTCTTCCTTGAACTCTGGATATTTCAGACATTATTTGATTCAGGTCTCTGTTGTCAAAGCTGAGCTTTGATGTCTGCTCTCAGCCACTGCACCTTTCTGGAATACAAATCAAAGCACAGACGTAGCCACCTACTTTAGCTTTCTTATGTCTGGATAATATGACAAATAGATCTCAAATTTTACAGTTACGCATTCAAAGTTACAATAAAACACAGACAAAAGCAGAAGGATTTAAATCATTGAATTAGAACGTTGAACCTGTTTCCTGTGTGTCCTTACAGACATTTGCTACTATAAGAAAGTTTGTCCATTTAACGGCTCCACACCGATGATCCAGGCCAACACCTCCGATTTCCACTTCAGCTGGAACCAGATGCCCAATGCTATCGGTAGGTTACCGCCGGCCTGGCCGGAGCTTGCTGTTGCCATGGAAACACCATGTGTAGCCGCAAGCATCCCATTGGCCGACGTGATTATTTGTGTGTGTGTGTGTGTGTTCGTGCGTGTGTTTTTATTAATGCATAAGGTGATGAAAAGCAAATACAATTGGTATTGAACCTGTAACCCGACCCAGTTGATAACAACATGCTGCTGCCCTCCTTACACACACACACACACACACACACACACACACACACGCAGAGAGAGACACACTCACTCTAATAATTGCTTGATCATGTCCAAGCTCTTTAACGCTCCTCTTCCTGTCAAGTTGCACCTGTGAGACGGTTTGTTTTTTAGGGTTTAAGAGATTCTTCTTTTACTTGTCGACACTGGCTTCCCACGCGGCGGCGCAGTTCGCTCTCACCTTGTTGTACAAACGGAGAACAGGGGAAGCGTCCGGAGCCCCTACGAGAGATGCTCAGCCTGAGTGTTGTGTGTGTGTGTCTCTCATTGTTCTGCGTAATAATGGCGTTTCAGAATGCCCTACTGGGTGAAACTATCAATTGTCTCGTATTGTGGGTGTTGAGCAAATTCCGTCCCCTTTTGATCATTTGCCGATGGTTTTAACATGTGCTCATGGTGTCTTTGCAGTCTGTGCGTTTCCTTACATCCTGGCCTTCACAACGGACTCCATTGAGATCCGGCTGGTCGTTAATGGTAACCTTGTGTACACGGCAGTGGTCCCAGAGCTACAGTTGGCTGCCTCGCGGGTCAGTATGATTGAGAGCTAACACAATATCATGTCCCCGTCCTGCTGTTGTGCACTGCCACTTTGTAAATGATATATTTCATTCATACTTCATTGTTTTATGTATGCAAGTAGAAAACTACATATGTACCTACTGGGTTTCACTTTAGCAGGAGTCCTTTTTAGATTATGAGTGCTAGAAGGCCTCACTCTGTATTATAGAAGTAGCTGTCTCAGCTTTCTCGTTTCAATCCGTCTTTATTACCCTGGTGGGAAATATGACTGGCAATCTGCATGGTTAGAAATCAATAATACACTCATTATTCATACACATAGATAATTTAAAAAAGACCACAGTGCACAAATAGTTATTCCTTCTTTTTTCCCATGTTTCACCGTTATCCTTTCTGTCCCATTTTCCTCCTTTAGTATTTCCCAACATCTTTACATGTTTGTCATGTCTCTGAATTGACCTCACTTCCTCTCTGTGTCACCCACAGTCGGACATATATTTTGTTTCCTCGGCCCCGGTGAGCTCAGCCTCCAACTGCAGTTCGAGAGACACCAGTTCCCAGAGTTCCCCGCAGACGCCCACCGGCTATGAGATGCCTGTGTTCCCTTCGCCGCTCGGCGATGGTAAGCCCCCCCCCCCCCCCCGCTCAGCGAAAGCACCAGAGGATGTTGATAGTAGTAGCTTCAGTTTTAAAATTTCAGTTTTGCCTGCAGGTCTGTTTGACTTTGGATGCTGCCATCTTAGCCTAGAGACCCATTTACATAAACCTGTCTCAGCAGAATGGTTAATTGAAGCTGCAGCCTTTCTCCTCCAGACTTGTTTCTTTCTCACAGTCGAATCATGTGTAGTTTTCTAGGCCAAGACATTCAGTTGCATTCATCTTTCCCCTCATTACTACGTCATCCTTTCTCAAGGTGCAATACTGACATAGTTTAGTTTCATAACAAACATGAAAATGCCTTTCCATAGCTTCTTTTTTTACTAACGTATACAACCCTGCTGATAGTTTTAAATATGTTAGCCCATTACTTACGAATCTTGTTGACTTAACATTATAGCTGTCTATTTTCCACATATTTCAGATTAATCTCCAGCCATGCAGCCATTTGCCTTCATTTATTTCAGTACAATATGACCTAACTTTAATGCAATGATAACACAACGTTGACAAACATCAAGGCAATACTGTCATCGGTTCTCTTGCAAACTGATTTTCATAAAATAGTTGAATAAAAGGAGATCCATGGTTGCAACATACGTAAGGAATTCCATCTATACATGAATGATATGGAAAATGTCTGGCACCTATGTAGATGTAATTAGTTAAAAATAGATCCTTTCAATTCCTATAAGACGTAAATTACGAAAAGAAGAACGGACTAATCATCCACATACCTCCCACCATTCAAGGCACACAATAAGTGTCCTCAGAGGCGGAGAATGCTTTCAAGGATGATTGAGGATCAATACGAGCCCCTACCTTGCTCCCTGCATCCCACTATTCTCTCCATCTTTCATTGTGTCTTTGGCCATTCGGAGTCTGCCCGACCCTTACAGCGGACCTGCGGGATGCACAGCTGTGGTTAACGACACACAGGTTTGTCGTTCAGCACAACAGACTGATGGACCATGGCAATGTCAACTTCTCGATGTTCATTAGACTTTCTAGCTGTTAACAGGGACACAAAGTCGTCCTGTAATTCTGACGGTTGCGGGGAAGGACAAAGCCTGAGGAGAACAATTATTGAAATGTTCTGCTTGTGTGCACCATCAAAGCGGGGAGCGGGTATTTACAGGTCCCATTAAGGCTAATAGGGAGGAGGGTTTGACTGTCGCTGCTTCAATTAGCCGAGGACGGGCTTTATACTTTTAGGCCGGTTCGAGTAATCATTTCTCTCAAATGGATTCTCATTTTCTTTCCTGTTTTAGCTGGTTATTCATATGATTCTGCATCACTGGGAGTCTAACCTAACAGAGAACCTACTGTGTGTGCGTGTGCGTGTGTGTTTGGTTTGTGTAACCCTCTTCTTCATCCCTGGTTCAGATTCTATACGGATCCCCTATGGTACCAAGCTTTCCCTGTACATGTCTAAGGATGCCGAAGGTACTGCAGGATTCTCCCACAACTCGTCCTCAGTTCATGAAAATGATGCTCATAATGCTGCCCCACTAACATGCTGATGCTCCCAGAGTGTACCACCCTGTCTGCTCCAAGGTGGCATGTTGACTTGAATGTTAAGTGAACATTATGTCTTCCCCATCCCCCCCTTCTGTCTTAACTAATAAAAAAGCATTAGTGCGAGGGCAGAGTGAGAGAGGGGGGGGGAAAGGTGATGGAGTGCAAAGTAAAAAAGTGAAGCAGAGGAGATAATGTCGATCAAAGGGGGAGGGGGGTTAACATTACAGGGGGAAGAGAGGAGGAGGTGCAGAAAAGGTATGCATGAGTGCAAGAGAGAAGGGAGGGGTTGGTGTATAAGCATGAGGTTGGGAGAGAAGGGGGGAGAAAAGGGAACGAGAGAAGGAGAAGACACGTCTGCCGCAGCATGATTTACAGATTGCACTGTCGCCATGGAGACTTTTGTCAGCCCTCTCTTCGATCCAAAGTGCTAGTCCAAATAGCAGTGCCACAATCGGGGGTGGGGGGATTCAGATGGGGAAGAGAGGTAGAAGGGGTGCTGACAAAAATCCCATCCGCTAACTGCCTGTGCGCCTGCCGTATCTGCTCCTTGGGGAGGGTTTCATCTGATGTAATCGCACCAGTAATGTGAACAAGATGCTGTTACTGATGCGGCTGCTAGCCGCCACCTCCCTCCACTGGCTTAAAGACACGCCAACGACCTGCAGCAAAACATCTCTCTGCTGTGGAGAATTTGACTTCAATTAGTGCTGAAAACACCCCCTATATTTATATTTAATTATTCGCCAGTGTGATGCGGTGCGACACTTCCCCTGGTCCAGAAACGCATGTGGAATATATTGATCTCTGTGATTATATATTCTAAAATAACTGCATGCTTTCCCTCCACATTTTGGTTTATTGCCATTCTTTGTTGCTACAAGAGAAAACCGATCTGTAACAACAGTAACACTGTGTACCTGTCAGACATCGGCAGTGGCCCTATATTTTTCTCCGCGGCCCTTTACTCGCCTCTCACCCGTTGACATTTCAGATGAGACCTCTTTGTGCGGCATAGCCTCCACATTGATTCACTCGCATCCATGTTACTTACTGTCAGCCTGCCTCGATGGAGAAGAGCTGCTGAACTGCAATACTGCTCCCCGATGGCACAATTGGGCACTGCAGGATGACACGCTGCAGATTGTGCCATTTGAAAAACTCCCAAACATCCATTTGATGCGTCCCAAGCAGACTTTAAGCGTTTATAGTCTCTGCTGAATAATAGATGGTCTGCTATAAATGATTACAACTATCGCATTAGCTCTCTGTAGTAAGGATGATTCATTTTAAGATCACATGCTGTTTCAGGAAATAGGACTATTAATTGCTTTAGAGTGTCTTCGTTTGAAAATGGAGGTTTGGTTCTATTGTAGCAGCTCGTCAACCTCGAGATCCGAAGTCACAAAAAGGTCATTTGGCATATTTTTAGATTGATTTCTTATATTCTAGGCAGCCGTTGTTTACCTTTCATGTGCTATGAAAATTGACTCTGAGGCTTGATACTTGCTTGAGGTTCGTTATCCATTGCAATAAACACTTTTATTTTTATTTGACGCTGTTGCAATCAGTGTCTGTTTTGAAAACCCTCTCTAATGATGCATTCAATTACTCTTTTTAACTACATAAAATCGCCAGTTCGCATCATACTTTCAACTACATCTACAGTCTGTTTGCTTGCTATTTCTGTTGTGAGCTTAATGTTCCATCGATGCAGCACATGAGAGCAATGGTGAATGTTAAGATGGTCCTTGAATGCACCACCAAAGAGGGCTTCAAAGGAATAGGATAACATGAGATGGTTGATGCCACTCATGTCTGTCCGGTAAACATGAAGATACTTCATATGCCTCTCATGTATGAGCATTAGCTACATTAGAGTCATGGAAGTAAGCAACTGTTTCTGTGAAAAAGAAATGGCCATTGCATGGACAGAAGTCAGACCATGACATGAGAGTGGATCTATCTTCTCCTCTAATGTTGTGCAAGAAACCAAATATATGTATTTTCCCAAAACTTTTTCAAATAGTCACTTCTTCCAAGTGCATTATCGTGCAAAAGTAATGTCATTTTGGAATGAAATGCATTAACAATGACTGTTCAGTGGCTGCGTAGAAAGTCGAAAAAGGATATACTTTAGAAAGAACTACATTTCCGTAGCTAATGAGTTAATGCGTGCAAAAATCGTCCTTCAGGTCAAGAGTTTCATGCATTTCTCATTAACTGCCACGTGTTTCTCACCCTTTATATGTGTCTCTTTTCTGACGCTGCATTTTTGCTCTTTTTATCTCATGTCACGTGGCTCCTTCCTTCTTTCTGACTTTATCTACTGCTCTTTCCTTCTTCCATCCTTCTCTTCCTCTGGGTTTCTTCCTCCCAGGTGAATCGGCATGTAAGCACATGTTCAAGATCCCTCTGTGTAACTTGGTGGGCCGAAGCATCGAAAGGCCCCTCAAGTCCCCTCTGGTCAACAAGGTGCTGACGACGCCGGCCCCCCCCATGGTGCCCCCATCTACCCTCATCTCCGCCACGCACTCGCTGTCCCTGTCCCGCATGGAAATCAAAGAGATAGCCAGCCGCACACGCAAGGAGCTGCTTGGTAAGAACTAAAGAAACACTAAATAACAAATGTATTTTATGTTGGCAACGGCATACTGCAAGGGGATACTTCTTGTTTACAGATTAAACAACCAAGAAATACTGTTAATTATTGAGTTTTAGAGGTGTTAGTAGGCAAGCTGTTTTCTCCAGACTTTATGCTAAGCTAAGCTGCTAGCTGTAGACTTATACTGTAGAGAGATATGAGAGTGGTATCGATCTTCTCATGTAACTGTTGTCAAGAAAGCAAATAAGCGTATTTCCCAAACATCGAACTATCCCTTTTACTCCTTTTACATTTTATTTTCACACAAACAAAGGCTTGACAGAGGAACCAAGTGGAAAGTCGGACAGTGGAACAGTCAAACAGAGGAAGATGAGCAAGAAGAACACGGAGGAAGACCCTAAAGCACGAGCACTGACGTCAACAAACAGCGACAGGTATCAGATTCATCAGCAGCAACATCGCACATTTAACACTTGCAGAATGTGACACGAGCTTGAGTCATACGTTTCTAATCACAGGTTAGCCTCGGAGTCTGCTGAGACAGACCTGGACGTCCAGCTGCATTGTTCGCCCAGTTCGGAGGCCGAGCCAGAGAAGGCGGTGCTGCGAGAGGAGAGCCCGCCTCTCGCCAGCGCGTTTGCCCTGTCCACATCCTTCGAAGAAGATGTCCTGGACCTAAAGTGAAGACAATCCCACCGTGCACTTCTCTGCCCACCCACTCCTGTACTGTCACCATTATTTTATTGTTTTAGTTGGTTTGTTTTTAAATTAGTTTGTTGAATTCTTTTTTCTTAACTTTTTTTTGTTGTTGTTGTTGTTCATATCCCTGTATCTTGGGTCTCCCCCATTCATCGGACGAGATGAGTGCAGCGGGAGTTAGAAGATGTCTGTGTGCGTTTGTTTTTCGCGAGCCTACCATCAAGCCACTGCGTGTTGGGTGTTTGTGTTGCCCCGCAGAAAATAACCCAAAGAGGCGGTGAGGTTATGTAAGATGCCGTGGTTTATTCAGAGCTCTGCAACAGCCTTGAGATAATGTTACCAAACCACAAACTGAATGTAAATCTGCGCACCGAGGCACGACAAAAATCTCTGCGTTCACAATGCCCTCTGAAGTTGCTAGCGCTTAATGTGTTGTATATTATGTGATTATTTCCGATCCACTTTCAAATGTTGTATGATATGCGTATGTGTGTGTACATCTGTTTATACATGAAAATGCATACACAGTGACAAGCATGTATGCCTGTCATGCCCGTGATGTATATTTATAGATATATTATAAAAATCCATTTTATTCCCATATTTAGTGAAAGTATGATGTTTTATGCTCTCTGCATATCTTACTCCTTATTATTCTCCCGATTCACAGTATACAGGTAGACAGGGCTGGAGGCAAAGTCTCCCACAAGTGCCATTTCCCAGCATCCTCCACTGAACTACATCTCCAACAGCCACCATATTCTGGTGTCTGACAGTAGCAGCCATGATTGTAGTCCTCATTAGATTACTATATGGTGTCCCACAACTCCATTCAGTTTGGATGAATTGACTTATCGGAGGCCCTCTCTCATAAGAATGAGACGTACTTAAAACTGCATGACCTGACTTTGCTACATTATTGTGACTTATGCTCCAAAAGAAATTGCTTCTTTGGAAACCATAACATCTGCGACATCATACCAAACATAGCCTCCTAAAGCAAACCACAAGCTGAGACGGCAGAAGTGTGGATGTTTTACTAGACTGGCGTGTGTGCCGAGCCGAGGTACGATGGCACAGTAAAGAGCAAAACTACAAGTAATACGTGAAAACTAAAGTTAAAACACAGCATATTGCCGTAAACTGAAAAGATAAAAGCAAAATTTTGTTGAAATGTGCAAAGCTGAAACTGTCTAGACCACTAACTACACTAAAATAACATTAAGTATGAAGTGTTTTAAGTGTCTTTTTTTTTCTTTTTTTTTGTACGTCTAAGGTGCAGAGAAGTAATGAATTTGGAAGTGATCCCAATATTGAAACAATGTAGAAATAAATTCAAAATATATTGATTATATTGCACAGAAACCCATTTCAGCTGCACGCAGAAAACATTCTGAATTTAGATAGTTGTATTCATCGTATTCTTCCTCGTTTTTTGGCACGACTACTTCAATACAGTTCAACGTCCTTCAAACTTAAACATGTTCAACCCTTTGAGGACATTGTCGGAATGCTTGTAGTATTCATATCTTTCATACGTTGCAAAATATTACGAGTTTTTCAGCAATTTTTCCCAAATTCAAATGAAGGGATGCAATGTTCAGAGGTAGAGTGGGTGACATCACAAGCAGAGTGGGGTTGAGCTGTTAGACTCTTCAACTTCCTCATCCTCCCATAGGTTTCACTCTTCATACACCATCCTTTTTCAACGAAACATAGAAAAATGTGTCATCTTTCAAACAATTGAAATATTGAAGAAAACTGGCTCAAACAGTTTGCGCAATGAGCAACGGGACTTCCATCCAATTGCCCCATTGACTCCAATATTAACCGAGACAAGAAATTTCAGGAACAAAAACAGAAAGAAGCACTCTACAGTATTTCCACATTTTTGACAATCTTTGAGTTTAAGTGTTGAGTCTTAATTTCAATTTACTGAACTTTCTGACCCAGGAGTCACTCTGCAGATACCAACACACAGCTGATTGGGATTATCTGATGAGACTTGTGCTTTTCTGGTCTATGTGGTGTTGCAGTAGATGGAAAAGGATGTCAAATAACATTTTAACACAACTTCTATTTCAACTGCAGCTACTGTATTCTGAACTGGCACACAAAGCAAGTCATGGCCTTTCAATGGTACAAATTCACACACGCATGTCCACATAAACTATGGAAAAACACATGCATCCATTTTTTTAAATGTATAAAAAAACACTCATTTCCACACCTTTCACTGCTTACACTATATTTGCAGCCCTTTCTACTATTACAGCTCTTCATACTTCATTCATATGGTCCTTCATTTAAAGTTAAACCAGCAATGCGCTTTAGCTCCCAGCCATCCATCAAGCATTACAGTCCACCCGCCAGCTTTTCAGGCAATGCTGTCCAGCTCCCAGCAATACAGCTTAGCGTCAGCTTTTCAGCAGCCAGCACTCAATCCCACCGCAATTTCTTCCTCAATTCTCAAGTATAAATGCACTTTTCATTCAAACTGAGTGCTGAGGAACTCGCACTGACGACCCTGAATCTAACATGAAACGGGGAAAATGTTCGTGAGGCAGTCAGTAAAGCCCAAAGACAAAGCTTTGGGGATCCACTGGTACTATATAGATAGCTCAACAAACTGGGAGCAGTGGTTCTAACTATGCTGATGTGGGTATATGCGACCGCCTCTGTGGTGGTTTCACAATGCGGCAGCCTTCAGATCTTGCATGAGCCTCCTTCTCTTTACCGCTCACTCCTTTCCTCTGTTCTCCTGCCTGTCTCAGTGTGAACACTATAACGCAACTCGGTAAGACTAAAAAGGGAAGAAGAAGAATAGGATGGGGGGAGGGGGGTATTTTTAAAAAGGTACTCTAGTGTTTATTACTCTGGGTGAGAGGGGGATGCCTGTCAGTTACAGTTTGTGACACTGCTTCTCCCACGTACGATGTTCCTATTTCTCTTGTATTTCTGTCAAGTACTCTTTGTTCCTACCTCCCCTTGGCATTTTCACTGTTTTTGTTTGTTTGTTTTTGTATTTTTAATCTATATTTACTGTTTAGACTGTTGCTGAACCTCTGTGATATCAAAATGAAAGAAAATGAACAAAAAAAACACCAAGTGTCTTAAAATATTGTATCGCCATTGTTTTTAATGCCAAGTACTACTTGTAAATGTTTGTGTATCAAATGTGGCCTCAAATGAAACTAAACTATATTATTATTATGATTATTATTTGAGCAATTATTTTAAACAAGTGCTGTAGACCACTGCTGTGAAAGTAGTCGATTCTGTTCATTGATATGTAATAAATATTTATGAAATTTGAACTCAATTTCTTGTTTGTTTGTTTTTGACTTTCTATTTCACTAATCATATATCTTACCCAGGAAACCTCTAACACCGTGGGACTACCAACAGAGTTGTTTATTCATTTTGAAATAATCTGTTTCCTACTGTGCACCAGGAGCAACAACGCACAGAGTTGAGGTGTAGGTGTGAGCGGTTCATGCAGGCTGATGCTTTGAACACGTTTAACAGCCAAACATTGTGTCTGAGGTGTCTGAAGAGGTGTTCGATGCAATCAGGCACCAAATGCAATGTTTGAAAGGGAGCCTGATATGGGAAAGCTAACAGGTAAAAAGCATCAACTGCATCGCTGATTGACTGCAATCTTAGTTTAGACATACACATTATATCAGTAGTTCAGATTTGCTTTTAAAAACATCTTTCCTGTTTGCTGCTTGTTAAAAATTCTGCTGCCAGGATTTCAAAAACAAGCGTAAGAACATTTTACGTCACCAGTCCTTGCGTCAGCAGGCCGGCTTAATTGCCTTCAGAATTGGTTTAAACATTTCATAGATACGTTTTAAAGCTGTGATGGGCCTTAAACCCATGCTGTGTTCTCTTTGTCATTCCAAGGTGAACAATAAAGTCAAAAAGGAGGTCTACAAACACAAAACAACAGCAAAAAGAGACTTTCACAACTATAAACTCTGTGTGTCTGCTTGTGTGGGAAAGATGGTGGGGTCCTTTTGCATGTCAGTGCCCAGGGGCCCATTGTTTCATAATACGCTCATGCATTTGTTACATTATCATAAAAATATCAATTATAGTATATTCTTCAGTAAATACTCTGAATTCTTCATACGCTGTTAGAGCTGATTGTGACCACAAGGTGGAGATAAATAATTATGTAACTGCACTTTGATGAAATCACCAAAAAAAAAAGATTTGTACTTGTTGGAGTATCTCTCTCTCTCTCTCTCTCTATCTCTATCTCTCTCTCTCTCGTTCTCTCACTCTCACTCTCCTAAAGCCTACACCCATGAAACAACAGACTGTCCCAGCCAATAAAAACTGATCCCTAGACGGGGAACAGCCAGACATAACGAAAACAGCACTTTTGTAAGAGCCATCTCCTAATCTGGCATGAAAAAAAAAAAGAAAACCTTAATATTTGTATCTAGCCATAACTTTGCATCACTCAGCAACTGTGATTGTTGTATGTGTGAGTCAGGCCTCACAGCTCATTCACCCAGTGAGTTCATCGGCTGAAAAGGAGAGCGGCAAAGAGAGGAAAAGTGAGGCGTGTAGGAAAGAGGCCTTATTTCCTTTTACCCTGAAGCTATAGGCAAGTTGAGACGACCCCACCGCTGACGCATGCCGGATATAGCCACACCGCTTTGTCCCTGACATGTCATTAGCTTTATGTTTCACCCAGATCATATGTGTTGCTAAAGCTCATTCGCCCACTCAAAGCAAAGGATTAGGCTTTTCCAGTCCTCCCATGTTCTCAGGGTTTGATATTTTTCTTTTGTTTGGAATAAAAACTCCATAATCAAGAAACATTATAGCTCTGTAATTTTAAGTTTAGTCAACACTGGAAATGGGATTACTGGAAATACATCATCTTAGGGCTGGGAAATTAATGGTTGGAGCAAAATACAAGTCTAACAGGTGTGAGAAATAACCACGCCAAGGATGATGTGATAGAACACAAAACATTTGAACAAAAGATGATGGAACAAGTGATTCGAGCAGGTTGACATGAAGTTCACACATGCTGTAATCGCTGTGAACACTGTCAGTACGTCTGTAAGGCTACCCAGATCCCTCCTGGCCCCTCAGGATACGACAGTGAACACAGCATAGAGCCAAAGGTCTTACATAATAGAGGGAGGAATGCTGGAGCTTTGCCACAGACTTTTGAATCATCTCACTTTCCCACAAAAACGCACACACAAAGTGAGCCCGGTTCCCTGAAAACAAGAACACTTTACTGTCTCTCCACGACCAGGCAAAGTCAACACAATAGCTCTGTTTCATGCGTCAATTGTTTTATTGCCTACAAAAATGCATCTGTATACATTAAATTGAATAATAAATTATTACAAAAGCCTCAAACTACGTTTTCACAGATGAAAATCATTTCACCATTTTTGTTTTCTACAGGTTGTTGCGACATTTATTTCGAGGCCGTTAGGATTCCTTTCTTCTTGATTAAAATGTAGTTAACTAGAGAGAAGTTCACCTCACACAGTAAAAGCATCAAACTGTATTTCACTGAGTGGTATTATCAGTCATGTTAGGATCCATTACGCTTCTGCTAAACACACTATGCAAACAAACATAATAAAAACAGATGGAATATCCACACGGGAAACAGATGAAGCCATGGAGGATACAACACCATGGCGGTCTGTGTTGTGTGTGAACACAAAAGGGGGGCAGGGATGAACGTACAGTGCAGTGCTGGAAAATATTCCAATGTCGCTTAAACTAAATGTCTACAACTCTTCGTTAGTTAGTTTCCATCAGTTCATAACAACAGAACCTGGTTAAAACAGACAAAAGCGGGCAACAACCTTCATTTCCATTTCAAATAGTACAGTACAGGATGTCAACTTCAAAGAACTTTTAGGACATTCTCACATTTCAACATTGTAAATAAAACAATAAAAATACTGACAAAATCTCACAAAACCCATCTGCTGCATAATCGCACACCTTATATTGCACTCTCACTGATTGTCTTTTAAGTTTTTCCCCCACAGGAGGCCTCTCCGGTATCCTCCTTGTGCTTTTTCTATAAAAGATCGTAACCGATCTTTCCAGCAAGAACAGCACCTCTAGTTCAGTCCCTCGTTTCTGGGTATTTAGGCATACTGCCAGACTGCCATTAGGATCTGCAGAGCCATAGAGATGCAAGGTATCTGTGCAACGATGTAGGCCAGAGAGCGGGTTGGCGCTTGCAGGGCAAACAGGTAGGCAACGCTGTGCAGCACACGAGCTAAGAAGAAGACCAGGAAGTGAAGGCGGGCCACAGCCAGGCCAGGTCCCGTCATGGAGTAGATAGCACCCAGAAAGAGGAAGGGGAGGATGTTCTCTATGTCGTTGATATGAGCTCTAAAGGAGAGAAAAGGCGGTTTAGTCACACATGTTTTCAATTACTTGTAATGTTGTATTTCAGCTACCTATGACGTAGTGAAGGCCTGAATTATTCCTCACTGGAATATTTCAGTGACTCATTCAAGTTCTGGATTGTGTTATACTTTCTTTTGCAATTTTCCTGAAAAACTGGTAAACTGAAAGGTGACGAATCCTTGCTCATCTAACACTGTGGATGATTTCTCACAAGCATCCCACAGCAGCACACGTTTAGGACCTTTGTCAGACTACCTATCAGCCGCAAAATATTCCTGCTTCCCCTCCAACCCCTGGGATCAACTTTTTCATTATACTGTTCGAGGAAACCTGCCATGTTCTTGCAGAAACAGCACATTAAAAAGCAGACAAAGCAGAACACATCGAGTTGTAGCAACTCACATACAAACATGAATTAACAGCCAAGCCAGATTTTTGGAAATAAATCAGGATGAGCCTAGAGTTGTTTCCCCAATCACAAATTCATGGAAGGGCCGGGATAGACAGAGGGGAGAGTTTTTACAAGTGGATAACATGTGCTGCTGTCACAGATCATTTCCTGACATCTCCTACAGGCTGCCAGCTCTTGTTGAAAACCAAATGGAGGAGATCACATGATCCCATTGAAGATTGATCACAGAAACCCCAGAAGCTTCTGTAAAGCCTGTTAACCCCTAACATGTTAACATATTACTAATTTGATATGCAGTGGCTGAATGCAACATCCTCATGAGACTGTGGTCAAAAGTACTGTAGTCAGATACTGTACTTAAGTACACATTTGAGGTACTATGTTTTTTTCCTTTCATGCCCCTTTGTACTGAACTTCTACTCTACAAGAGGCAGATACTCCACTATATTTATTTGAAAGCTTACTTTACACATTTGGATTTTAGGTATGATGAGTTTACCAAACAGCATATACAATACTTCTGATAAGTAACTAATAAAAATGGTAATTACAATAATCAATAGGCCTAAAATATAACCCTTGCAGGCCATTTTATTATACTTTATACATTTAAGTAGATTTTGCTGACACACTTTTTCAAGTACTTTTTTTACATTGTGGTACTTTATACCCAAGTAAAGGCTCTGAATACTTCCTGGATAATCTAATTTTAAAAAACGAAAGGATTGTAGCAGCAGTATATTAACTTTGAAAGTAAATAAGTAGTGTACTTCTACAAATTAAAAGCATGTCGTGACAGTGTCAAACTGTCTGCTCTCTTACCTCCGGCATCTTTCCACATATGGATCCTCTCTGTGATATTGTAACCCTCCGTGTCTCAGCGTGTCCTCGGGGTTGGCAAAAGCCTTTCAAGGTAGAAGGAAAAAGAAAAGAAAATAAGTTATCAGTGAAAGTTTCCCGGTGCTGAACTCATGCTGCTTTCTCATGATCATAGTCACTCACCTTTTTGCGCAGCCTCACTTGTCCCGTAATTATTGCTATAATGTACATTTTCATCACCAAAAGCACGCCGTAGAAAACAAAACAGGAGAAAACTTGATTTTTCATCACGGCTGCCATGATTTCTGCATCAATTACCCAAACCATTTGTTGGAATGGAAGAAGAGCTCTGAGATTGGTGCGTGCGTGCGTAAAGCTGCTAAAAAAGTGAGAGTGAGCCCGAGGAGGAGTCATTTATGTACCGTCGGTGATGCCTCCACCCACTCACTCAAATCACGATGGCAGATTTAACAGAAGATACGGAATGTTTCATTCATAATTCCGTGAATCCCAGAATGAAACATCTTGGCACGCAAAAATTGGTTCCCCGAGGCTACAGCTATATCTTAAAAAGTCACTTAGAAAGAAAGAAAGAAAAGAAAAAATAATGTAATTGTGTCGAGCATGCAAGCATGTGTGTGCATGTGAGAGTAAGCATGGGCTTGTGTTTGAGATTGCAGTTTCAAAAGTTTGAAGGTGAGTTTTTTTAATAAGCTATAATTCAGTGATTTCTGCGCTTTAATGTGTGTTTTTGTGGCTGCAGCTTATGTGGAGATGATGTGAGAAGTGATGTTTTTATTCTGTTGACTCCATAAGAAGTGGCAGGTTATTTCATTTATGTGGCTAAATTATGCTTGTTGCATCTTCTATTGTATCCTAACTTTATATTTCTTGTTGGCACGTTCTGTGTAATTGCCTGAGTTTTGTCTCTTTTCTGGTTAATTCAAGTAGTAGTTGTGTAATTGATAATCGGTTGTGTGCACTGGTGCCATCAAAAAAAATATGTCGTTAGTTTGGACATAAGGTTTCTGTACATGTCTATGTGTACATTGACATGTTAATGCCCTTTATTTAATATGTCTATCATATATCATCATCATCATCATATAAGCTACCCTCCTCTTTAAAAAAAACGTTTACTTAGACTACATTTTTATCTATGTAGGCTACATTTTTACATAAGTTATCTTACTTGTAGTTGAGGAGAATATTCTAGTACTCTTCATCCCTGTTATTATGCAAGCAGCATTTTACTGTTGTGGCTGCTAGAGTCGGATCATATTTAAATACTTTGTATTGGCTATTACAGGATAGTTCCTTCAACTAAATCCTTAGCAATACATACTTTTAAAAACTCAAAGGTTTCATAATTTGATATAAATATAGTGAAGTAAAAAGTATAATATTTGCATCTGAATTATAGTGGACTAGAAGAATAGAATAGAATAGAATAGAAGCTAGAAGCCTAAGATTGTAATACTGAAGTAAAGTACACTCAAAATGTTATGTAAAAAACTGTTCTGAAAATCTACTAATAACTGCTAATACAGCTGTCAAATAAGCGTAGTAAGTAAAATAAAACATTTCCTGCTTAAATGTAATGGAGCAGGAAGTATAAAGGAGTATAAAGTAGCATAACATGGAAATACAAGTAAAGTACATGTACCCTCAGAATGTTCTTAAGTGCAGCACTTAAGAACATTCCACCACTGCACCTGAATAAGAGAGGAAGGGTCATTACCTACAGGTGAAAGAAGACCTTTGTGAGCCCGCATGTCCTCTCTGCGTAGTGTGGTGGTCATGCTGAGAAAATGATTTCACGTAAGATATGAATATGTGTTGAGCAGTTGGTTGCAAAACAAGGAAAATTTCCACCGCTGCCATCATCCGGTACTTTAGTTGCGCAACATCCTAATCGGTCATAATTTCTGTGTAGTTTTATTGATGACAGCAGTGGTGAAAAATAACTAAGTACATTTACTTAAGTACAATTTCCGGGTATTTGCACTTGAGTTGAGTATTATACTTATATTAAACTGAATAACTTTGTTTTTTGGACTGACAAAACAAGACATGTTAAGACTTCACCTTGAACTTGGCAACCCCTAAACTGGATGACAGTTGATCAGCTTAGTAAAATATGCAAACCCAGCTGAAAAATCAAAAAGATTAATCTAATAAAGAGGGTATTGTAAAAAAAAAAACATCTCTCCTCTCAATTTTCTCGCAAATACAGCACACCACACGTGTTTTTTATCATGTTTATTTACATGTATGGTTGAGTGTCAGCCGTCGGTGCCCTGTGTCTGCCAGTCCAACGTGAGAGAGCTGCCTGAGCTGCTGTCATCACAGCAGTCCTCGGCATCAGAGAAGGAGGACATGTAGTGGAGGCCGGTCACTCGGTGGTAACCTTCCTGGAGCGTCTGTGGGTAGGCGGTGAGCTCCATGGCCCTGCGGCCAGCCCTGCTCACCCTCACAGTCCACTTGTCAACCAGCTGGGAACACATGGCACAGCCCATAGTGTGTGTGTGTGTGTGTGTGTGTGTGTGTGTGTGTGTGTGCAAACAGGTCAGGAGACAGACTATACAGGTGTTAACAGTTAATCTACACACAGGCGTCAGTATGCATACTCATCCCTACTAATTCATCTTTAATATATTTTCCAGGTGAGAAAAACATTTATTATATATTTACATGTACTGATATCAATATTTTGACATTTATAATATCTGTGTATTTGTAATGTAGAATATACTAAATAATATACTTTCAAACTACTGCACTATGTGTCGATTATTGCTGTTTCATATGAGTGAACAAAAAAAAAGAAAAAGACAAGCAGGGAATTTAAAGGTGCAGCAAAGAGTACCGCAAAACAAGGAGCACAACTACTGAACTCTCCTGTTTTCTGCAACCAAAAAAAAGTCTCACATCCAGCCCTGCCTGCAGGGCCAAACGAGGTGCACCATGAGTTAAAAGGTCTCGGAGTCATATAATCTCACAGTGTTCTCCGTCTCTAAGAGCTGCCAGACACGGCATGTAAATATTTACAGCAGTTGCTTTTTGCAAAAGCCACAGAGAGAGAGTTCCCAGAGCGAGGAGCTGAAGCAGTGGGCTACAGTCTGTCCAACATGGCTTCTTTCAGGATGACTTTCTGGTGACTCGCTCCTCTGACGATACAGCAGCACTTTGATTTTTGCTTTATGTGGGTGCAGGATCACCACAGGGCTTGGAACTTTGACAAATGTATGGCCTTCTGTGTCTTGTTAGTCATCCTCTCTTCAGCCTGATGAAGCATGGCTGTTAAATAAGACGTAACATATACAAGTTACAGGTGTAGACAAGAACATTAGGCTAGTCAAAAGCCAGACTGAAGATTTGGAGCAGAATGTTTAAACGGCAACAACAACATCAAACTAAAAGCTGCCTCACTAAAAGTTGTTGCATGCACACTTTGAAACAACTTAAAGCATCATACATTGCAAACATGTCAAGTAAGCTGGTGCAAGACCATAAGGAGAGTCAAAGACTAGCAAATTATTTAAAAAATGTAAGGAATTAATGCATCCCCCCCCCCCCTCCCCGCCCGGGGGCCTCGTGAGCACTGATTTATGACTTGTAGCAAACATCCAGGAGTGCTGTGAGCACAGTAGGAGAGGGATAACCAGTGCATGCTCTAAGGTAAAATGGGGGAACCACTCAAGTGTTTATAATCTGGAATATTAATAATGTATATATAACCCTTGCATAATCCAGTTTATTCTGACAGCTGTAGCAACAAGCAGTTATTTCAGCTGTGTATGCTATATGTACTTTAAATATTTAGTCAACTAAACCGTTATAGAGCTAGAAGAGAATCCATGCAGCTCATTTTCCCTTTCACATTGGCTCAGATATGTTAATGCATAATTGGTAATTATTCCACTTCATTATTGCAGATCTCAACATTCCCTCCTAAATCTATCACCTGACCTTCATCATGCAAAGCTGGCTGGTGCATAAAGAGACATTAGCAAGAGTGCAAATTACGTTGATGATGAGGATGGAAAGGGCAAGTGGGCTGCTGCTACTCGCCACACCCATCCCATCCCAGTGACTAGACACAGCAGGGGGCTCTTAAAGCCTCCCCTGCTGTCCTGGATTCTCACTGTATTGTGATCGGCAATGGCCTGTAAAACTACTGCTATGTTATTCATCAATATACCTGGTGTGCCACCAAATGCATCCCGTACAGCCTATGAGTAAGTATCCCAGCTCCGATGTGACATGCAGTGCAGGAAACATGCCAATGTTTGAGGGAATGTGATGTGGACGGATGCTGCGGTTGCATTTGTGTCCTCTAAGCCAGTCTTTGTTTTTGTCTCTTACCTGAACAGCAGGTCGGCTCTCCTGTCTTCCAGAATGCTCTCGGTGTGTGCATCATATCCTCTCGTCAGCCCGGTGTGTTTTCCTCTCGGTCTGGCTCGGTCTGGGCTGGATGCAGCTCAGCATGCGTATGGGACTTGAGATGACATCACAGCTGCTCACTTGAGAGTTGCCCCCTCTTTCTCAAATCTAAACAGGTGAACCCTCTCACTCTGCCTCTTACACTTAACTAAATGCTCTCAGTAGACGACACATAAAACGTATTCACCTCATCTTTACCTCCTCATTAAAGCTTTACTCTAGATGAGTAGTGATGAAACCAAAATGGACACAATCCAAGTCAATGTGTAAAGGGAAATAGTAATACATTTATATATGCATATTCTGATTTATCTGGACATATTTATTTATATATATATACATTTCAAAGAAGCGTTGCACCCATCAAGAGTCCAATAAAGTTGGAGGATTCAGGAAAGGCAGATTTTTATGTGCTGTAATTTCCTATAATGCAATGAATGCAGCATCATTTAAATAGAGCCTCCTTGTAAAGGTAACGCCCACTTCTTCTCAAGTGAGATAATTTTGGGAAGTTCCCTCATGTCTGCATTCTCAAACAGCTGTGTCAACGAGTGAGGACGTTTTTATACTGATGTTTTTACAAAATGAAATATAACTTGTTAATTAGTGAGCTTTAGAGGTGCTGGTAGGCGGATTTTCTTACCTTTTGAACAGAACCAGGCTAGGTGTTTCCCCCTGTGTACAGTCTTTATGCTAAGCTAACTGTCTCCTGGCGTTAGCTTCAACCTTCTTTTTTTTAACACACAAATATGATGCTCTATCTTCTCATCTGACTCTCAGCAAGAAAGCATATTTCCCAAAATATCAAACTATTCTTCCAACTAAACCCCATGGCCCTGGGTTGCAAGCTTTAATGAGTCCTAGATGATGTTACTATGACATCACCGGGGTTATTTTCTCAGGCTCGACGAAGCTCCCTCGAGTGCCCCAAAAAGATGATATACATCAGTTTTCACAGGTTGAGAAGTGAAGCATAAAATGTCCTCTTAAAAACAATTGTCTGTGTGGTTTCAAAATATTTATCCAAAAAACAAAAGTTCCTGTTTTTCCATTTTGCCTGCTAGCTATTCTCATATTTATATCACAGCAAATAAAAACACACTTCAAATCAAAGACGAGGCAATTTTAATGATTTAACCGTCATGGGTAATTACATCAGTTATACAGACATTAAGACATCCCATTGAAATGAGGTCAACCACTGTCCCATTTCATCAAAGCATCACTGGTCCATTATCAGCCACACACTGTAAAATTTGGGCAACACATGAGTTGGTAAATTCCTGTTGTGCCGCTTCCAGGCTGTCATGATGAACTCTCTCTAACCACAGCAATGCTTGTAATGTGGTGTGTGTTGTCTTGTGAAATGGAAATCTCACACGCATAGCTACAGAACGTGCTGTAACACAAACAAACAAACTCATGGGTGGGGATGATAAAGTAATTACCACTCAACGTTTCTTAACACTGCAATATAATAAGCTGCACTGCCTCAGTCTCTACTGCCGGCTGTTCACACTGCTCCGTGTTTGATGGCTGTCCAGTGTCTGTTTGATGATTGGATTGCACAAAGATTTGTCTTCTTTTTCTCATTGCACTTACTCCCCCAAAAAGTATCTGAACACACATCCCCATATTACCAGTATCCTCTCTGGTAGATACAGACCAGACGTGTGTAAAAAAAAAAGAAAAACATGGTAAAACAGTTTTCTTAAAAGAAAACGACATTTCTGTGTTCTCGACCATTAAAACTGGTGAATTGCTCTTTGGACACAGCAACAAATAAAACAGGGAGACATGGATTACTGTAGGCCGTAGTCTGGAATAAACATAACGGGCAGAGTTGATGTGTGATCTGTAAGAGCGGGAAACATTTCAAGTGAAATTAATGGCGTTCAGAATGGCTGCCTTTTATTTAGTTTTAAATGGTTTTGGTCGCAGGATATTCAGGACGGCTATCTGAGCCTCAACCGCAGATTTAGGTTTGATGATCTCCACGTATTCAATGTTTTCATCCGAGGGGGCAGGGGAACTATAAGAAGGTTCAATTCCTGCTGGGCATGACAGACAGTGAAGACTTCTAGTTCTAGAATTATCACCTGAATCTATTGAAAGGTAGGATGACTCTATTGCAGATCATCAATTACTACATTATCATATTTTGTACATGTCAGCTTATAATTTGCTCGACTATATTTCAGATCTCGTTGCCTGAATGCTGCTACAAAAATAAAAAAGAGGAAAAAATCAGAAGGTAAGAACTACAGAATTTCTTTCATATTTAAATGCATTTGGCATTGAAAATTGTAAAAAAAAAAGATAAATTCGGGCTTCTTTTCCTTTCACAAATAGGCTTTGACATGCTGTCACTCTAATACGTCTCGTGGCCGTTTAGACTGGTAAGTGTAGCATTTATCCAACTGGAACTCTGACTTCTGGAGGTTTTTCAATGCATGTCTAATAAGTATAATTGCTACTTTAATTTAATTCATTTAAATTAATTTAGACATAACTAATAATACATTAATTTAAAAGAACAATATAAATATAGTTTTGGCTTTCTAAATTGGTATTTCTTATTAATATAACAGAACAGCACAGTTACACTTGACATTCTTGTTATCTTGTGTTTCCCATGTGTTGCTCAATCTCACCACAATGCTGGGCTTTAATTGCTTAAGCGTGGAGGCAGATATCGTCTATGCAGAACTGTACAGTTAAAAAAAAAAAGGCAAGCATGCGACTTATCTTAAATGAGATGGAGGATGATGTGGTTTATTTAGCTAAGCTTAGTCCGTGTCCGCCATTTGTGAAAGATTTTACCCTTGCACAAATCTACACAACAATATATAATGTTGCTATTGATATTTCAGATGAAAACTTAATTACAGTAAACAATTATTAGATTAAAAAAAAAAAAAAAAAAGCTCTGATCAACTGCATATTGGCTGCTTCAAATGGAAGCCAGAGTTTAATATTTGGAGGCGTTAGTGGTTTTGTTAAATTGCACAAGACTCTTGTTTACCACTGATAACGGATACAAACCCCCCAAAAAGACGAGTGAAGCACAAGATCTCGATCTAATTTTCTTGACACGAAGTGTCAACGGAAGTTATGATTCACCACTTAATGTGTGGGTGGAGTTGTTCAGAATTTACAGCAGAATATAATTTGAGTAAACGAGCTATGGTGTCTCAATTAGCTAAGATTGAATATTTTTACATCCAATTTTAAAATGCATCTTTAACAAAAACGCAATTTGCAGATGCACAAATATTTTTACAAGCAAATAGCTCATTGTGCGACATCCCTACCACAGCTTCACCTTTCTGATGACGAAACACAACACACAATTAAGATACTATGCGGAAATAGGAAAATATACTCGATCAATGAAATGGTCATCATAAATGACCTATACTGTTGTCTGGATTTGTGCATGTTGTGCTAATTATTTGTGATTTAGTCAGATTATGTCTTCTAAACGATTACATGGTGAAAGTACTGCCCTCTCTTGGCTTAAACGGGTACTGCACCAGTTCCAATATTTTGTTGCACAAGATTCCCCTTTTGGCAAATGTACCGCTGTTGCACCAGATATGTACTTCTCTTCTTACTTAAAGGGTAACTTTGGGATTTTTCAACCTTGATTTTATTTTCCCATATTTTTTTGTATAAGTGACGAATAAGGACAAGTTTTGAAATTTTTTCCAGAATGGAGTAACATCGAAAAATACTAAAGTTACCCTTTAACTCCGGCACTATTGCCATATGTTACTTAAATTAGTTTGTCTTTTTAGAAACTTGCTGTTTCTTTACTTCGTTTACAATAATCGCCATATATCTACGTTAACGCCTGTATGCCCATTTATAGATAGTGCTGGACAGGAGCAACTCAATATTTCATTTTAAACCCAGAAAAGACGTTACTGTGCGTTTTGAGCGAACAAACTCGACACCTCATCCCGTCAGCGAAATGTCCATACGGGTCCAAATAACGGAGTAGTAGTCACATGCATTTTGAAGCTTTTCAAATACACCCTGGAAGTGGTCTTTTGGGACACATGCATGTTTTGTGGTTTGACACAAACCAGCTGTGGTATTTTCTTAAAAGTTCCATAATCTGATCATTTCACTGGCTCAACCAAAACAAAAGACTTCCATTCCTGAGGGCTCCGTTATACTGTGTAGTTAAGGTTGTAGGTGCAAGAGTATGATTTATGCACTATCTCTCACTCGATGTCTGAACGTGTTGCTATGTAACATGTAAACAACAGAACGTTTGGTTGTAGCTTCCAATGCAGAAGAAAAGCTCTGAACCAAACATCACACCGGCTCTGTTCGCCTCCTCAGCCGACTGATTCCCGACGCCAGCAGCAGCTGTCTGCCACTGAAACACCATAGCTACCAAGAACAGCTCCAGAGATGTGACACAACGTTTTATTTTTTTTTTTACACCTTAACATTAAGGATCAGAGTTATTCAATAAATAAACTACGTGATATTTAAGTACCGCTTCGCCCTCTTGCGACACGGCTTCAGAATAGTGCCTTGCTACATTTACAAAGTGCTCACGACGAGGCTTCTTCACCAAGGTGCAAATTCCTCAGGTTCCTGCGAGGGCAGGAGTGGAAAAGGGGAATCAGAAGACCTGAAAATGAAAAACATGTTGAGAACAAATGGACCGCTTATCAGCTCAAACTGGCTGGATTGGATTTACAGCTGTTTATTCGCTGGATGTACTGCCTCTATTATTGTTGGCCACATGTGCGGCTATTTTACGGTCTGCTGACCAGAAGGAATTTATGAGCTCATGTGGTTGACAGAGTGGGTGGACCAGCTCCACGACCACGGCTTCCAGTAAAGAGCTACACATTACCCAAAAGCATATTCAAACATGTGATTGTGCACGGGAATGTGAGATCTTTACAGTGTTTCCCAATAATTATACATTCCAACCTCTGTTTTTTCTCAAAGTGCTCTGGTTTCTGCCTCGATCTTCCTTTCTCCATGAAGGCTGTCCGGGTCAGCCGGTGCCACGGTCTGTCTCACTGCGATCTCAGGGCCTCCGCCATAAATACCCAACAAGTACTGCCACGTCTCCTCCGAGATCTGACCATAGTCTGCACCTGAGGGGTGAAACGCACATAAAAAAAGATGGTTTATTGACTGCCTGTTTTTCTCACTTCCACCTTTTACAACCAGTGCTGAGGTTTACCTTGCTTGAGTTGTATGTGCCCTCCTTTCATAACACAGATTTTACTGTTGTCGATGGGCCCAGGTGGCTCTGAGAACACAAATCATGAAAAATATCTTGTAAAGACGGAAAGATGAAGACGTTTTAACGCACTACTGTGTTTGTCTTCCTGCAGGGTCGTACCATTGTCTTTGCCCTTCACAAAACTCTCCCACTCTCTGAACCACTGCATGCTGATGCACAGGATCACCGTCGGAGCCTCTTCAGCCTGAAACTCTTTGTTCAGCTACGGACAAGAGAAACCTGCTCATTCAACATCCAACACCAAGCGTAAAGACGTATTTACGCACAGGTAAAGCAGGATTCAGGCTTTTACCTTGATGAAGGTGTCTATTTCTGTTTTCCTGCGTTTAGCCAGAGCTTCAATCTCCACCTGGCAGATGGCACACATATACAGGTGGTTGACTGCGGGGCCGCCTCCAAAACTGAGGACAGAAACGCCAACTTTTAGTATAAAAGGCATTTGAAAGATATAGTGACAGATTGACACAAATGATGATGACAGCGTAGAGCTGAGGGGAACTTCAGTGTGATAGTTCTCTGTAGGTTTGTCACTGCGTGTGACTCCGTGCACATTTGATCCATATCATATGGAAATATTAGTGAGACAAACACGTTGCATATTTACCTGTTGTAAAGGTACTCCCACACGTTCTGGGGAACAATCACAACCAGGTCGTCTATGTAGTGGTATTTATTAGGTGGGATCCCTGTACGGAGATAGAAATGTACCGACGATAAAGGACAAAATCTATGACTCTTTCAGGCCTGTACTGGAGACCAGAAAGAATCCCAACAACAAAATCCCCACCCTGGTCTCACAAAAGCTCAAAAGCATTGAAGACATGTTTTTCCAATTGAGACAAGTAAACTAGCCAACTATCATAAAAATAAGAAAACATCCAGTTTAACAAGAACGCAAATTATTTGTTTTAAGAGCTGAAATGTCTCGAGAGGCCAGAAAACCTCCTCAAAAATCTGTCTTCCATCATTGAACAGCAAAATAATACGGCAAAACAAAGTAATAAAAGAACACTGGATCCTATATTTCCCAATATGCAAATCAACAGAATCTCTTCATTAAAATCTCAATAATCGTAAACTGTTTTGATGCCCTTTTAAGGCAGGGTTGATGTTTTACATCACTCGTTAAACGTCATTAAGATTTGACCACGCACCTCCGTGCTGACAGAGAAACGTGTGGTTGCTGATGGGTCCTGGTTCGGCGAAGGTGTTGAACTTGTTCAGCCATTCTCTGGAGATGTAGAACTGCAGCAGGCTGGGCTCCTTCATGTTGGCCAGAGCCACAACCTTCTGCCTCTCTCTCACCGACTCCTCGCTACTTTTCCTGCACGAGTCCAGGGGAAAAAAGTACAGTCATTAACATTTTTGGGATAAATAGATTTGGTATAAATCTTAAGACATTACAGGTGCCTTCAAATGCTTACCTATAGAACAACACGTAGGCCTCTGCATTCTGCACCACCGTCTCATGGACCTCCGTCACATACTGGTCATCGAACTCATACCACTGGCCATTGATCACATTCTGACAGTAAGCTATGTAGTGCCCACCTGCAGCACCAGAAAAGAGGAAGAAAAGTGTAAAGTAAGCCATGTGATTACCCTGCATAAAGTAGATTTAGATATATTTAAACCGTTGCGGATTCTCTGAAATGTGTTAATCATGTTTGAAATGCACATATGATGTTATCTCATACTTCCTGCAGTGCCATGGTGACATATGACCGACAGCAGATCGTAAGTGGTGACTTGGGACGGACTGTCTTTGGCCAGGAAAGGCCGCATGTCGAGGCCCTCCAACGGGAAGGACACGTGACTGCTAATCTTGAACGAATACATGACCTCGTGCCGGAAGCGCTTCAGGTGAATGCACAGAATCTACGCAAACAAATGAAACTTTATGAAGCCAACCACGAGCAAAACTAAAACTTGTTATCTGCAGCAAGAAGGAGATCAGATAAAAAAATATAGTGTACCTCGGGAAGTCTAAGTACTTTGCAATATTTGACACCATTTCTCAACCTGTAGAAAACAAAATACTGTGTAAAAAATGTCTAAATGAAAAATGTCCTTAAATTGATGTTTTAATTCTAATTCATGTCTCCATCTGGATTTACTAAACATACTCACTTTTTACATCTCTCACAGCTGTACATGTTGTCCCCTGTGAAAAGAAATAAATTGGACATTTTGAAATACATTTTCTCATCTACGCTTGACAATTTAAACGCTAGCGCATTAAAGTAGAACAGCACAGTGTAGCATTGTTTACCTTTGAGTTCATCTGCAGCAAAGAAGGCGGCGAGGCAGTCCTCCAGCGTCACCATGGGCCCCCAGAACCAAGTGGGGATACACGAGACTACGAACCTGTTTCAGAGGCGTAACACAAAGAGACATAATAGTTACAACCTATTCTAGTCTGTCACAGAGATCATACTGAGAAAAATGACCTTTGTGTGGCTCGGCAACTTTTAACAATTAAGTGACCCCAAAAGAAATGCTGCCTAGAGCGATGTTAGCTCCTGACAGGGTCGTCGATGGCAGTAAATTGGAAGGGCACCGCGTTGTCTTCCACAGAAGCAGCAGGATGAGCATGACGATCACTGTTAAGTTGGAAATGTCGTCACCAGCACTGTTATGATGGTGATTTTGAAATCTCAGAACTGCTGGAAGATGAGCAAATAGCATGCCAAGGCCCATCTCTGCATCTCTGTCCCAATATGTGAGATGATAAACTCGGGTAACATAGTCCAGGCATGTGCAGATGCACTTGGCAAAGGAAGTGATTTCTTAACAGAAAACACGGTTTTGCTGACATGGACAATAACCACACGTTCTGCTGCACTGTTAAAAAAAACAACACCTCTACAGTCTTTGAAAATACAACACCACTCCTGTTGGCTCAGCACTCGCATCTTGTCCTGGAGCACTGGATCAGGCATTTCAGAACCCTCCTCAGTCTACATAATCTCCACCCACCCATCAGTCCTCAAGAGACCCTCCCACAGCATGAACCACACACACATTTTTATCAGGTTTGAGGCGTGAAACATAACAAACTTTTTCCCTGAAAGAATTCCTGAATTTTGTCAGAGCAGAAGTCGAACCAGGGGCCTTCATCAGTTCATGGTGCAGGTCTTGTAACTGGAAACACCCGGCTGATTGTCACTATATATTTAAAAGACAGTTCAGCTGTGGTATCTTTCCACTTCTTGCGACTAGCAACATGCTAGCATGCGTTGTGCTGATCCACCTCATAAGGCAAGTAAAAGAAGTGCAGCAAACAAAACAAGGACACACATATTGCCTTGACAGATCTAGCAAAACCCCTCTTGATACCTGATACCTACATGCCCTCACCTGCATCATCTGTGGCCGCTGCTGTGGTGAAGTAGGGGCGTGCAAGCTAATTATTTGTTGACGGCTTCTGTGGAAACCAAAACCACACAGTGCGGCATTTACTCTGAAGTCACTTCACAGGAGCCCACACTTTTCTTGGCAGCCTCATGGTGCTTGATTTAGATTTTCAAAGACATAAGTAATCAAATTGGGATTCCACTGGCTTTCTTTCTCTGCAAGGCACTCCCTCAATAAGTCATAACCTGATGAGCAAGTCTCAAGTTGCATCTAAAACGCACTATCATGCTTTCAAACATGCTGACTTCTCCCTTTCCTCTGAAGGCTAAACGTGGTCCACTGACCGGCGTATGGAGTCCATTAGGAAGGAGATCCAGCCCTGCGAGCCATAAATGTCGGGATTCAAGCCTGTCTTGACTGGAAGGTTCTGGTGTATGGATGCGTGGAGCTTGGCCAAGTCCTCTTTCCCAGGAATAGGGAGGGACAAGTCTTGGAAGGTTTCCACTGTAGTAGAGACCTGTCACACATTCAGAGAGACGAGGTTTACACAGCATGCCTCCATCAGTAAGAGTAGAGCTTTAAACAATACATGTTTATAGAATAATGGATGCTTATCCAAACAGAACAGTGTGGTGGAGGAGTGATTTTAGAGTCAAATAAATCATTTAACATCTATGTTTTCAAAAAAGGGCATTAGTGAATTATACAAATAACAGACAAACCAAGTAATCTCAGCTAATGAAAGTTTAAAATGTGAATTGTTCAATTACGATTTTCACTTTTTTTTTTTTCATTCTAATCACAAAAAAATACTGAAATGACTCAGTTACACAGGACATGCTTTCACCTAAACTTCCCTTCCTGACTAAACACGGAGCTCCCCCTGGTGTTTGAATGAAGCACAGCTCACCCGGTCACAGGTTAAACACTGGACCAGACTGAGGATGGAGCCGTCGAAGATGTCCGAGATCACGCTGCGATAGAGACACTGTTTCTTCTTCCTGGCACTGAGCTGCAGCTGAGCTGAAAGATTGATGACGGAGGGGAGGATATTAGAGGAACAACTTAATATCGTTGATGTTTGTCTTGACTACCACTGTTTGCTTCATTAACACCAGAAATAGACCTGACATCTTCAACGCAGCAACCTTATGGACTGCAAACCTGAAGAAGAGGCCTGCTGTATATGAAGAACTTTAGAAACCCTCACTGGATACATTAAATTCACATCAAAATCAAAAGGCACCCTGCATTTGCCGCCTTGACTTCTTAATTCATGTGGCTCTAACAAGTCTCTAATGCAAACTACTCTCACATGACTTTGTGGTGCAAATGTACATATCCGAGGCAGAGGGTTGAATAACGGGAACTCCTCAGGAGTCCGTAGAGTCCGCAGGAGTCTACTGAACTCTGGGATGTTTCCTCACCTTTTTTGAAGGAGTACACCGGTCCGGCTGAGCGGAGGGGGCTGGAGCGAGGTGGACTGGACGACAGTTTGGGATGCAGCTCCTGAATGGTTCGCACAGGACTGCAGGGAGTGGACTGGGGCTGGTTCATTGACGCTTCATTGTCTGGCTCTAGAAAAAAAAAAAGCATGTTGGACGCGCAGTATACACAGTTTAGAGGCAAATGAGTGACATGATGCCAGGGATGTTAGATTGAAGAATCCACTTTCTTGACCCTGCTGGCTTACCTGAGGGGTTGCTGCTGTGGTCTTGCCCTTGCCCAGTATCAGATAACTGGTTGTTCTCTTGGCTTTGGACCTCAGGGTTTGCAGTTGGCGTTGACTCCTCTTCCTCTCCCCTCTCAGGAACCCTGTCCTCCGCTGCCGTATCTACATCAGCGTCCTCATCCATCTCTTGCGAGCCTCCATGGAGGGGTGAGCCAGATACCCTCCTTTCCTTCAGCTTCTCCTTCTCTGAGATCACCCCACCGGTACCGATGCCCACTATCCCTCCCGCCAGTGACCTGACCCCGTCACACACATCCTGCAGGAGCAGCTCGCCGTCACCCGCTGCCCCTCCCTCCCCACGGTCACTGCTGGAGCCAGAGTCACAGGACAGGAAATCATCCTCAGACGGCGAGCGCTCTCCGTCTCTTATCTCCTCGCCGTCACTTCCCTCCCTGCTCATGCTGCACTCTGTCAGAGGCTCCTTCAGCTCTTCGTGTAACTGGTCCATCAGACAGCGCAGGAACTCCTGGGTGTCCTGTAGCGACAAAAGCACATTGCGTTCACTCAAAAGGACGCATGAGTGCGGCTACATACACAGAGACAGGAGTTATGCAGAGACATTTCAAAACAGGAAGATAGAAAGACAAGTGTGTCAGTAATTATGTGACTTGTTTGCAACAAAAAGGCATTTTGTATATTGGTCAGAAGTGGTACAAGGAGAACCCAGTACGAACAGGCAAAACTCATTAATATTTCAGAGGCTTTCAGAGACTTTTCTATGGCAATCCCCAACCAACAGAATCAGACAGTTCACACAATCAAACATGCACTGAACCTCAATCAAACATGAAGACATTTTTAAACTGGATTACACCGATGATTAATCGTCTGACAAAGAATCAGTTATGGTTTTGATTTGAGTTGTTTGTGTATTTAAAGAAATTATTCTTTTTTTCCTTTCTCCCACAGAGTCAGACAAAGGTGACAGATGCTTTTTTTTAACGTTTCTGCAAGCAGTATGACTGTATGTTGAGCTTGACATTTTGGAAAACACACTTGTTTGCTTTCTTGTCGAGAGTTAGAGGAGAAGATCTATACCATTCCCATGTCAGTGTGCAACATATAAGGCTACAGCCAGGAGACGGTTGTCTTAGTTTAGCAGGTTGTCGCTAGCTGTGTCCCCCTGCTTCCAGTCTTCAAGCTAAGCTAACTGCTTCTGTGCATGAAAATAACAAAGCACGCTTCCCAAAATGTCAACTATTCTTTTAAGAAATACACTATTAAGCCTCTCCAAGAGGTTTGGCTGGACTAACTTAAGTACGCATTGTAGTTTATGCAATTATAAAATTTCATTGTTACAAACAAATCTGATTATATCTATACTCTCCTGCAGTTACTCTCCACTGTTTCGACATAGAGAGTTATTAAAGCATGTATGACTTTGTCTGATCCTGAGGATGTGAGAAAAATACTAAAATCCCCCAAAAAACTGAAGTACAACGAAACTCAAACTAAGCTTTTGGTTATTAATGACAAATGTAATTGTTAATAGCAAAAATACAAGACATTTTTAGGGAATGTGTGAAGAATATACACAGGGGTTTACAAACAAAGAACAACACCGTGTCAAGCTGTTGAGTGATGCCAGGTGTAGTTACCTGCTGGCTGCTTGCCCCTACCTGCTGAGCGTAACCACGAAACATGGGGTTTACTAGTTTGATGCCATGAGACACACTGGTAGGCACGACATAGCTGGGCCTGGGAGGGTAGCCGCCATGAGAGTTAGTTCAATATACTGTAAATGATCCATTAGTACAAAAAAGTCTCGTATTGTTGCATTCTGTCTTGTCTCATGTCATTTTACGTCACGTTTTATGTGTTTAGTACCGTTTTTTATGCCAGAGTTCTGAGACGAGTTTCTGGTAGCTCTTGCAGAGAGCAGGCTTCTTATCGGTGCGGACCAATCCACTGCAGTCCAGGAAGAACTGAGTGAGAGGAGGACTGGTGAGGAAAGGGAGGAAAAAAATGACATCAACACAACTGTTTAACTGAAGGAAAACGAATTAACAAACATAGAAGCTAATGGGCCAGATGTAATGAGAGGAAGTGACCTCACCAGTTGGACAGGGCTTGAAGAGCCGCATTCATGTAGCAGGAGTTCCCAATATTTTTCATTCCTGTCAAGCCTTCAAACAAGAAAAAACAAGAGCCATACTGTTATTTTAAACTGCCAGAGAATACAAAGGCGTACAAACTAAGCTACTTTTTTATAACAGAGCAGATAGATCACCACCAAGGGTTAATTAGCAATGCTAGTCTGGATTAAAATGAAACGGGCCAAGGCAGTTATATCTATTAAAGATGGCAGCTATGATCCCATAGCATGATTCTTAAAACCATTTTCTGTCTGATTTAATAACTTAACCACAACCCATTTGAGAAACCCATGTGTTCTGTTGTTTAGGAGAGGAAATGTTGACAGTGGACTTGTTGTACCTCTGGGTTTAAGGTCATCATCCTCTGACTCTGAACCTTCTTCTTCTGCCACAGCAATTGGCACTGCTTTTAGTGGGTGACTTACTGGCTGAGGAGCTGCTTCCTAGGAAAAAGATGAATAGATACTATAAATAAGAAGGTGAGTAAGGAACAAGCTGTGTTACAGACAGATTGGGAGGCGATGTCGTACCTGCTCCGTGGCTTTACAGTGGTGGGGAGCTGCAGGTACCGGCAGCAGAGCAGGCCTGTGCTCCAAAAACACCTCCCGCTCACACACATAACACCAGATCCTGAACGTCGTCAGGTTCACAGTCAGGTTGTGCTTCTCAGCCTAAAGGGAACACACCCGCAAATCAGTCCAGGGGGATCTGTCTGAAACGTTTTCTCTCATCACCATACACCAAGGAGGTAAAGGGACAGGTATGTTTAGCGTGAGAGGGTTTTTACCTGTGCATGCAGCGTGCTGTGATCGGAGAAGGACTCTCCACAACCAACATATGGGCAGTCACTCTACAGAGCAGAGACACTGTGTTAGACGGGCTTCTGAATCCTCTCTTCTGTCTTGCAAAGACATTACATCAAAGTATCTACCTTTCTATCTGTTTGAATCGGCTTAATCTCTAAATTAATGCCATGCAAGACTATAAAATGTCAGAGTATCAAATCTGCAACTGCTATATTGTGTACATGCTTTGAGTACTACTGCATTTATCATAATACTTATGCCCCACATCATCATTTATTATTTAGCAGTCACCTGGCCGTCTTATCTGAAATGCAGAGGTAGTTGCGCTTGCAGGAGTCATCATTTAAGTGACAAGGCGCACAAGCTAAAGCAGCAATTACCCTTGTAAGGACAAAGATTCAAAACATTTAAAAATTGATTTTAAAAGACTCTACCTGCAGACAGGCCCACAGGTTCGGGCCCCCAGCTCCGCAAGACTGGCAAGTTCCCTGCAGCATGAATTGAATAGAAAGGATTAGAACAAAATGCACTAACTCAAATGGTTATTATTACAGTGGTGCAAGGCTGCTATAACAACCTTAAAAGAAGTGTAGGCCATGGCACACAGCCAAAGACCTGGAATGTGCATCTTTTGACATTTACAGTAAATTAATGAAAACCCACCTTGGATTTTTGGAGGAGGTCCTCCTTGGTTACCTCTCCTATGGAATCCAGATGAGGACAAACGTCTTGTTCGGCCATAGCTACTCACTCTCATCGGAGGGGACGTGTGCTAATTTAACATGGCAGTGTAACAAAATTGTAGCGATACAGATGCCAAGCTGTTGCTGCTAAAGCTAGCTTTAACATCTCAACACAAACACACGATGTGCACCAAGAGAACCCACACGCGCCTTGTCTCTGGCTGATAACGAACACATGAGTTAAGATGTCTATTGTCGTGTTTAGATCATCTTTTCACAATAATCCCCCACATAAACCCGTGGAACCGATCAACTGACAGGCCTTATGTTTACCAAGAAAAGCTCAGGAAAAAAATCTCCTCACTGCAGCGATGACAACAGCAGTTATGAATCCCACTTATTTACCAACGTAAGAAGTTGCCGCGACGATAATCGCTATTTTTTCATTCTTCTTGGCAACAATCGATACTGGATGCGGGCGGGTGACAGTATGCTAGCAGGATGTGCAGGAGCCGAGCCTAGAGACGCGATACCCAAGCCCACCATCCCCAAACAACTCGCCTCCCACCCCCGTCACATTCACAGCACGGCCCGGCCGGCACGGCACGACGCAGGGCTGGAGGAGGAGGATGAGGAGGCAACGCGGAGACGTCAACCTGACAAACCCAGACTACAGCAACTCGCGATTAAAAAATAAAACCCCGCTTTCCTTGTTTTTATCTCGCGTATCTTTGTCGTGTACATGCTGCGTGTAATTTAACAAGTAGAAACCAATTAAATAGCTAGATGCTAAATATCCCTGTTTACGGAAGTGACGTAATATTGTACGTCGTTTAAATTGGCCCCCGATTCCACTGTGGGAACAACGGTTGAGCGTAGCATAAAACGAATATGTCCGATAATGGGGCAGTTGTATAGTCACAGTACATTTACAATACATATATCATGACTTGTGAAGGAAATTAATCTAAATTAATTTAGAGTAGCAGTTCTTAAACGACATATCGACATTTTGGGATGAACGAAAGAAGGTTTTTGAAGTTATCAATGTTGCGCTCAAATCCAGAGTCACGTCATCTCTGTTATTTTTGTTACAGCAATGGCGGCTAATGGATCCTCTCAAGTAGCTCCCGGAAGTTAGCAGCGTGTATACGCGTGTTTGTTTGTTGTCGCTGGTAATACTACAAACAACAATAGCTGTAATTATGGAAATGCCTACTGAAATATACAAATATGAGATAATATCTTAGTTCATTTTATTTGTAGAAACAAATGTCATTATTTAAAAAAAGATATGAACAGAAATGGTGGCCAGGGAAGTACTAAGTTTTGAAACGTGAAATAATACTTTTGAAAGTAAAATGGTTAACTAATTTAATTAAAGTCAAAATAGTTAAACTACGAAAAGTACTCATTGAAAAGTGACCCATTTCAGTATAATATTATTGGATTATTCATGTGTTCATAACTTTAATGTTGCAGCTGATAAAGATGGGGCTATTTTTAATTACTTGATATACTGCTAGGTATTTAATTTATAAAATATATCCTTTATAAGTTGATTATATTTCATGTTTATTTAAATCTTTAAAGTAATTTAAGATGTCGTAAATTGTTGCAAAGTTGGAAATACAAAGTACAAGTACCCTGAAATTATACAGTACTTTTGTAAATGTACTTCCACTACTGAGTTACTACAGACTGTGTACTATACACAACCAATGTCCCATTGAGTATGACGTTCAAAGACATTATATTGTATCACTGATCCTGAGTCAGAATAGGACTTTTAAAACTACAAAGCTGTAGCATGCGAGCAGCTGTAACATCTGACTCCAGGTCGGTGCATAAGAAGCCACGTAACCACGGTGCAAAGCCTCGCGCTATTTAGGTTACCCAGAATCCCTCGGTCTTCCTTTCAGCCTGAACCGACATGGTGGGTACATAGCCGATCCTTCTGAGGAATAAATCTTTCCGTTGTATCTGTCTGCATCGCTTGATGTATGCGTTGTATTACTCTTTAAAATATATTTATGACTTATGTGAAGCCTGCCAGTATCTATAGTGTCGGTATTTCGCGTCGATGTTTTTGTTTTTAGGGTAAAACTTGGTGAAGTTGAGCATTGTGTTGCCGGTACGATTTGCACCGTAGCTAAAGCTAATGTCGGTGCACACACGTTATTTCGGGACCACTGTCTCGCTTTTGTTCTGTATTTTTAATTTAATTTGAGTTTGTGACTAATTGAAGTAAAACGTTACTTGTAATGTAGAGGGATACGAGTGTGTATCCGGGTGTTAAACCCAATAGAGTTGATAGGCCCGAGCATTGCTTCTTCCTGCTAAGATGGTAACGTGCTGTTGGCTTCCATACCTCAAACCCACGTTATTAAGGACTTTGTCAGCTTGGTATTCGTCTAATCCGCGAATATCAACATTTTTAAAGTATAACCAGTCAGTAGTAACGTTAGCAGTCAAGCTAGTGCTATTGGTCTTGATTCTGTGTAGCATGCTAACAGTGTAGCCTGCAACATGGAGTAGTCTAGCTCCATGCAATGTATTTCTCTGGAACTTAATTGCGTGTTATTGGCTTAAACTACTGGTCTTCAAACACTGCTTGTGTTAAATGGTCTTGGGTGGGCTAAGGTAATATGTGTGTGTGTGTGTGTGTGTGGAACAAGGCCACCTTCCATGCTGAGCAATGGATGTTAAAACTCATGCATGCTGGTTTGGGCAGTGCAAGTAGTATTAATGTTAAATTTAGATGTTAACTTAAATTGTTCTGTGGCTTACTTGGGCAACACATTTAAGATTTTATTAGTGTTTACAAGTGTTGTGCTGTATGTTCAGTCATGGCTGTAGATACATGTTGATTAGGTTTCAAACTTTCTTCTGTTTTAAGTAGTTTGTGTATTGTGTACCTTTTCATTAATTCTTCCCAACATTGTTTTCTTGACAGCCTAAGGGAAAGAAGGCTAAGGGGAAGAAGGTGGCACCGGCCCCTAATGTGGCCAGGAAACATGAGGCCAAGAAAGTAGTCAACCCCCTGTTCGAGAAGAGGCCAAAGAACTACGGCATCGGTGAGTATCCTCTGTGTGGATTTTTGGGAAAACTCAACATTGTAACGGTGCAGATGATGATACGAATATTTGCTATCTTAACATCATTGACGACAACTTTAATCACCAAGATCGCTGATGCACTTATGATGAGAAAATCAAAAGGTCTAAGTTTGGTACTAGATACTAACTTATTATATTTCCCCCACAGGCCAGGATATTCAGCCCAAGCGTGATTTGACACGCTTTGTGAAATGGCCTCGGTACATCCGCCTGCAGAGGCAGCGCGCCATCCTCTACAAGCGTCTGAAGGTTCCCCCTGCAATCAACCAGTTCACCCAGGCTCTGGACCGCCAGACCGGTGAGTGAGGGATGCTTTAGTACTCAAGGCTGTTAAAGTCCTTACTAGTACCGTGATGACATTGCAGATGATGTGAAAGAATATTTGCTAACTGAACAGCTGTGCTGACACCCACCAAGATCACTGATGCCACTTCTTGAGATATATATTTTTATTTATTCCACTTGTCATAGTTTCTGCATGTAGCCACTGTTGGGTGGTTGACTTCATATTTGTATGTTTTTCTCAGCCACACAGCTGTTCAAGCTGGCCCACAAGTACAGGCCAGAGACCAAGCAGGAGAAGAAGCAGAGGCTGCTGGCCCGTGCTGAGCAGAAGGCCGCTGGAAAGGGAGATACTCCCACCAAGAGGCCTCCTGTGGTCCGTGCAGGTGAGGTTCACTAAAGAACAAAGAGTAGAGTTGATGGGTAACATATTGTATAACTTGGAAAGCCCTTTAAGTCTGGCTGGGTTGAACATCCGATGTTAATCGTGTGACCCGTCTCTAACTTGGCCTTAATGCAGTGATGACTCGAATTTCTTCACCTGAACCCTGATGCTTTTAAGCTTTTTAACCCTGAGCATTGGCCAAAATATAAATAAGATGTTTTCAGGGTGTTTTCTGGGTAGAAAGTGATTTTGTCCTTTCCCGCTTCCCTGCAGGTGTGAACACGGTCACCTCTCTGGTGGAGAGCAAGAAAGCCCAGCTGGTCATCATTGCCCACGATGTGGATCCAATTGAGGTAAGATTGTCACGCATTATTTTAGTAGCAGTGGAATTTGCCGTATTGGCAAAGTTCAAGTATAGAAAGTGGTCTCTGGCAATGATGTATGAATTTCTTCGACTGAATCCTCCATGTGGATCAAACTTGAGCTTTTTAACCCTGAGCAGAGACCACAAACCAAGAATAAATCAGATTAATCCTTTTCTTTGGCTTTGCTTGAAGCTAATACTTCATTAAATATTAACGTTTTCTCCTGTGGTTCCCTGACTTCTCTAGCTCGTCGTCTTCCTGCCAGCTTTGTGCCGTAAGATGGGTGTCCCGTACTGCATCGTCAAGGGCAAGGCTAGACTGGGCAGACTGGTGCACAGAAAGACGTGCACTTCAGTTGCCTTCACACAGACTAACCCGTAAGTATGCCCACAAACTGAGCTGTGGTGTCTTTTTGAGAATAGAAAGTGGTCTCTAGCAATGATGTATGAATTTCTTCGACTGAATCCTCCATGTGGATCAAACTTGAGCTTTTTAACCCTGAGCAGAGACCACAAACCAAGAAAACATGTTTTACCACATTTATTGTGAACATTAGTCTATGATCAGATTCATCCTTTCAAAGAGTGCAATAGAGTGGTGCGTGTGTGCCGCTAGGGTCGTAAAATCAAATGAGGTTGATTGACGATCTGATCTTTTTGAAATCAACATATGTAAATGATTGATCTACATTATCCTGTTAAAAGTAGACCTGATCATTGAATCAATAATTCCTTGTTGCCCCGCCTCATAATGTCTGCACTCTAATAAATGGCCTTCTTCTCTCCTAGTGAGGATAAAGGTGCACTTGCCAAGCTTGTGGAAGCCATCAAGACCAACTACAATGACAGATATGAGGAGGTGAGCTTTCATTTGAGTTGACTGCAAATATCATCCGCATTAGTAAAATGTTAATATAATACAACAGAAGTGCACAATTTTAATCTCTTTAAATTTGTTTTCCAGATCCGTCGTCACTGGGGAGGTGGTATCATGGGCCCCAAATCTACGGCCCGCATCACTAAGCTGGAGAAGGCAAAGGCCAAGGAACTGGCAACCAAGCTTGGTTAAAATGTTTGGAATAAAAAATGTATGTCTTAAAAGAGACTTGTTTGGTGTTATTATATTGTATTTTGAAAGAATGCAATTTAAGATTAATCTACAAAATTAATGTCTGGGAAACAATGAAATTGGGTCTCATTTTATCAATACAGTATTCTTCCTGCAGTTAATGATGAAAATATGTAGCAGATACTTCATTTTATCGGGTGCAAGTGTCCCCATGGCACTAAAGGCCCCAGCACATTAATGCCACATAGAAATGGTTGGGTGAGGAGAGTGCATGGTGTCACATTTTACATAGTGAGGCTCTGGCAGTTTAATTTTCAATTGTTTGAAAATAACTGACTTTTCGGGCTGATCTATAAACAATTTTCTGAGACCTGGAAAACTGAGATGGTAGATTTTACTGAATGTGAGGCCTCAAGCTTTTAAAGACACCATCCGTGTACAAGTTGTCACTGCAGTTCATGGGGCAGTGGTTTCCTTTTAATACAAAGCACAAATCTGCAGAAAACTTAGATTTTAGGGAGTGTTTGTACCTTTTCAGTGTCCATCAGTTAACGGAACAGTAGTTGAGATGTGTAGAAATACAGAATGGCGCTAAATGAAGTTTTATACATTTATTCTCAGTTTCAGTAGAACAATATCAGCAATATTTCATATGTAATACAAGGTCACTCATTTAATGATCTTGATGAACTTTGCATACCACATGTAGGAGGTTGCTGCACACAAGCCGTACCTTCGGAGAAAAGGGGACTTAATAAATCAATTCAGTAAAAACAGTTACAGGACATTGAGTTATTTTAAAGACATGTTTCTCAGGTGTATTTAATCTACTTACCATGTTACTACATACTGCATGTGTTCGTTCCTCAGGGTGACTCTGGTTTGTCCACCTATTGGTCCGCCAGGAGTCGTGCTCCCTGTTAAATACAAGACACTTTAATTTACTCATGAATCTATAACATCTTTAATATAAGTGGCTTTAACCTTTTTCTGCTCGCCTGTAGAATAATAATTACAAAGTGTATGAGCCAGTTGTATATTTGATTTGATATTCACTATGATATAGTTGAATCAAAGAGCATGGTGGACTTTGTAGTCCACGAGAACATACCAAAGTCTGCATCAATGAAGACGGGCTCAGCTCCAGTGACGCTGCCCATGGCCTCCAGGTCCCGGAAATGCCAGCGGTTTTTCTCCACATCATTGTTCGGCACAAAGGGTTTGCGGATCTCGGTCAGTCGAACGACCCCAACAATCTCCACCTCACCTTCCACCTGAACAGAAGCGCCATTACATTTTGTCAGATAAGTCTAAATAGGCTGCGAGGAAATAAAAATGTAAAGTACGACGGGGAAGCTTTGGTGCCGCCATTTCCTTTAATATAAAATGTGATGTTAATGGTTTTGTGTGGTTTATAGCTGAGGCCAAATAGAAATCTCAGAGCCACTACTACCATTAGATGAGTACTGTAAATCAGATACAATCAAGTTAATCATATGTCTTTGTGTCCACAAAAAGGTTGTCTGGAAGGATGATGAAACTCCACCAAGTTTACAGGTTTAAGTCTGTTTGCAGGTCTTAGAGAGCACTTGTTAATTTTGCTCCACACAAAATGTGATAAAACTGCCTCAAAAGACGTCACATGAGTCATTGTTGATTGGGGATGAAGACTGCAAGTTTGAAAATGAAAAATGGGGGTGTGGAGATCGCTTTCGCTCTCATCTCCTCTTGAGGCTTCATTACGAGCATAGCACACCCAAACTATTGGCAATCAAGTTGCACTGTGGGTAATCCAGGCACCAGGTTTTGACATGCGTGGAATAAAGATCTCTAGTTCTGTTGCATTGATTTTGATTCTCTCTATTCTTTTTTTTTTTTGTACGTTCCATCGTGAGTTGGACAATGTCAAACCGGTAGAGTCGTCTGAATAAAGAGGCCGTGACGCGTCGCATCATCTGAAGTACCCACCTGTCCCTTCACCCTGGTCTCTGGTCTGATCTTCTTCCTTGGGACGTATCCTCTGTTCACCAGGATTGTGATGCTGCAGGTGAAGGTAGCAATCATCAGCAGGTGTTGGATGCAAGAGATGACACGTGTGCAGTAAGTATGTTTAATCTGTTGTCCTACCCGAGGTCAGTGCAGTGGAACGGAGTGATGACATTTGCACCGGTCTCTCCGCTTGAAGCCAGCCTGCCCGCCTCCCTGGCCTCTTTCTCCGGGTCGACTGGTGAGCGTGGCAGAATGTACAGCTCCTGTGAGTGGTCGTACTGTCCGCGCACCTTCACCCTCCTGTACTCCAGGCTTTTCAGCTCATTAGGACTAAGACCCGGGGAGGAAAATGGCAAGCAAATCTGCACATTAATAACGATACAAATCTTTGGCGGGGACAAGGACAAATCGTTAAAGTGCAATTTATCAAGGAAAGATAATCAACGCTGTTTACACTTTCACAATTGTATTGATTATTATATAGTAAATTCAAAGTCTGTTTTACACATGTAGGTGCCCTTTTTAAATTAGTAAAACATGTTAGTCATGCAAATGTTTTTTTTTTTATTTGTAAAGGGTATTTGTGGCAATATACAGACAAAAAAGAAAAGATTTTAAAATAAATTGTGGACCTGATATTCAGCCACGCCACTGGATTTCTTATAAAGCAACTTGCATATTTGTATTTCTAAAATCCCAGACTTCTTAAGCAGGAAGGGGCACAGCTGCATTTAGTGTGTGAGAATACTAAGAAACGTTTCTCACAAGTACTTACTCGCGAGGAAGAGGAATGGGTTCTGCAGCAGTGAGTGTCTTCAGCTCATTGATCAGCTGCATTTTCCACTCACGCCGTCTCAGCTTCACAGGAACAAAATATATCACGAGTCCATCCAACAAGAACAAACCATCAGCATTCATTTTTTATGTGAAAACACAAAGTAAATATGCTGTACCTGCCAAGTACCGAGGCCCAAGGTGGTGACAGGGATGAGCAGCAGGAACCATTTGAAGAAAGAGTCTTCTGCTTTTTCCGCTTCGGCTGCTGTGGAGCTCGACTGTCGCCCAAAGGTGACGAACTTACCTGGAAATTCACAATACACAAGACAGGAAGTGAAGACACTGGACGTGTTTACACAGAAATGTTATTCAGTTAAGCGATACATGACAGAGATTAAACATTGTTACATTTATATAACATGCTGTATATACATACTGTTGCTGCTATTTATTTCCCATAATCTGCACAAATCCAAAGATAATTTTACCTTGAAAATGTATTTTTTGTAAAGTACCATAAACATAGATGAACATTCTCTGCCTTCTTAAAGGAATTGAAAGCTTAATCTCTTTGTAACTCATAATGTTTTCTTAAATTTGTCTAAATCAACAATCCTGGATATTTGTTTCTTCACAGTATTATGAATTGCTATGGATTGTTTGCTTTTAATAAGTTTTCCTGTGCATTTTTTAATGGTGAAAAACAAAAGTACAACGTGTCATCGTTATGTTTATTAACAGTTACCTTCTGCACGTTTGAAGAGTGGCAGTCTGGGCAGCACGAGAGTCCTCTTGATGTAAATGACGTGCGACTGCAATGACAGAAAATCAGCTCAGCAATCTGAAAACCACTGAAAAGTGACATTCACATGACTCGGTGAAGACGAAAAAAACGCAGATATGAAACATGTAACTTACCTTTTGTTTGAGCGTCTTTAGCACTCTGGTGGAATAAGCCAGCACTAATTTTAAAGACGACATGTTAGGTCAAAACATCCGAAAACACGGAGGAGACATCCGTCATAACAGAACATAACTTATCAGGAGGGGGACTTCTTTTGGTGTTACTACTTCCGGTGTGATGACGCTCCGCCCCGGGACGTTACCCACGTGTGTTCATAGAAATGTGTTGATATGTTTCTATCGGTAAGCTCGTGTTTTGAGAGCTTGTTTTAGCTGCTTTAGAGGCTCTGTTCATTTAGTCAACATGGATCTCGTCTCTAGGGATTCCTACATTCAAAAGTTCGCCAGCAAAGTGTTTTCTCAACAAGACCAGGAGCCGAAGAAGAGACCGTTTGGTAATGTTAGCTCACCGGTTTAGCTCATTTTCACCCTAGAATGTGCTGTGACTGCTAAACAGCGTGTCTATGGGAGTTGTTTATGTGTTGATGGTTGTAGAAAAGTACTAAAAGCCAAAAGGTGTTGTCCAACGTGGTTATTATTTCCGCTGTTGACCAAAGGAGGCGCTGTACTGTTTAAAAGCAGTTTTTTCTAAAGTATCGTGTGTACAAATATCAGAAATAGGCAAGAGCAGCAGATCTACAAAAACTTCATTTATTAAGCAAAAATACCTCACATTCTCCATTTAGAGCTTTTTAAATGTGATGATATGCTGGTTTTATTTTTAGTAAATTAGATATCGTTAGGTTTTGGTATTTGTGATGCAGAATTTAGGTCAATGTACTCCAGGGAATCGTGACATCTTTCACTATTTTCTGACATTTTTATAAATAAAAGTTAATTGATCAATTCTGTGCTTCCCAACCTTGTTTGAAACAATAACACAGTGGATCTTAAGATTGTGCCTTGTGTTTAAAAAAAGAAAAATCTAAATTCCAATATACAAAATTGTGTTTATTTGTGAAATATTTAAATGTTAATATATATTATGATCATTAATACATGTGTTTTTCTGTGTGTAGCATATTTTAAGGGTAAAAATGACACTGGTCCTCCAAAGAAGACGAAAAAGTGCAAGAAGAAACATTTCAAAGAAAAGAGCACTGATGAGAAGACACCGGCTCCTAAACCCCAAATAAAGGCTTCATCCTCCCCTGCAGCACAGAAAGGCCCGGCCACAGCTAAACTGAATGGGTCCACAGCTCAGAGCATAAATGCATCAACACTGACACCTAAAGGTACAGTACGTGTATCCATTACTCAGGCTGCTCCTGGTTGTTATTAAAAATGGTTCCTTCAGTCACTTTTTATTCTTTCTTTTATTTGTAGAGTCCAACTTCTCCACCATAGATGTACTACGCAGGAGACTTCATGAGAAGATCGAAGAGTCCAGAGGGCAGGTATGTAAAGATGGAGCAGACGAGGTTTTAATTAGTGACAATGTATCCAACATTGTTTGATTTGTGCTGAGACCGTAAACTCCACCATTAACTGGAGCTCAACATTTATGTTTAACTTTAAGTGGAATGACCAGGATCATTTATTTAATAGTTATTTGCATCATTTTACATAATTTTGGACCATTATTATTAGGGATACACCAATAGCACTTCTTCTCAGATGAAGTACAAGTACTCACATTTAGGTATTTGCTGATACCAAGTACTGGTATGAGTATGTGATAATACAGTTAACAGTGAATATTAAAAACATTATACTTTCATCAGATGTTTCTCACTTGGTCGCCGTGTACTTAATTTCAATCGCAGTTAAACGATAGGCTTACAGGAAACAGAGGGATGCTGTTGTACAGTTAAAATGTTTGATTTTCAGTAAGAGATGTCCTGAAGACATATGCAGAGTCCATACCAAAGTATATGCATGTTGTGGAACTGTAAAACAGAAACAAAAGTGTCATCACACACTGCGCAGTAGTTAAACTCAAAAGTGAAGTGTCTGTTCGTCTAACACGCTGCACTAATCTGTTATCAGGGAGCCCCAAAGGATTCGGCATCAGAGGCCGTCCAGGCTAAGCGAGCAAAAAGAAAGGTGGAGCGGGAGCGCAAGAAGAGGAAGAGGAAAGAGTTTCGGCTGAAGAAATTGGCTGAAGAAAGTGGCAAAGAACAGCAGCCGGAGATAAAGCAGGAGATAAAACAGGAAGAGCGCGCCCCGGCCGTGAACAAGAGAAGCGAAACTGCCATTGTGTTCAACAAGGTGGAGATGGTGGAAGAGAGGTATGTAGACAAAATGCAGAAAAAGAAGAACAAGAAGCAGAGTATGAAGGGCCAGTTGACACCGCTGACGGGGAAGAACTACAAGCAGCTGCTCGGTCGCGTCGAGGCTCGCAAAGCCAAGCTGGAAGAGCTGAGGGAGAAGGACGAGGGGAAGGCCCGCGAGATGGAGGAGAAGATGAAGTGGACCAACGTGCTCTACAAGGCAGAGGGTCTCAAGATCAAAGACAACGAGGTCATGCTGCACTCCTCGTTGAAGCAGAAGGAGAAGAGGGGCGACCAGAGGAAGAAGCAGTGGAGCGAGCGGAGCGAGAACGTCATCGAGAAGATGCAGCACCGCCAGGACAAGAGGCGGAAGAACATCCAGAAACAGAAGCACGCCAAGACTGAGAAGAAGAAGGACAGGGCGAGGAAGAGAGGCCGAGTGCTGCCAGAGGACTTGAAGAAAGCAACATTGTAGAGGACTGTGTGTTATGCCGCGTTTTACAACAAAAAACAAAAAATCATCGGCGATGTTTTAATGTTGAAAATAAATCCGTCTCTTTTTATGGCAGCATGATTCATTTACATGATATTAAAGCGCTGCTGCACGTATTGTACCTTTTATTCCTGTCGAGGAGTAATATGATGTGTCAATAAAATGTGATGCTTATGATGAACTTAAATGACGACTATTGTATCATTTGTTTGTTTATTTTACCAAATATCATGTGTCGTTTAAGGGAATCGTTCGACATTATGGGAAATACGCTTATTTGCTTTCAGTTAGATGAGAAGAATGAGAATATTTGAGTAGAATCAATCAAGCTGCTGGTTAGCTTAACTAGCTTAGCATGAAGGCTAGGAATGGGGAAACGACTAGCCTGGCTATGGGTACATCCCAAGTCTCTTAATTGCATCCCCTGTGTACAAAAATAATCTTTTATTATATAGTATAATATATGTATTTATATAGTCTTTTTATATATTTAACTTATTATAATTGAGGATATACGATTTGGCATATGTTAGTTCTTGGATGTCATATTTATTTAAACATTTATATAAATAAATATGTGAAGATAGCGCTATTTCTAAATCATACAAGCGTAAATTTAAGAAATTTAAAAACTGAACCAACAGTCCAAACATCACAGCTACATAAACAGGCTCCACACGGAGGAAAGGCAACACTGCAAGTTTCCATCAGTGACAATTGTGCTTTTCTTTTAATACGTTTTGTGATGCTTCACAATCGTTAATCGATGGACACATTCAGTGCTCTGACTGAAAAAATGTTGACATCAAGTAGGATGCAGGCTCTCTCAATAAATATCTTTATTTATTTAAATAAATAACCTTATATATTATTATTATCAGCCACATCATTGCACAAAATGAGACTATTGGCCGACAATCTAGCGTTAAGTATTACAATTAATTATACAGAAAATTAGGATTTTCTACTTAACTTGTTTGTTGTCAAATCTAAGAGCCAATCAGCTCTTTGATCCGACGACAGCCAGAAGTTTCCCATCATGCCTTGGGGTCATGCAGGCGGTGGAGAGCAACTGCAGCGCATGGCTCTAAAATCTGCCGCCGCCTCGCTCTCGTGAGGTTATCGTTGCTCACGAGTTCATGACGTCAGAGCAAATCGGGATCAAGTCGGACGCAAATCTACCCGACATGCATTGTGCGCACACCTGGCTTATGTCGCACGAGCCTAATACGAGAACTTGGGCTCGCTTGTAAGGTACTGTAGCGTGAACGGGTCCTGCCCGCCCCATGTCTAAGCGGGGGAGCCTTACGCACCTAACAGGTTACTCCGTCCGGCTGTTCCACCTGCGAGGATATCCGTTCCTCTTGGAGGTGTCGCAACAATACCTTCGGCCTTCTATCTCACCCCGAAGCTGAATCGTTAGGATTTCGGAATTATTGTCTTTCTGGAAGTCTTTTACGGTTAATGCCCGAGGCGCTGTCAATAGGATGTAACCCTAACACCCAGTACGAATAGTTATGTACATCGTCTATAATTTACTATTGCCTATTATGAACATTCTCACCATTTATGACTAACAATGCCAAGTCTCTAGAACTAATTCTAACACTCAACGGGGGTTTCCTCTTAATAATCATGCACTGATTCGCCAAAAGGGGTAAAGTCCAGCTTCTGTGTTCAGGCTCTCTCAGTCCGCTCTCTCTCTCTCTCTCTCTCTGCAAGATATGTGATTGATGAAGGGAATAATCAGGAGTCTGACTGCTAATTTGAGGACTCCTCAATAAGAAACATTAATAAAGTGAGTACAGCTGCATTTAATTGATCCATAAAGCGACACATGACGTTCTTACAAATGTGCTTTTTATTTCAGGCAATCATGTCACGACAACTTCAAGCACGCAGAACTGTCGGTGTCTGCAAGAACGTGTGGTACGTAATACAGTTTGAATCACATATCAACATTTATACATTTATATAAAAGATTATTTTCTCACTGATCCATTGCAGAAATCAGAGATGAATATCTCAAAACCTGGGCAAGTGAAGCCAAAAATATCTGCAAGACTAGAAAGATATGTCTTGAAACTACATCATTTTGTTGGTTTTTTTTCTTGCATTAAACTTTCTACACAAATAATTCATTCTAAAGCATTTATAATTGTAATATATGTATTTTTCTTACTCACTTGTGTGTACGTAATTGTTCAATAATATGACGATCGCAGGATAGGATTTGTGGTCATATCATTGTAATTTATGGAGCTGCACTGCAGTGTGTGACCTGTTTTGCACCAACAGGATTGAATTCACACAACTGGCAGCAGACTACAAAGCGGTGAATCTTGGACAGGGATTTCCTGACTTCTCTCCTCCCACATTTGTCCAAGAAGCTTTTTGTAAAGCTGTGAGTGGAGGACACCAAATGCACCAGTATACCCGAGCTTTTGTAAGTGGAGAGACACGCTTGAGGAAACTTTTTATCTTTCTGTGATTGATTGAAAAGTCTGCTTAAGTTGCAGAACAAACGGTGAGAGTCACCTTATAATTAAGTATCCTTTCTTTCCTCAGGGCCATCCTCCTCTTGTAAATATTCTGGCTAAGTTCTTCAGTAAGATCGTGGGACATGCGATTGATCCTTTTGAAGACATGCTGGTCACAGTTGGAGCTTATCAGGCTCTCTTCTGTACATTTCAAGCTCTGATTGATGAAGGGGATGAGGTATGAAAATCCACTCAAGTCAAAGTAATTTACTCAACTGTTTTCTAAAGGGACTCACGGAAGCACTACCACTTCTGTCCACAGGGACCGGCCAAATGAACACAAAATACAAGTTCCTTTAGTAACTTTAACTTCAGCACAGTGAACACAGTGCTACATATTGTGGTTTTTCTTTTTCATTCAAAACATTGAATTTTTCTTTCAGGTCATAATTGTTGAACCGTTCTTCGACTGCTACCAGCCAATGGTGAAGATGACCGGAGGAAAGGCAGTTTATGTACCTCTGAGGCCGGTGAGTTACACTTTTTACACAAATAATTGCAGAGCATCTTTCAACAATTTCACCTTTTTGTCCTTACAAAATGTATACATCAACTGTTATTCTTTCTTATTAAATTCAAGAAAGTTGAGGGAAGCACCGTCCCGTCAAGTGGAGACTGGGTTCTTTCTGCTGAGGAGCTGGCCAGTAAATTCACTCCACGCACAAAAGCCATCGTCATCAACACTCCCAACAACCCACTGGGCAAAGTAAGACATTTACCAGAGTAGTGTCTCCTTGTAAAGCCAGCTGAATGAAATGTGTTCACACATTTATGTCCATTACAGGTTTACAAGACGGAAGAGCTCCAAATGATTGCTGATCTGTGTATCAAACACGATGTGCTGTGCATCAGTGATGAGGTGTACGAGTGGCTGACTTATGATGGAAACAAGCACGTGAAGATCGGTGAGATGCAGCCCGAGTTCAACAGAATGCACACAAAGTGTGAAGCTGCATGATGTTCATTATGTTGATGTGTTGACAGCCGGCCTTCCTGGCATGTGGGAACGAACCATCACCATCGGCAGTGCAGGAAAGACCTTCAGTGCTACCGGCTGGAAGGTAATGCACAAACTGTCTTGAGTATTTCAGTCATGTATTCATCTTTACGAAACATTGTTCTTTCCAGGTTGGCTGGGTCATCAGCTCTGGGCATATCATTCAACACATGAAAACAATCCATCAGAACTGTGTGTACCACTGTCCTACAGCCGCTCAGGTAAATACACAAAACCTGAGCATTTTAGATTCATCTGTCGAAATGAAACATGTTTTCTTTTAAGGAAAGTTTTTCTTCTGCTTGAACAAATCAATCTGCAAATGTCACCATTGTCATTTTAACATAAGCCACGCCTCTGAAACGTATCCCATTTCCCATGTTGGTCTTTCCCTCCACTCCCGCCTTCAACAGGAGGCAGTAGCTCGTGGGTTTGAGAGAGAGTACGAGCTGTTTGGGACTCCAGAGAGCTACTTCCAGCAGCTGCCTGCCATGTTGCACCAGAAGAGAGAGAAGCTGGCCTCGTGTCTGGAGAGTGTGGGTCTGCGGCCCATCATGCCGGAGGGAGGCTATTTTATGATCGCTGACATCTCGTCTGCCAGTGAGTGAAGAACAAACGCCTGAATACGTCTTAGCTAAAAAAATAAAACTGCTTTTAAAAATGTGTTTTTCCAGTTCATTCTTTTATTCGTGTTGTCTAATTAATGTTGGTTTTTTGACAGAGGTGGACTTGAATGACCAGAGCACTAAGGATGAGCCCACTGACTTCAGATTTGTTAAGTGGCTGACTAAGGAGAAGGTAAATATTCATAATTCAATTAATACTTTATTGGATTTTATTAAGGACCGAGTAACAAATTCCTTTTGAAGCAGCAGCACAAGTGTTGCAGTTTGTTTTTATGGAAATCTGTTTTTGTGCAACATTTAATTTTGGCGTATAATTAACTTCTCTGACTTTTTACTATATCATTTATTTTTCTTCAGGGTTTAGCAACAATCCCCGTCTCAGCATTCTACAGTCCAGAGCACAGCAAGGAGTTCGAGAAATACATTCGGTTCTGTTTCATCAAGGTGAATTCAACGTAATGGACTGAAATGAATCTGATCTCAGCCTTCTCCTGCCTCGCTCTTTGACTCACACTCACTCTCTTTGTCTAACAGGAGGACTCCACCCTGAATGCAGCAATGGACATCTTAAGGAAGTGGAGTCAGACACAGTAAAAAAAAATCACCCACCACAAGAAGCATCACCCGTCCGTCCGGAGCTCACCTGGCTTTATAAACCGGCTTAGGTTGCTTCCTCAGTTGAAATGAGCCATATTCAGTGCTTGTGTGTCCTAATGGCACAGTTGAGTACTTAAAGACAATGGTGTCCATTAGGGGTGTAACAATACACATGTTTGTATTGAACCGTTCGGTAGGCATTACAAACCATTTGTTTGAAACGCACGACTCCTTCACGAGCCCATTTCTCCAGACCACAATTCCTGCTTTGTAAAAGAAAACACAATCCCAAACAGAGAATCAAATGTCCGAAGCTCCTCTGACAACAGAAGTCCGGACGTCACAGACTACTCAAAGCTACCTGACTGTAACGACACATTATCTCACTACTGAATGGGAGATGAAGAGCCATCTTCTTTAGACACGCCCCCTCGAGAGTCTCACCAGCAAGGTGCTGGCTTTTCTGCTTTTTTTGCTGTATTGAAAACGTACCGAACCGTGGCACCACTGTATCGTATTGAACCGAACCGAGAATTTTGTGAACCGTTACACTCCTATATGTTAATACACATTGCGTAAAAACTCAGGTTTCAACAAAAAAATCCATGTGAATCTTCCTGTGCAATAATGTCAAGCACAACATTTTTTGGAAAGCCTTTTAATGAATCCACTCTGTTTTAGTGTTTATCTTCTGTTGTAGCTTCAGAGGCTCATGTCGTGTTAAGTGTATATTACAATATTTGGCTGTCCATGTGAACAGTGTGAAACAACAACCTAATAGCGATTTAGATATACAGTTAATAAGAGTCGTATATGTTCAGCTAAAGTTGAGGCTTAAAAGCACTGTCTTAATGTTTTAATCACAATAAATTGATTTTCATCACACTATATTGACTAAACTGTAAGTAATTTATTGTAAAGTTGTTTGACTCCTGGTGTGTCTGCTTTTCTTGAACATATTAACGATGTGAGTTGGCAGCCAACCTGAGTTCGGAGTATGTAACTCATTCATAGTCAGCAGTGTACTGACGGTGTTTCTAATTAAATTATCTACTCAGAATGTTGGATTAAAGGTCGAGACGTTAAAAGGAATATCACCACCACATGCAAATGTTTTCTGTTGCTACATTATTGTCTTTTGCACCTTGTGTGTTATTTTGAAGATGTCAGGACTCTACGTTTTGCTCAATAAGGAGTCATTGAAGGGAAACAGCGCTGTCATATAAAGGTACAACAGGTTGAAAGATTGGGGGAAGGAGGGGTGGAGGCGACTTAATGTTGCAGGAAGTTTCACTGAAGTTTGTCAGAGTTCAATTAGAAACCATTAACAGGTGAGTTCAGCAGCAGCACTGAAGAGCATTTGTATGATTGGCAAATTTCAACTGTGCTTTGCTTTTTCAGATAATCGTGTCGGGACGCTTTCATGCACACAGTACAGAGCGTGTGGACAAAAATGTGTGGTAAGTGGTGATGACACTGGTGGACTTTTGACACCTGAGCTGTGCGAGAGTTTTATAGACGCCAGTAAAGTTCAATCAGCCTGTCGGCAAACTGCTCCCTGTGGTGGAGAATAAACTGTTTCAATCACCCAGAAAGAGAAAAGAGTTTCTCTCCCAGAGGAACAACTTTGGTGTTTGTTAAAACTTTAGGATGTTGGTACCCCAAGTTGAGCCTGTCGGGTGTTTTATTGTGTAATTGATAGTTGGCCATGTTCATGTTTATAAGAGCATGCGAGAGAAGTGACTAGCAGATGTATGAGAAATAAACGTATGCATGCAACAGTATAGTCTGTGGATGAACCCCATGACTTCAGATTTGTTAAATGGCTAATTAAAGAGAAGGTAAACAATTAAAATGTCATAAAAACTGTATTTAATTTTATTTAAAATGACTACCTAAAGCAATAACATAAGTTTTATTTAACCATATATTTCGATGTATTTCTCAACTTCTCTCTATGTTATTTGTATTTTTTTCTTCAGGGTTTAGCAACAATCCCTGTCTCAGTATTCTACAGCCCAGAGCACAGAAAGGACTTTGACAAATATATCCGATTCTGTTTCATCAAGGTTAACAAAATCGTAATTTGATTCAAGTCCTCTCTTATTTTCATCGTGTTTCTTGTTGTCAGTATGTCCTTCAGTCACTCAAACTCACCTTTTTTTTTGTCTAAAAGGAGGACTCCACTCTGGATGCAGCTGAGGACATCTTGATAAAATTGAGTTAAAGACAGTAAAGCACACAGTCACGCATCACTTGTCCACTTACTTAACTTTTATTTTTCAAGTAAAAAACTGTACAACATATTTCTCATTACTCTATTTCTCAGTAACTGCAGAAACATTTGTCTTATATCCAAGTATCCAACAGGTTAAATAAAGCTTTCGATAAATCCACATCTTCAGTATTATTGTCCTTCTCTGTCCTCTTGCCTTATTGACAATGTTTTTGTCTCATAAAAGAATGTGAGCCGAGCATACTTCTGATGTCCATATGAAGAGTAGGCTAGAAAAGTTTACAGTTGAAGCCAGGCCCCTTTACACAAAAAGTTAATTTTATTAAACAACCTAAAGAACAAGAAATGGACAAGATATGTCTCATTCCTTGGGGGAAAAAAATGGTTTCAGCAATAATCACAATAAACTAGCGTATAACACCCTGATCAAAAATCAAGCCAACTTGTAATGTGATGTTTGAAAAATGAGCAAATGTATGGGAGGTCCTTTTGGAAGTAGAGGTTCCTATGTCATATATTCATTTTACTTTTAGAAGATACCCACGCCAGGCCAAATGTAGATGTAGGGAAAATGTCTAAAGATCGAAATATTTTACTAAAAATCATTACTCAAGGTTCACTTGTTGTTGTTATTATCACCCTCTCATGGAAATTGATATTTCCTTCAGTTGAAACTTATATTCTGGGGTCCTAATAGAAGCAAAGGAGGAGGAAACTATTGAAAGGACAATGCCTTTATGACGTCCCAGTTGTGTGTTTGGAAATCCCAGCAGTTCAATAAATAAAACCGTCGGTATTAATCAGCCAGTGTCAACCAGAGTAGCATCAGACTTTTATTTTGAAACGCGAATCACGACCCGGAAGTAAATACACTTCACGTGTTGGTGTGTGTAAAAATGTCTACCGACGTTGCAGCGAAAAGACCCCAAAGTATGCCCTCTCAGGTACCGTAACACTGTTGTTTTACATCAAAATGACATTGTACATTTCTTTATATCACCTGTAATGTGTGTGTTGCTTTTAACAGCCCGCAGAGAAGGTGGACTGGAAGAAAAGGAAAACAGAAAGTGAGTAAACAGCTAACGTTAGCTACATTTAGGTCAGTTACAGCACGCTCCTTTATTAAGTTTTAACAAGCCACGGTGTTATAACGTGTCTTTGTTCAAAAAGAAACGTGTGGGTTTTGTTTGTTTTACAAAACGTTCCAGTTAAGTTACATATTAACATTTCATATGATGTTTTAGCTCATATTTAGCCACAGCATTAATGTTTGTTTTAATGTATGATCATTTATACTTCTTGGGGTAGTTTCAGGTGATTATCACTGCGCTCCTGGAGACTCACGTGTCAAAGTTGGACTTTATTTGCTACTGTAGAGAGTGTTACAAGTTTTAATTTTCAATCTGTACAACTGACATTTGTATTTGTAGACCTCTGGTTCCCAACCTGGGTGTCATAGACCATCAATGTGGATCCTTCCATTCTGTCTCCATACATCTAATGTGCTTACCAATGTCATTGATTCTTCCTTGATGACAGTAAAAGAGGCTCAGAAGCAAACGAAAGAGGCCAAGCTGATCAAACAGTTGGAAAAGCAGAAAAAGAAAACGGAGTCCGCAGAGAGAGCAAAACATGATCAGAGCCAAAGCACAAAAGGTAACCCATGTTATCATTTCACGGATTGTCATGATATCTGTGAACAACGTGCAGCAGTGTGTGATCTGTTCGTGTTTCTCTCTAGGTCGGGCTTACACGGTCAGCGTGGCTCTGCCGGGTTCTGTCCTGGATAACGCTCAGTCCACTGAGCTTCGTACGTACCTGGCCGGGCAGATCGCCCGAGCCTGTGTCGTGTTCTGTGTCGATGAGATCATCGTGTTTGATGAATATGGGGAAGATGTCAAGTAAGTTAACCATTAAGATACAAGTTATGGGAGGAAAAACACACCCTAAACCACCAGAAAGCTCATAGAAAATATGTGTTCTTTGTCCCACAGGAGCGTTGAAGGAGAATTTAAAGGTGTTGGGAAGAAAGGACATGCTTGTATTCAGCTTGCCAGAATCCTTCAGTACCTGGAATGTCCCCAGTAAGTGGGATTGTTTTATAATCAGATGTCAGTGTCAGCCCATTTTATGAGATTGTGATTGCAGCATTTCTTCTCCATCAGGTATCTGCGCAAGTGGTTTTTCCCAAAACATCAAGACTTACAGTACGCAGGTAATAATCCAATTTTCCTTTTCATGCATTCATTAACAGCTTTGGTTTTCAAAGTCTTTACACTGTGGGTCCCCCCTCAAACAAAAACTGAGACAACTGCATCCCCCAAAAGTTATTAAACTGATGTCATTAAAATATGGCAAATTAGCTTTTAGCAGCTAGCCAACACTCTCTCGCCTCCCACTAGTTAGCGAGGCTTCTCACTGTGTTTGACAGAAGACATCACCCCAATCCTGCTTCTCTCATTGGCTTCCTGTTAGTTTAATGACTACTTTCAAAGCACATCTGGGTCTGGCCTCATGCTACATAATGGAAATGTTGACCCCGTATGAGTCAGCTGGCAGCCTTAGATCCTCAGGTGGGGGGCCCTAAAAGTGTGTAGATCAGATCAAGTTGTTATCCCGGAGGGTACAATTGGTTATTAACTGAATACTTTATCTATGTAGACAGATTGTATAAACAGGCCCCTAAAGGATGTGATTGGTCTTCTTTTCTACCAGGTTTGCTCAACCCTTTAGACAGTCCTCACCACATGAGGATCGATGATGAATCAGATTACCGGGAAGGAATCGTCCTCGACAGGCCGATCAAACCAGGAAAAGGCTCATTGGTCAACTGTGGAATGAGAAAGGTGAGCATGTTTTAATAAAGGTCACTTTCATCATCTGATGTGGACGCTATGTTCGAAGGTGTTGGATGCAGCTGATTATTGATCTACCAGGTATTCTCTAGATTAATTGATTGTAAAATGTCAGAAAACAGTGAAAAATGACTTTTACAATTTCCCAGAATTAACTCTCTCCATCTGCTCCCAAAGGATGTCCGGATAGATAAACAGCTGCAGTCTGGACTTCGAGTCACAGTGAAGCTCAATAAGACACAAAATCAGGGTAACATACCTTTTATTTTTCTTTAAGAAAAGTCCTCATTGCACATTCAATTCTGCACATCAGTTCAGTGTGTGTGTCCGTCTTCCTCAGAGAGCAAAATGTGTAAAGGTGTGGTGGTGGCTCCTCACCTGCCCAGGACTGAAGGAGGTGTTTACTGGGGTTACAGTGTCCGTCTGGCGTCGTGTCTCAGTAGGTTTCCTATCCTCGTGATACACTCAAACATATGCTCCACATTAATTTGCAACATCTTGGATTTTTCATCCACACCAACCCACTAACTTGTGCAAGAATCCAGTATGCGGCGTGGCCCTGCTGCGACTGCTTTATCCTCATTGCTGTCGGTTTGTTAATGCAGGTGCAGTCTTCACTGAGAGTCCATACGCAGAAGGATACGATCTCACCATTGGCACATCAGAGAAAGGCGGCAACATGGACCAAGCAGCCCTGTCACCATTCAAGTATGTTCAGAGCCAATGAGATTGGGATCTCATTGGCCATGCATGCTAATGTTGGTCTGTCTGCTGGTCTGCTTTGGCCCAGACTGAAATATCTCAACATCAGATGGATTCTCATTATATTTAGTAAATACTGACTTTGGTGATCCCCCTTACTTTTCCTCTGGCGCCACCATGAGGTCAAATTGAATTTGTCCAGTATTTTGGTTTCCAATCAAATGCTTCTAAAACTAATGACATTCCCTTCAACCTCTGATGTACCAAAAGTACTTTATAACACAAGCTAAGGCATCACAAGCTCTGCCAATGATTTGTAATCATGTGCACTTCCTGTCTCCTAAGTGGGCGTGGTCATTGCTTGTTCGCCTCTCCTCCCCTCCCTCCACCTCGTTTGGAAACGTTGCGGACGTAGTGTGGATGGTTGAAAGCGGACCGGGTTATATTTGCACAATGTATTTCGATTTTCTTTTGCTAGCATTAGATATTTACACAGCTAACCGCTATATTTAGCATTAACAAAATGAGTTAGCCAGGGGTGTTCATGAACATTAGTTGCCAGATCTCACGAGAGTCTGTTGCTGAGACAGAAAGGGCTCAAAGTTAAACTGAAAAATGCAATTTTAGTGTCGGAAAGCGCCGTCTACTTTCTGTATTGTTGTCTTTACTTTGTGTTCATTTAAACTTGACTTTTTCCCCCTTTTTAGGCATCTTTTGGTCGTCTTTGGAGGCCTTCAGGGATTGGAGGCCAGTGTAGATACGGACCAACACCTGCAGGTGACTGACCCCAGTGTGTTATTTGACCTGTACCTCAACACATGCCCCGGTCAGGGCAGCAGGACCATTCGTACAGAGGTGAGGGCCTATCACATGACATCAGCAAATGCTTTACATTCTGCAAGTATTTTGGATTAAGCTCGCTTGTTTCACTCACTGCTGTGTTAATTTAGTTTTTCTCATTTTGTTTTCAACAGGAGGCCATCTTGGTTTCCATGGCCGGGCTTAGACAGAAGATCACCACCGCCTTTTCAGATGTTTCCAATGATTCATTAAAGAATTAGTGATCACAGAAAGTAAACAAAGGCATGCTGGCAGACATTTTATCATCTAGTATTCACCATGAAGTTGTTAATTTTCCATAATTAGACCTTTGTAGCATTGCTTACAGTTAAAACAGCTGTTAATACAAACATCCCAATCACTGCATTGTGTGCAGTCACACACTGTCACTAGATACCTGTCACATTTCTCTTCATGTCTTTGTTCTGTATGTCTGTGTTTGTAAATGGCTTAACAAATTGTACATATTTAAATACAAATACTTTCCACAAGCTTGCACCGACTCGTATTGTATTTTTTCAAAGCACAACACGCACAAACAAATGTCACTGAATATTTTCATCAATAAACACCATTTTTTCTGAGAGAGTAGGTCAAACACACGCCCGCGGTAAGAGAAAGTCACCCGTCTGCTTTTAGTACTGATACAACAGTCCTGCAATAATTAATACTTCAATGAAGTTAATGTTACATTTTTGTTTAACTGTTTTAGAGAGGTGATGACATTTTGGAGCCTGTACTTTGTGGTTTTGTTGAATTGTATTTAGTTTTGTTCACGTTTCCAATACTTTGTCTTCCATCATTGATTATAAAATGTGTGTTTGTGTAGTTGAGTTATAGACACTGACTGTTATATACAAAACTCATGTTATTTTAGGCTTCATCACAACAATCGGTGATGACGGCCTCTCCTTGAAGATAAATATTCTGATGACACGTTCACCGATAAACAACTTGCAAAAGGCAACACAGTGAAAGACATTGAACCCTTCTCATGTTTAGTTTTATGGCAATTTCACTTTTAATTGAATCATGCGGTCCTCAGGGCAACATACTGATACACAACATGACCATGATGCATTCTGTGGACTATTTAAACACAAGCTGCATGCACTGGAATGCCACTGAGGTATTAAAAAAAAGGTTTTAGATCAGTAATCGGTAGTTCAGTAAGAAATTAGTGTTATAACAACTCTGAGATTTCAAATCTTTATAATGTGGCAATCGGTATCTCTAGAATAAATGTGGTGCCACGTAATTTCAGCAATCTGTTTTAATTATTACAGGCAAGATAGCTGATGCACAAACTGCAGTGTAATTGTTTGTCACTGTTGAATCAACAAAGAGTATCTGTAGCACCAAGTATACTAAGCTGGCAGTCATCTTTACATATGAAATCAGAAGTTTCCTCATTAAAATCCTGTTTTTTGTCAAATTTAAGACGTTCTTTAGTTGTTTATAAATCAAAATGTATGTTGAAATGCTCGTATTATTTAAGCTAAGAGAACAAAAGTGGTTTTGGCATCTGTTCAGGAACTGTTACTGTTCCCAGCTGTATTGCTCACACACACTGCACCAATGTACAGGTAGAATGAATTAGTGGTCTGCTGAATTAGACTGCAATTACTGTAGAGAATAATCTAATCTCTAGCTGAGATAGTGTTTTGTAGGCCACTTAGTCCAATCTAATGAGAATGCCTGCTGATATAATTCCCTCTTCCCATGGGAAACATAATGACTTTTTAATACATATTAACAAAAATACTACAAACATGTAAAAATTCTTCTTTAAATTCATCTTCTTTCCTACTTACGAAAACACCCGTCTGCTGGCCACTACAAGTCCATGTGGAATATACACAATATAGTAATTCCTCTCCAAACTGAGATCCTGCACTCTTCTCAGTCTATCGGTCCAAAACATGTTTCATCCTTGTGGCTATTCCTGATAACAGCAGTATTTCATCATGTGCTTTCTTTGAAGCCTCATTCGAGGCCTCTCTCAGCACTGATGGATCTCTCTGTGGTTTTCACAAAAGTCTAAAACCATTTGGGATGAGTGAAGGTGATGTTGTACTGCTTTGCCCAGCGTGCAAACACTTGTTTCTCTGTGATAAAGCGATGGTGGTTCCCTCTCCGGCTGCCCTCATTCTGTAAGTATGTCACACATTCATCAGGACCCCTGGGCTTGTAGTAGTGGTAGGGCATCTTCCTGGATCCAGGTTTGGATTTCCTAGAAGAATAGGGGTTTAATATTCTAATTCACAACCATCTTATCTGTGATAATGAGTCGACTGATGGCTTTATAGTGTTTTAATGAGTCTACATAGGGTGACTAGTGCCATCATTACTCACCCGCAGTGATTTGGTGGAACCATCCCGTATACTTTGATGCTATCACACATCTCAATGGCTATGACCATGGTGAACCAGCCTGTGCTCAACCACGAGTGAGATTTTTGTCTGAGCAGAGAAAAACAAAATATATTGGAGAAAGAAAAGTGACTTTTACCCAATAAAATATGATTCACTCGCTCCCTAAATACTCACCTATCTCGTCCAGTCTCCCTGTGAAACAGACTGTCAAATCTGCGCATCTTGTTGGCTGTGATACTGAAACAAGACAAGTTGTTGTAGGTCATGCTGACTCTCTGGATCAACCTGTACAGCGTTCCTTTGCCCTCCTTGCCGATCTTGCTTGGGGGTCCCCAGAAGATGATCACAGGGCTGCTGTCTGGCCTCTGTAGGAACTCATTAGGCTTCCGGATCACCCTGAACACACTGGAGTGGGCCACGACCCTCAGAGAGGTCTGGTTCCCTACATCAGTCTCGTACCCCAACGTGGGAGCGTCGTTCATACGAATCACGCACTCCGTGCGGTCGATGTCTTCTCCTGCGCGACTGCCCAGGACGTGGCTGGAGCTCGTCACCAGCGCACATTTCTGACAGCGTAGGTTCATACTCTGAAATGAAAAACATTTAAGGTGTAAATACAGTCCATCATTAGTGTAGCTGAGGAGTTCCCCTACCCCAATTGTGTATTTGTTTTCTAAAAACAAAATGTTGATGTGATATTGACATCGCTGAATTTGGAAGTTGAGTTAACAGCGCTGTGACGCTTCACACGCTGTCTCTGAACATATGAGACATACTGGTTTTGAACTGCCTGTAGGAAGAATGAAGATATATGAGTCTGTCTATTCTTGGTCTCTCTGGTCTCTCTGGTCCACATGTCTCTTCTTAGAGAACACTATGTGAAATAACTCTGACTCACGTACTTCTCCGACTGTTGGGTCTCTCTCTTGTGTGTGTGCAAATGTCACTGGAGTTGCAAAGCTTATAGGAATACACACATATATGATTTACAACACATGTAATTGGTCGGTGTGTTTCCTGGACCTCTGACCGAGTGCCGTAAAGGCTGGAAAAGCTGTGCCGGTAAAAATAGAAGTGCTCTGTTAGAATTTATTAATTATCAATTATCGGTTTTAGATCCGGGTCCGCATACAACGGCGTTTGGGTCCGGAACCGGACCGCGGTCCGCCTATTAGTGACCCCTGGCCTAGTGGCTAAAACTGAACTAGTGGCTGGATTGCCATGTAATCTGGTACACACATTCATGCTCCCCCCGGGGTGAATTGAAATCACTTATGTTTCTGACTAAATACTTGCAATACTAAAACATTCTCCTCAGCTTCTGCTCTAAACTGCTTTTAATACTAATAAGCAAATGTGAGTGAACATGGTCTAACATGCTTAGATTTCGCTCAAAGCAGCACAGAGCCGCTAACGGAGCTTACAAACGACAATTCACTCACAGCAACAAGTTCCCACTTTGTAAATAATGGATGCGTTTAATTGAATGCTTTCGGCTTTCATTTTTATTTACAAGCATATATTATTTATTAATAAATCCATCATGTATAATGATGGATATGATAAAGACAAACAGGCAGATGGAAAACAGATAACGCACTGAGAAACAGAACAGGAATGTGTTATCTGGCTCATTTGGAGAGAATTCTCATGACAACACTGCACTAACATTTTCACACAGTTTGCTTTTGAGTGACTCATCTATTAAAGGTTATTCTTCATTTTAAATAATCGCCTAATAATGTCTTACATATAATGTCCTACTGTTGTGATGTGGAGGTCCATGCGTTTAGTTTCTATTGGTGTACAACTTCCTTTTGCTATCTTGTGTTTTTTTACTCCTGTTCGAGTACTGAAGTTAACAGAAACATTCAGTTAGTGCAACAGTACCTTTTCCCTTCTGCTGCATCCTTCACTGATTTGTATAGTAGCCAATCAAATTACATGTACACTAGTATTCAAAGCAGTCCTTGAGTGACAGAAACACATCGTCTCAGTCACAATGACATAGTAATCTAAACATATGTGGATTTCCACGTCATAAAAACACATTATTTTGCGTTCGAGCTATTAAATACCTTGTTCCCGTGAAATGGCACATAACCGTCTTTCCCGGACCACGTCTTCAGATCTGTGGCCTTGATGGCATAATTTGTAGCCACATGGAAGGGAGCATATACAGACTCGTTGACATTGTTGGAGCCGTACAGGATGAGGAGTGTCATCAGGACAAAGATGGCTGCGAAGATCACCAGCCTGTGGCTCTGTTGTCCCTGCAGTGGAAAACAACAGCGCTGAACGAAGCACAAGAATTATAATTTTGTGCCACTTTATACGGTCTGCTATACCATATATAGCCAATCTATACATTTCAGAGGGAATTCTTGTACTTTTCACTCCACAACTTTATCTAACAGCAGTAGTTACTTTACAAATTCAGATTTTACATTAAAAAAAACATGAAGAGCACATAAAATATGATGCATTTTTGCATATTTAACTACCCAATAGTATGTACTTTATATAGTATAGATATATACTTTTATATATTTGAGCTTTACATCCAGAAATGTCAACCACAGCTTTTTCAGCTTCTTCCTTTCAGCATTTCCATGTCATGAATTATCCATCCATGCATTAGCTATAACCACTTAGCCACCCTTCTGAATCATTTTGGGCTTTGTACTTTTTGTCAGACAAAACAAGTAATTGTCACTTTTGGGCTCTGAGTCATGGACATACAAACCAAACGATTGAGAAGCTAATCTGCCAATTAATAATGAAAATAATCATTGGTTGCAGCTTCACATAAGATATTTTAAAAACTCCACCTCAACTAAAAATGCAGTTTATACATTAAGGCATGCGTACTAATAATATAATGTTATATATAACAGTAACAGATCATTTTCCCGATGACAAATACTTCTATCTAAATAATATGTTCAATGCAAGAGTGGTGTTTTTACAGTGTGATATTAGTACTTTTACTTAGTAAAGGATCTAAATACTTCATCTACAATAAACAATAAACAATAAAGACAATGATACTACCTGCATGGATGTAATACTCCTTTACCCAATAATACTATTAACGATAATACTGGTGATGAAGGGCAAGAGGTCTGAGCACCACACCCTACAGTTGTTTGGTCATTTCTAGTTCGGTAAAGTTGTAAAGATATTCACAGATTCGGACTTCCGTGGATCAATAACTCGTCAGCAAAAAGTTGTTAAAAGACAAACGATGCCTCTCTGTAACCGTATAAGGCAGACGACGAGCTACAACCTTAGTTTAATCTAAACGGACTGTCCTCAGAACTGCACGAATAACATCGGTCTCAATGTGTTGTGAGACGAGTGCGCGGGGACCGTCTCCAAAGTGCAATGGCGAAAAGACATAGACCAATATATTCAATAGCTTCTGTGTTATGAAGTGTAGCCTGACCAAAGTCACTTCATACATCAGTGGGCTCCTCCTTGTTATACCACGACACCTATTATAGAAAAATGTGCTTTTGACTAATTATGGTGAATTTTTATTGGGAAAAATATTTAATAACTTATGAAGTAGTGTGACAAAGATCACTTCATACATTAATGGGCTCCTCCTTGTTATACTACAACAGCTATTTTAGAAAAATGTGCTTTTGACTTAAAAAAAAACACGTTTCTAACAAGTTATTGATCCGGGAAGTCCAAATCTGTATATCTTTCCAACTTTACCGAACTGTGTGGTCTTTTCTTACCTTGCTGATCTTCAGCCCCATGCTGTCTGGTCAGGATGTGTACCAACACACTGGCGGAGGCCGTCTGTCCTCATATCTGTCCGGGACGAGACAAATAAACTGTTGATTGGAATCATGTAATGCAAATGTTATGGCACGGCTTATATCAAATGTTGTATTCAAATAAATGAGTTTTACGCATCAGCATCACACCGATGTTATAACAATAAAGCGTACACAGCTATTTCCGCACTAGGCTGCATAGGACATTATGAAATATGCTCATAGTAGTCCAGCGATCGTTATCTTTATTTAAGCTTATATTTATCTAACGCTATATACATAAAAGGCAATAAATGTTATTACGTTCACCAAAATAAAAAAAACAACATCCTACGCAGCCATTCTTCCTCCGGTGTTGACGTACATCTACTGATTCTTTTTTTAACAACAACAGATATGATTAAGATATTAACTAACATGACATGTTAGCACCAGTGTTAATCCGGTGTTTACCGTTTCATGGCCTTCTGCGGTCTCGATGTCGGCTCTCGTTCTTATCTCCCTCTCGTACCCCATCTTCCTGCGCCACTAGCTGACGTCATCATCACGTCTCCCACTGCAGCACGGTGATGTGCGCGTGGGTGGTTGGGGGGGGGGGGGTTATTTCGAAGTTCCCTTTAAAATTGTACTATAATAAAAAAAATGCATGAGCTCGATATCCAAGAGAAGAATCATTACAAATCATTTATATTTACGTCTCCTAAATTAATTTGAGGTATTTGACAAAGTATTACATTGGCGATCTGAAATATTTGTCAGGTACACATCCATGATATTATTGTTAGTCAGAAAATAGGTTTATCCTGATTAAAGGTGGATTTTAATGGATTATAAAATAAGGTTGTTATGCGATGTTCTGGGTAAACTTCATTACGTGTGTACACCATATCTCCATTTGTAGCTTAAAAGGGCCGTACATTTTCCATCAGGTTGCAAATTCAGAGGTTCACACTAAATCTGGGTTGATTTGTATATGAAGAGGTTCAATATGAATGTTTTTTGCATAAGGTAAGAAATCCTTAGAATTTACAAAATAGCATGACACGCACCACTCAATTTGACTTTTCACTGTCCGGCCAAGAAGTCTAATCAGTGACAACGCCTGTGTGGGTGGACCACGTGTGCGTAGAGCCTTTCACTGCATTCCCATGTGTAGACACAGTTCAAGTGGTTCAAACATGACAGACATTAATACCATTTGTATATAGTCTCACTCAAAGTCGAGCTCACACACATGCAGACTGTCAGCAGATTTATTCATGTTTGCACCCATCTGCAGTAACCAGTGGTCAAGTTTACATTCAAGTTTGTACTTTGCACAGTTCACCACATAAATCTGTGGTTCCCAAAAAGTCAATAATCATATTAATTCAAACAATTCCGGTCTGAAATGTAAATTACCGTGAAATACTTTGACACAGTAGTTTGCTCAGTAGTGCAAATAATATTACAGTCTTTGGAATTTGTCACAAAATCAGGATTACGTGACTGAAAAAGGCAGCGCTATGTTTTTCATTGTAAACCAGCAGAAGAAATTCGAAGGGAAAGTAACCTATGCTTAAAACAAAACACCAAACCGCATTTGTCCCGTCAGCCACAAAGAACTGCTTGTATTTTCCCATCATGCTCGTTGTTTTTAATACTGTTTGTTGGCCACTGAAGCTGTGGGCTGTATATCAGAGGACTGTGGTCTGTCGACCTCTCTGCAGTGAATACTTCTCTGTGGTTCGTATACGTGCCATCACGTTTACATATGTTACTGCGCTCCATCCCCACATTCTCCACAACTACACACTGCATGATCTCTCATTGAGTTAAATGGCACTCAGCTCCCAATGGAAACATGTGGACACCGTTAACATTAAAATAAAATGTATTGCTGAAATCAGAAGCTAACTACTACTACTACTACTTCAAGCATTACAACACTGTAACTGGTTGCAGTCAGGGAAAGTAAACTGAAACAATTACTCAATGAATCAATCAGCTGATTGACAGATAAATAATCAGCAGCTTTTTTTGTCTTTCTTTCTGCGAAAATGCACACAAAAAATTATTCTGGATCCAGCTTCTCAAATGGGATTATTTGCTGGTTTTCTTAGTCTTCTAAGTCTTCTTAAAAAAAGTCTTCTTTTTTACTACTTTCTGACAATTTGTAGAACAAATGATGAACTGATTAATTGAGAAAATAAAGGGCAGCTAGTTATCGTTAGTTGCAGCCTTAAACAAAGGTGCATATTGTAGCTGCACGCCTGGTTGCAGCATCAAATCGTTATTGAATACATGTGCAAAATAAGACTGAAAGTCAAGGCATGGGTATAAAAAAAAGCTTTGGTATAAACTGGTTTTACGTTCTAGTTTAGTGGCTTAATGCTTTGTCAGTATACTGATATATGGCTATACATAACGGTAAGTGTTCAGTAATACTGACAGTGGTACCAGCTGACTTTTACATCTGGTACATCTAAAGCATTATTTTATATTTATGGCTGCGGATTATTTTATCCACTATGCCAGCATTAAATGGAATTAATTTTTTCTATTTAAAAACTCTCAAAATCTTTAGTAAAGAAGACTAAAAGCCAGAAAAAACTGTATTACAACTGTACATTCAACATCTTCTGAGTTTAAACATCGTTAGAGGCTCCAAGAGGGGTGTTTGAACTCCATCTTGTGGCGTGTTGCCCATTTGGCATATATGGCCTTCTCAGTGATGAAGCGATGTCCCCCGCGTTGTGTGTGCTCGTGGAACCTGTACATCTTGCACTCGTCGATTCGGTTCCTCTCGTAGTAATGGTAAGGAACGACGCTGTGATTGGCTCGACTGTCAGGGGCAGAAAAGTACCGGAGTTCGGTAACGGTTATTTACGACACTTAAAAAGAAGATGGAGCTCGAGTTAGGATAAAATGTGTCATTGTGTAAAATGTCTCACCTGCAGTAGTTGTCGTCGATCATTCCATAAACATGGATGCTGTCACACATATCTATAGCCAGAATCATTGCGAAGAATCCAGTACTGAGAAACGCCCCCGTCTTCATTCTGAGTGAGAGACAGCAGGCACTTGTTCTTAAAAGGCTCATTTAAAACTCTAACAGGACCAAAATAAAAGCCTGGTTCCAGTCATTAACTGCACATCACATCATTAGTTTGTATATTACTTTAGTAATTCTAATTTTGTAAGATCTTTATAAAAAATCGTTTGTAAGTGTATTTTGTTCTATGGCTTTATTTTGTTGTTTCCTGTACACATGGAAGCTTCTTATTTTGAAAGGAGCTGTGACAAACGGAAATTGACAGTTAAAACAGCTAATTAGCAGATTGATAGAAAAATTCATTGGCAACTCACAGAGGACATTTCTCTTCATTGTGCACTTCTAATAATAAAGTACATTTAAGTATACTTTTAGCTAAGTAACGTTTTCAATGCAGGACTTTTACTTGTATTTTTACAGTATGGTAAAAGTAATTTTACTTAATTCTTCCTCCACAACTGGCTGTAACTTTGGTTTATTAAAACACATGGAAAACAAACAAACAGTGCTTCACTCATGGCTTTCATTCATTAGATTGGGACTCTAAACTCATACTGTACCTGTTTTTCCCAGTTTCATTCTGAAACACGCCATCACAGTACTGAATCTTCTCTGTTGTCACAGCATAGATTCTGACTTTTGGGTACTTCTCTGCTATTTTCAGGAGAGTATTATAGACGTGTCCTTTCCCGTCTTGCCTCATGTTCCTCTCAGGACCCCAGAACACATATGTGGTGTCTGCTGATTGCTGGAAATAGTAGTGCTCATTTTTTACCAGCAAGGGAACACTGGTGTGAGAGACAACCCGAACACTGGTGCTGTTCCCTACGTCTTTCTCATACCCCTGTGTGGGTGCATTGTTCATCCGGATCACGCATCCGACTTTGTCTATCTCTTCTCCAACGCCAGCTCCGAACATCTGACCTGAGCTGGAGACCAAGGCACACTGGCTGCAGTGCATGTAAAGGATCTGTAGAGAAATAGGGCAGAATGATAAAGGTGTTTTAGGTCATATAGGGAATTATATCTCAGTAGTAATGCTGCCAGAATTACATATGTATTGATGTACATATGTACATAATAATATTTGACGTGTGATTTAAGTAACCAAAGTTGACTTTGTGGTAATTTTGTGTCTCTTTGCAGCTGCTTTGCATCTGTTTGTAGTCTTTTTATGTCTCTTTGTAGTCGTATTATGTTTCTTTGTGGTCATTTTTAGTCTTTCCCTGGTTGGTGCGTGTATCTTTGAGTGACATGTTGTGGGTAAAGGCCAGGGTGGACCTGACACTTTGGGCCCTTGGGCCTGTGCCAGGTAGGCTATTTTCTCAGTGTATCTAACAACAATACAACAGTTGGATTTTATACAGGTGATGGTGTCATGTGAAAGCATTTGCCGTGTGATTCTATATGACTATGTATTTTTTGTAACGCCAATTGTTTTATGAATGTGATTTGAAGTTAGCTCATGAATGAGATTTTGAAGGGCTTTCATTTTGAAATGCTACATCAGAATGTCCTGGTTCTCTCTGAGTGACACCTTGAGGTGGTCTGCTATTACCCTGTAGTGAAATGATTTTGTAACTATGCACCATTTCTTTTAAAATCCAGAAGTTGTCTCTCTCTCCCTCTCACCTGGTCCATCCTGCCGGGCGTGATCCTCATATAGCCCCTGAGTCCGTTGCTTTGCAGAACGTGAGACAGACCGTCCCGTGTGATCACGTGTCCAAACCAAAACAACAGAGGGAGGCTCAGGCTGAGCAGACAGAGCCAGAACATCTGTATTGATCAGGGGGTGGAGTTGCATGTTTATCCGTTAACGTACAGTACATCCATCTATTATTTTATACTTTAAATAACCGGCTCGTACCTGATGTTTCATATCAAGACCCATGGGAAAGCTCTGCTACAGGAAGCCCGGCGACGCTCATTTTTCCTGCCGTTTAACTTGAGGCAGAAGCGGCGAGACTGAGACAAGCCCAGACATGGAGGAGTCATATTCATGGGGATTCATATTCACAGATATGAATGGCTGCTCTCGGTAAATTCCGATGAGTGCTCTTAAATCCAGGATCCGTTTCTTTTCCGTTTAACGTCCATCACCTTGCGGTCTGTTCCGCTATTCTAGTCGGCATGTTGAATTAACTATCACCTGAAATCCATCCAGTTGTTTAGTGTTATCTGAGCCGGTGTGTTGACACAGTACTTCAAGGCCCTGTCTAATAATTGACTATAATGTGTTCCTCTATATCCAGACCGTGGCTTCCGATCCGCCTTTTTCAAAATAAACGTGTCATCTGAACGATCTGAACACACACAACACAAACATACTCGCATACATAGTATGCATTTATACAAAAACATGGCCTTGAATCTTAGCGTTACAGTAAATAGAATATGATCTGAGAAGTACCTCGTAAGACATACGCACCTAAACCTATGTGATTTTTGCACTTTTATTCTGAAAGGCATATGCCACAACCAGAAACAATGTCTTTATATCACTGTGATTCACTAGCACTTTCACCAGGGCAAATTTGCAATGCCGCCTTCAGGCACCACTCGTAAATTTACGATACTTTGCGAAGGCTGAGCGCGAACGTCTTTACTTGTTCTTAAAACATTACCATGACAAAGGCAAGTCCTTGCACCACAAAAAAAGAGTACTAATATGAGCAAAATACTGGCCAAAATGTAATTTTATGTACCACGGGAACCTTTCTGACAGTTTTTACCTTCTATTTTTTAAAGTGTGATGAAAGCCGGACTTTAATCTGCGAACTGTTTTTTTCCCTCTTTACGTCCATCCGATTGGTCAAGAAAAAAAGCAAACCTCTGTACTCCTTGTCCCATTGGTTGGGTGACCGCGTCAGTATCCATACATTTTTAAAGCCCCGCCTCCGAGCAGAAAAGCTAGTGTGCGGCTTTCACTGACTGTGACACAGGAATGCCCTTCCCTGGTGCCCTCGGTATGTACCTATGTGACGGATTATGTTATTAGTCGTACCGCTGGTTAGCTGTACACAGAGCCGCTGAAGCCTCTGAGGTGTTAAAGTCAAAGCCCCACAGCCAGTGTGTGGTTGACCGGATGATGCTACGCTGTCAACTGACAGATGAGGCTGAGCTAGGTTAGCTAAGTGTGCTAGCTAACGTTAGCATGCTCGCCTGTGGGTGCTCATGCTTGCTTGCTAGTGCAACCACATTTATAAAAACAGAGCTTAGACTTGTTTAAAATAAAAATAAGTGGTCTCAGCTGCCTGGACGGGCTAACTGCTTAGCTTGCTATTCACCTACAGTCAAGTGTCTTTCAGCTAGCAGTACCATTATCAGTAATGTGGCTTGTGTAACTGGCAAAAACATTGTTTACACAGTTTATTGTATTAGTCAGTTTGGCTCCAAAGAAAGAGGAGAACTCATGTATAATCCTCACCTGCTGTTTGTCACGTACAGTATGTGTGTGAACTGGCTGCATACCAGCCAGTGTATGTAGGTAAGTAGCAGGCAGCATGTCAAGTTGCTCTGCTGCTGAACAGTGGATGTGAGCTTGATTTTTCCCAGCTTAAACCATGGACCTTTGCAAGTTGATTTTGTGTCTCGAGACATGTTGTCCTGGAGCCAACAGCACTGTTGCAGTGATCCAATAACTGTGTGATGTCTTTATCTGTTACAAGGCCTGTGCAATATAATGTTGCTTTGCAGGAGGAGGCCGCCACACTCTGATAATTTCCTCATGTCTTATTTATTATAGGGTAATAAATCTACAGTCAGCCATTGGACGAGCGTGGAGCACAAGCTTCGGGAGTGGATGACGATAGGCGGTTCGTCAGCAAGCCCTGAGCTGGCTGATCTCAGAGCAGAGACGACACCTTGTACAGGGGGAACGTGAAGGCGTTTACATTTCTGAGATGTCACTCAAACGAGCAGACGGGATGTCCATCGCCCAGGCTTTGGCCATGACTGTAGCAGAGATACCGGTGTTTCTGTATTCCACATTTGGGCAGGTAAACCGCTTTGCATACAGTTAAAGTTTTACAGCTCTAAACAGATGCGCTATTCACTATCGACGATGGATAAGTTAATGTTTAGTAGATCCCTTTATGTCCGCTTACATTTGCCTCTCCTGCTTTCAGTCCATATTTTCTCAGCTGAAGCTTTCCCCGAACTTGAAGAAGGTGCTGTTTGCCACAGCGCTGGGCAGTGTCGCCCTGGCTCTCACCGCTCATCAGCTGAAAAGGCGGGGGAGGAAAAGGAAGCAGGTGACACAAGGGAAGGAGGGCCAGAAGACAGTGGGAATACCTGAGGCGCTGATGAAGACGGGAAGACCCTCATCATTTAAGAGAGGTGTGCATGACTTCACGCCCGGAGGAAAAGTTCCAATTATATGTTTCCTTTGTATCATCTATTGAGAAATATGCATACAAGGGAATGTTTTTCTCTCCACAGGCCCGTTTACTGGCCGACAGATGATGAGTCCCAGCAATCGGAGCAATGACACCATGAGTGGAATTTCTTCCCTGGCCCCTAGTAAACACTCAAGTTCCTCACACAGCCTGGCATCTGTTAGTTTGACAATTTACAACTAATTCCATATCATTTTGGCTACCGTTTTCTTTTTCCCACATTCCCTAATGTGTCATGGTGTGTTTGTGTTTCTGGCATAGATACGGGTCCCAAACTCTCCAAATCAGTCAGCCAATCCATCCACCCCCTGGGAGGCAGAACCTGTGGTAGAAGAGTCAGGGGCAATAGAGGATGTAAATGCAGAGAATCTCTATATATTGGGTAGGTATTTACTATTACTCCTGGTTTTATAAAAAGGTAATACAGAGGATGTATGTCAGATATTTTGCTGTGTTGCCTTAGATATAGTGTTATAGTTATACTTTACCACTTAGTATATGTTCAGTACTTTTAGTCAGTAATAACAATTGATCGTGAAACAAAATCATCCGTTATTGGTGACTAATTTAAAAAACAAATGCTGCATGACTTGTATCTTGAGTATATGTATAAGTTATTGTGTGTGTTTTTACCATGTTTGGTGGCCATGCTTATAATACGGCGTTTCCCACATTGTGGGAAGTCGGCATTCATTTTCTGCTGTTGGTAATTTGGGGATAATCTAGGCTATTATCAGGTAATGTTGGACTATTGGACCCAGGGTGCTGTTGGTTAATATTTGCATTATCCTGCATGAACTATTTGAATTCTGCTCCATGTTCCCCCTTTTAGAACTGTAGAAACTCGGGCCACTTAATTTAGCAATATATTTGATAAAGTAGGAAATGTAAGAAATAACACCTGCAGCTTGGTGCCACTTGCAGTCACTCTTTGCTCAAAGTTCAGATTTTCCCGTTCACAACGTGACGTCTTATCGCTCTCTTCCTGCTAGGGATGGAGCTCTTTGAGGAAGCTCTACGGAAGTGGGAACAGGCCCTGAATATTCGCCATCACACCCCCTCGACCTCCAGCAGCAACAACAGCCTCGCTCTGCAGGGGGCGAAGTGTGAGGACTTTCCAATGGTAACTATCAAACAATAATTACCAATGCAGACAGCATGATATTCTTGAACATGGTTGGATTACTTTCCACTTAAGTACAGTACAGATTTCGCCTTCTGTACATGTGATGGTGTCTGTGACGCAGCACCAATGCAGTACAATTGTTTTCTGCTTCATTATAGGCTGAAACCCGTAATAAAGTGTTTGCTGAGAAGTTGGAGACACTACTGCACAGGGCGTACCACCTACAAGAGGACTTTGGCAGCAGTATCCCAACAGACAGCGTGCTGGCAGATTTTGGTAAGAGCTTATGTGTGACCTTAAAAGAACGAGAGGAATGATATTAATCAAAGAGAACAAAATTACAGAACAGACTCAGAGTTTGAGGTGTAACGAGCTGCCAAACATATGTTTTTTTTTTTTATGGTTTATGATTGATACAGTGTTGGTGTGCTTCAGTAGTAATACAGTTCCTGATTTTTAAAGTGGGTTCCCACGTTTTATTTTTCTGTTAAGTGCATGTGTTCTGGTTCTTGCCCTGTCAGTCAGAGTTTGTGGTGTTCCTTTGGCAGAGAGTGAAGGAACTCTGATCTTGCCTCAAGTGGAGAGTTTCCACAGACTGCGAGATGATGATGATGCGACCACTGTTACCTCTGACGAGTCCTTTTTCTCGGCTGCAGAGGTTAGTTCCTTTCCTCTGCTCTCTAAAGACTGACAGAAACCTAAATATACAGTAGTCCCTAAATTCCAAGTAGCTCCCTAGTATTTGTATCAAATACACATACAAGTACTCTTCTATCTGCTGTTTTTCTATGTAAAACAGTTTATGTGGACTGTGTACTGAGGTGTGTGTGTGTTTTGTCCGTGCAGCTGTTCGATGCCTTGTCTTTAGAAGACGTCTACCAGCCACATAAACCAGCAGCTCTCTATGAAGAAGCCTTGTCTCTGGTCCGGGAGGGCAAAGTGTGCTATAGGTCTCTGAGGTAACTGTGAAGTGTACCGTCTGTACCTAAATATTAAAAGCTGTATGAATCAATATTTTAAAACTAAGTGTATTACATTATTATTTGTAATATCAAAGGAGTCGTTCGTAGTAAGGAACCCTGGATCTCCAATTAACCGCGGCTCTATGGAGCATTGAGTGTCTGTTGTTTTTGGTTCACCCTCCCTGCTGTGTATCAACAGCACAAGACGATAACATGTCGATGTTTCACGGAGCTTCATACCTTTTCTCTCTCTTCTTCACCAGGACTGAATTACTTGAATGTTTTGGTGACCAAGACTTCCTTGCCAAGCTTCAATGTGTGAGACAAGCATTCCAGGTCTGTTCCAGCTCCTAAGACTTACCCATGTTGTCTACGAGATCATTCTCTTTGTTTAGATGATTGCAATTATTGATAACAATTGCACAGCGGGAAGTGAAGCTGTGTTTTTAGTTGGTGCGTAGCTCTGACAGTTTATTTCATTTTGGTCCATGAGAGTGATCCCTCCCTGGTCCGCCCGAGGTAAATGATTCACTTTCAGGTTAACTGTGGAGGTTAAATGTGGTTTTGAACCAAATTATTCTATAAATGACTTTGTGTTTGTTCCAGGTCCTGCTGTTAGATGAAACTCATCGCACGTTTTTCATGGAGACGGGGAAGCAAATGATTGTAGGGTTAATGGTGAAGGCAAATAAGGTAAACACTGTTCGTTTGGATCCTCACTTATTAACTCGTCCTGTTTGGATAAGCAAGACAAGCTTCTGCTTCTGTGGACATGTTTGCGCAGCTGAAACTAATTAGTTCCTGTGTTGCTTTAATGCAGAGTCCCAAAGCCTTCCTGGAGAGCTACGAAGACATGCTGCTTTACACCAAGAGGGAAGAAACGTGGCCCGTCACAAAGATGGAGCTTGAGGGTCGAGGGGTGAATAATCCCGTCCTTCATCTCATGTGTCTTTTTCTTTGCCAACAATATTGTTCTACCTGCAAGCATGCGGCCTGCTTGGTTCATTCATTCATGGGAACAGGCTTTGAGCACAGGGTATCTCAAGTTCATGCTAACCTGCATTAAACTTTAACTGAAATACAGGCAACAGTCAGTTCGCTCTGCACTTTACTTGGTGTAACACTGTTGGCGGTTGTGTAACTGGCAAACCATCGATCTTCATTTAAGTGCCACATTTGTTTACAGTCGGATACTTTGCAATATGCCTCACAGAGGAAGTACAAATACTATGCATCAGAAATTAAAGTTTTCCTCAGAAGTTAAAGGTACAAAGTTATGTAAAGAATGCACTCAACGTCGCTTTATAAATTCAGGGTAAGACAGCGAAACAGTCAGGGTGAAAACAGCAGGGCAATTGAAACAGACTGTGTACATGTATATACAGTATTTATGTACATGACAACTGTGTATATATAGTATAACGTGTTTAGAGAAAACCTAATCCCTTTCGCATGTAGTACAATGAACTGTGGGGGTTCTCGTGTCTCTGCAGGTGGTGTGTATGAACTTTTTCGACATCGTTTTGGACTTCATCCTGATGGACTCCTTTGAAGACCTGGAGAACCCTCCGTCCTCTGTGGTGGCTGTGCTGAGGAACCGCTGGCTCTCCGACAGCTTTAAAGAGACGGTAGATTTATACACACACACACACACACACACACACACACACACACACACACAGCAATTCCTTGACTATTCCACCGACGTGTTAGCTACAAATTACTCTAATAACAGAGTTGTTTTGTCTGTTAGGCTCTGGCAACTGCTTGCTGGTCTGTCCTAAAAGCAAAAAGGCGTCTTCTTATGGTGAGTTTGAGCAAATTTAAAGATTGAGAACTGTTTATTGCAACCTGTATGTCTTTGATTCTGACAGCTGAGTTTCTCTTGCTGCTCTCCATAGGTTCCTGATGGTTTTATCTCCCACTTCTATGCCATATCAGAACATGTGAGCCCGGTTTTAGCTTTTGGGTTTTTGGGATCCAGGCAGCACCTAAGTGAAGTGTGCACCATTTTCAAGGTGAGAGCACAACTAAGACGCTGTGATTTATAACACAATATTGGAAAGGCAAGTACCGTTACTGGTGCAACACGTACTTTACACATGACGTTCAGTTTACTCGTCATGAGGAGGACTACAGTTGTATAGTGTCTATAATGGGGAGTTTTTTTCAACTCCCCAGCTTCATAAAGAGCCGTATCGTAACCTCCATAAAGATTGGAGGCTAGAGACTTAACACAGAATAGTGAAAATGTAAACCGCAGAGGCCGATATATCCTGAGTTTTAATGGGTCGAGCTCCAAAAATGCTGGATCCTACATTTCCCATAATGCAACTCACTAGCATCTTTTCTGAGACTCCATGCTCCCAGTTAGTAACCGAGTCACTAGCAACCTCAATAGTCAAAGCTTCTTTTCAGGTTTTTGAAGGAAGCTTCGAATGTGAAACTCAATTTCAATAAATTGATTCATCAAATTAGTCTTTGATCTTTCTACGAGCTTAATGCGGGTACATAATATGATGTATTTTTTTATTTAATACAGCCCTGGTCAGACTCACCGTGTCACGTGTATGTCATTCATTTCTCTCCTTTCGTCTGCAGCAACAAATCCTGCAGTACCTGAAGGACATGTTTGACCATGACAAGGTCCGCTTCACCTCGGCCCAGTGCCTGGCCGAGGACATCCTGAACCTTTCCCACCGCCGGAGTGAGATTTTACTGGGGTATCTGGGAATCAGCAACCTTCTGGAGCTCAACGGGGCCCTACCAAGAGACACAGAGGGCCCTTCAGGGCCCAACTAAGACTACTAGGGTCACTAAGGGCTTCCGACTTGTGAGGACTTGTCTCTGCCTTGTTTGGTGATGTGGACAATTCCTAAACACACCTGCATAAAGCGCTCCCAACACTGGAAGACCAGGCCTTCTACACTATTACTCCACAGGGATCGAGTCTCTCTGAGAACCAGTGGTTGCATTGTAACCTTCCATTCATCTGACTTGTGGAATATCATAGTGTTCATAATTATGTGAAAATAAATGTGCGTTTGTATGTTTTATATTAAAGGAGAAAGGATATTTGCAAAAACCATAATAATTCCTGGCAGGCTTGGCCAGCGGAAGACTTGGAGGATTTAAATTAATTTGTCTCTTTAATCTGAAGAAGTATTTATTTAATCCAATGTGGTTTAATGGCGCAAGCTTAGATGTCAAATATCCAAGAGACTGTGTGAATTGCAAAAAGTTCTCATGTAAAACTAGTAAAGTGTGTTAACATGTTACTCATATTGAAGTTTAATTATCCCAAAGTGTTATTCGGACCCACAGCTGTCTCCTCTTGGACATGGCGCTGATCCAGCTAAGATGCTAAAGTTTTGTAAAGATTGACATTCTCAGTGATCTGATCAGATTTTCTTCGGCAATAGATGACGTGAATATTATTAATTGTAAGTGCCACAGAGGGTCAGAAAGAACGGTGCACACAGTTATCTAATACCACCTTTGTGTTATGATTGTTTGGAAACACACGTTGATATTTTCCATCTCGGGCCACGTTTTAAAATTGACCCAACCTCTAAATGAAACGGTGCCATTCTACTCGTCTTAGTAAGGATATTGTTCTGTTTCATGAAGAACCGGGCATTGTACAGTCGGACTGTAACCTACATAAGTGCACTGATGAAGATAGAGCATAGAGATGACGAAGATGCCAAGTTAAACTAAGTCTGGTTACTCCACCACTGTGAAAGCAGATGTGTGTAATGCAGACTGTAGGTTGGTTGGTGAAGAAAACTAAATTATCTTCATGAAATGCAATGAGAAGATTATTTATTTGAGCGGCAGTATGTGTGATTATCGTTGCCCGTGTGATTGAGAAAAGAGAAGACGTTTCTGTCAAATCATTTTTGGGGTCTCTCACTAGCTTTATCACACAAATCAGCAGCTATTTGTTTTTCATAATCATACAAGTGTGTGTTTTGTGGTCTTGATCAATTCAAAATCCTGCTCTCGTTGCAACAAATCTCTGAAATTCAGAAATGTTACATGTCGCAATACAATACTGCTCAGAGTCGGCACTGTGGGACTATTTCTGTTTCTGTCTAGCATTTACATCCTTCTATAAATTAAGCTTTTACTGTACAAGAAGACGTTTTGTTTTGCAAATGTGCAGCTTTGTGTTTTTAAGCATTTTGCACTTTATCAGAAAAGCAGAAAGATATACAGGAATGTCCAACAACCCTTTTTGTAAAAGCCGTTTATAAGAGTTTATCTGTACAAATATATTGAATTATTTATTGCATCGTAGAACTGACATGCTATGGATAACATAGAGCTGACATGCTGTACACTATGGAAACTATCGTTCCTGGAAAAATATTTTATGAAAATTATTTATTCTGGTTTTGTTTTAGTCTCCATGTTTGAAATGTTCAAATTCTCCAATTTTAACTTTTCACTGCTTGTCCCGTCCAATCCATTCTCCCAAGTTTCAGCCCTGTTAATGTAGACTATCAAGTATGACTCATGCAGGTAAATGCAACTAAGCAAAGATGCTAAAGTTTAGTCTTGTGTTCGCGTGACGGTCTGCTTTTTCTCTGTCCTGAGATGACCAGAGATTAATCCCTCTGCATGTGAACATTCTCTGAAATGCATCAATCAGTGTATCTTTGCAACTTTTAGATCTAGGCTCTAATCGTTAGTTTTGAAAATCCAAGTTACAAAGAAGCTAACTCATAACGACTTGAATGTCAAAATTCGGGAATGAACTGAAATACTTTGCATATATTCTATAGATTAAAGAGTTTTATGAGGATTGCAGACGGCCAAAATGTAGAAAGACATATTTTTTCACTGCTGTACGTTACAAGTGTCCTATTCATGCCTTTTGTCTTTTCTATTGTTAAATTAAAATGCCAGCACAAACTGTAAATTGATTTTGATTCTCCATATTAAATGTTATTTTTTTGTTATTAAACTACGTTTATTACGCCTTTTCCCAACTGATGGCGGCTCATTGCATTTCATGTCTCGCCAGGAATCCGACTTTCCTAAAACACAAGATTATTTTATGAGTGTGGTAGAGGTTTTTTTTTTAAGAATGAATGAATGAATAAGAAGCACTGGCATAATTAAAAAGAGCAGAAAGTATGAATATGTGAGAGAAATGGATTGTCTTTTGACGGCTCAAACACTGCCGTGTATTATACAGAATTTACTCATACAAAGATCCCTATACTATTATAATTAAAAACAATGTTATTTAAAACATTGCCAGCAATAATGAGGTACAGATCATGAAGAAGTCGTGTCGAATCTGTTTTTCTGTTGCCCATGTTGTGTTGGCTGCAACAGTAAATAAAGTGTGACATTTGATGCAGGACTCTCATTCATTATTGTGCTTCTTAACACCATTTAGACCTTGACAAAGTAACTAGAGTCAGTTGGAGAGATACAAGAGGAAGCTCTGGAGTGATTCGATGTTAGGCCAGTGGAGGGTGCACAACTCATATTGTGAGTGTGCTGAACAAGTTTAGAAACCTTCTTCTCATCTCTACAGCGAGGCAATGTTTAGTCTGTGGAAAGGCCTACTACACAACCAGGGGACATAATCAACGCACCCCATTTAAAAGCATCACTGCTTTGCCAAAACTTTAAGAATTGTCTTAAAACACTTATTTTTCTTGAACAAAACTTCCCCACAAAAATATATTTTTATCTCACTTTTCAAAGAAAATATGCATAAATTACGTTTAAAACAGAGTCAGCTTTGAAGATGTTGGAGGCCTTGAAACATGCATAATATCTCAAAACGTTAAATCCTATTCTGCTTTTCATTTCCTCCTACATTTTGGATACTGTACACGCTGACACAAAGGTCACACGCATCTTTACCATTAGTCTCTGCTTCCTCTTTTGGTTTTCTTTCCAGTTGGAGATACTCTGTTTGTTTATAGGGTCTGTTTGTTCAGGTTTTTGCTGTTTACTTTGCGTGTCCTGTTATTCGTGGCTGAATTTATGTGAGTTGGTGAAAGCCTGAGTTTGTCTGCTGTGTGTGTGGGTGAGTACATGTTATCTATCTTCTACTGCGAGATGAGCAATGTCAACATTTAGGTCTAACCCTCTAATGCTGTGAGATATTGTGCAATTTTGACAATGGCACAATATTTGTTTTTTCCCGGAGTGAATAGACACCTATAGGCAGTGTAAGGTATGATTAGTGTTTGCTTTGCAGGTGAGCTACACCCAGTGTATTTGGTACACCTATAGCTAAAAACTAATGAGGTTTAATACAATAGTCATGCAATACAGAGGAGAAATGTGGTTCTCTTATACCTCATGAAGGTTATAATGTTCAGCTTTGTTGAACATATTTTAGAGATGTATTGGTTCAAATTTCCCAGTGATGTTGAAAGGCTACGCTGTGTTTAAATACTGCATTACACAGAGAGTTGTTTTTGTTATTAAGCTTCTTCATTGATATAAATAGGGTTGCCAAAATAATAGAAACACCAGTCAGTACAAAATATCTTATCAAAACCATAACGGACATTTTTAAGAGTTCACTTTAAGTAAAGGGAATTAAAAGGGATGTTTTTTATTTTCATTTATATATTTTATAAATGATGAATCGTTTAATCTAGATAAAATGTGTCTGGGCAAATACTGAGGCAATATCACGGCATATACATGGCATGCCATTTTAATTAATGTACAGCCTGAATTAATTCAGCAGCCTAATTATGAACTTTATTTTTTTGAATGAGTGCAGTGGAGAGCTGGACTTTTGTGTTTTCTGTTCATTCAATAATTCTTCTCTATGGGGACTATATATCTCATATTCAGTGTGCGGCTGGGATTGGACGGCGTCTCCGCTGCCGGGGCCCGCTTGAACACAGCGCTCCGTTCACCATTGGTTAGACACGTGTCTGGGGCGTTTCACTGGGACTGCCCGGTTGTGTCCGGGGTAAGATGGCGTTGGAAGAGCAGTGCTCGGCACCATCTCGATGGCGGTCCATATCTCTGACACACGTAGAGTTCCCGGAGGGTATGTAAAACTCAACGTCTTTCTCTAACTACCGAAGATGCTAACCGCTAGCGTGATTTTCGGAGACTGCGCGTGTGTGTGCTCGTAACTGAATGGACACGGTCGTTGGCGCTACTGCCAAATAGTGAGACGCTGCGAAACGTCGGAGCGCAGCGGGGAATGCAACCCGGACTGCTAAATAGTGAGACAGAGCCGCATGCGCAGTTGCCGCTAATGTCCACAATGAAGGCTAGCTAGCCTGTTAGCTGCCTTGTTATCAGCTTTAATATCTCCTCTCAGGAGTTAGCAAATACGGCGCGTCCTGCAGTAATTATTCAACACAATTAAAGCATCGTGAACAGCAAAATATTATTCATAACTATGGTGGAAACAGCCATATATTTCACCTTTTATAGCATTGTAGCCAGGACTGCGGCTAACGTAGTAGCTAGCTCCTTGGCCTCATACTGATTAGTATAACTAGCATGAACCACATTGCACCGAGCTGTGCGTTAACAAAAGAAAACAATGTGGATCATTAGTTAGATGAAGGCTTGGCTACGTCACCGCAGCAGCTTCCTGCTTGTATTCAGTCAAATATTTCAGCCATCCGGGTTCACAAAGTGTCCTCCCACCGGTGCTGGATAACTTTAATATTTGTGTTTTTTTTGATGGTCTCATATTCATGACAGTGTCTCTGTGTTTTTAGGCGACCTGACGGGACACATGCTGGCCTACTTCAGTCTCCTACCCATAGCAATCCTCGTGGGTTTTGTTACACTCATAGTGTTTAAACGGGAGCTGCACACGGTGAGTTCTGCACACTTTTAAGTTTCAGAGAGTATCACTTTTCAAGTCAATTTAAGGGGGGCTGAGTATGTGTGTCAGGCAGGCAAGAAGTTTGCAAGCTTTATGCGTTTACCTTATTGTTTTTTTCTATATTATATATAATGTTTACAGATTTCCTTCTTCGGTGGACTCATCCTGAATGAAGGGGTGAACTGGCTGCTGAAGCACATTCTCAGAGAGCCACGCCCATGTGCAGGTGAGAGAACAAACTGTTGACATGATGCAATCACGTTATTTGTTCAGGTAACGGGACATCACCAGCTCAGTTGTCTAGTTTCTCTACATCACATTGGATTGTATATCGATGTTGCCCATCTCAATTGTCAAAATAGTGGCCGATTGGTTTTCTAGAGACTGACTAACGGCTTAATTGCCGGCTCTATTTTAAGTTCAATTCCTGAAAAATCAAGGTACTTCATCACCTGATGCAAAAATCATATAAACATCCAAACTGCCATAAGAGAGAGATGCCAATTACAGGCATTTCCTCAGTATAAACGACACAGTGACATTTAGTGAATCATTTATTTAGATGTGTAGTTTCAGTGAGATTAAGATATATTTTTCAGCAGTCAGGAAAGAAAACATACAGAATAAAAACAGACAATAGAGACATTTATGGTATACAAGTGGTATTCAAAACAATTAAAATAGAAATAAATATGCAAATATTCTTCAAATTGATTATATTTAGCTCCGCCCCAACCCCAGCCAGATAAGCAATGAAAGACACTCACTTCACTTTTCAACTTTGGTGCTTGACCTGACCAAAACAATCTAATGATTGTATGGATATGTACTCCATATTGACAATGTGTATTTATATCCGGTTATGTTGTCTCTCTGCAGGAACTCACACAACCCTGCACACAGACTATGGGATGCCCTCCAGTCACTCCCAGCTGATGTGGTTCTTTGTTGTTTACTTCTTTCTTTTCCTTTATTTAAGGTGAGCTCGTCTTTGCTTGGTGTTTGTGAACGTTCATGGGTGGAAATATGTAGCTGTGTTATTTGTGAGAGGCGTAGACCCAAGCTGAAGTTTAACGTCCACAAACTAATCAAATATAGTTTTTGTTCAATATCTGTTATCTATGTTTTTGACTACCACTCATTAGACGCTTTCACTTCATCTTTCCATGAGGTAGACGTCATGATGTGAACTCACGCCGATCTGTCTTTTCAGAATGCATCAAACGAACAATGCTCGATGTGTGGACCTGCTGTGGAGACACATACTGTCCATCATCCTGTTGGGTGTGGCCTTATCGGTCTCATACAGCAGGTAAGGCTGCAACCATTACTTTCACTATTTTTATTTCCTTGACTATAAAATGTCCTCGTGGCTTCTTGTTCCGGCTGACTCAATATCCAGAACCCAAAGATATTCAATTGACTTTTTCTTGAACATTGTGTTGTCTCTCTCTCTTTCTCAGGGTCTACCTGTTGTATCACACCTGGAGCCAGGTTTTCTATGGCGGAGTGGTCGGTAGTACGATTGGCATACTCTGGTTCTTTTTCACACAAGAGATGCTGACACCATTATTCCCCAAAATAGCAGCGTGGTAAGTCGTGCTCTAATTTCTTCGCCTCCTCCTTGTGTCACAGGGGAAGACGAGTCGTCCGTAGCCTGAATAAGTGGATACAACTAGTCTTTCATGGCCACTCTTAATAATTTGTTCTTTTTAATGTTTTCTTAATTTATAGGCCAATATCAGAGTACTTCCTGGTGCGAGACACAAGTCTGATTCCCAACATCTTATGGTTTGAGTATACAGTGACCAGATCAGAGGCGAGGTAAGTTTCTGACACACTATTTTTTATTTAGTGCATAAAATCCAGATACTGAAAAAGTAAGACATGTTTTTGGAGAGATCAAGAAGCAACGGGCTTATACAACGGACCTAAACTCAACTTAAAGAGAAATACAACAATAACAAAAAAGATGGAAACAAATCTAAGCTAATATAGTTTAGAAAAATATAACAAAAATAATGACAAAATGAGCAGAAAAACTAAACAATCAGTACAATAATCTAGTCTGCTTGCGCTCAGTTAGCAAGTTCGTTAGCTCATTTGCTAGCGAGATGCTCAGATTTTATACAGTATTTCACCACTGACTCCTGTCTTCTGTCTACAGACCATGTCTCGGTTATTGAGCAGTTTAAATAAAAGTGAATAGTGCAACACAATTAATAATAGCCATTTTCCATTTTGGACACACTAGCTGTCAAGATAGTTTATATAGTTTGCTAAGTAAAGTTGCACTTTTGGCTAAAGATTTGGGTGCATTTACTTCGTCCTCGCTACAGAATCCGCTGTACTCTGCGATTCCATTGAAATTAACAGAATTTCCGTCTTTTGCATTTGTTTTGTTGTTTTTCTTCTAGGAACAGACAACGAAAGCTTGGAACAAAACTTCAGTGATCTACACAGTTCTTCTGTGAAACAGAGTTTAGGACCGCACACACACACACACACACACACACACACACACACACACACACACACACACATGTACACACAAAAATGCTCACTCAACAAAAACACACTGGAGAACCATCTTTTGAACTGACGTGGTTGCAAGGAGAGTAAAGGGCAGAAACCGCTTACAGGTGGTGGCGAAAGAGTGCCTGGTCCCGGCCCGGAGCCCACAGCCTGAGCAAGTCCGTCCACACGCCTCTCCTCCTCGTACAGCTTGCCCCCAAATGCTCTTCAATGCATGCAAGACTGTGCAAGAGGCATACTATTTAATGATAGATTAATATATATATTTTAACTATAAACGCACGCTGACGGTAACAACGTACTGTAAGAGATTCAAGGAGCCGAAAGCGGTTTCAAACAAATTGGTGGGCGCATTGCAGCATGTATTTAGTGATTCCTTTTTTTAAAACATTCGGATGGATAGCCGATGTGGAGGGGGGTTGGTTCTGGCTGGGGGGGGGGGTTAATGTGGAATTAACCATTTTTCATTGTTGTATAATAGAAAATGAACAATTTCTGAAATTGGTAATGATGTAATATAAATGAAAAATTTGCACTTTGTGAAATTTACAAGTGAAAACAGACTAACACTAGTTAAATGTTAAGACCCGCCCCCTCTTTTCCCTCATCAGTCTTTTCTTTGTGTCTATGACTGTCGGTCCTAATATATAAGACTCCAAAGCTTCTCTGCAGTGTAAATTTAATCTGTACTATTGAGCATCGAGGTTGTGCTTTCTGTTCATATCCACGTTTTAGGATAATAAGACTGAATCACGGCGGCAGGTTTCAGTTATTTTTGTCGTCGAACACACTTTGGACTGAGGTGGTGTTTTCTTAACGCCTCACACACAGTAGCAGCTTGCAAACAGGATTCTGGGAATCGGTTTTCTTTTTTTTGTTATTCATTCAGTTTCTTATCTTGTTTTCTGCTGTTGCAGAGAACAGTTTGCTTTTTACCTGCATTTCCAAGATAACATTCCATATTATTTAGTGAGAAAACGTACATAAAGACTGCTGAGGGAATATGTTTTCTTTTTCTATTCCTTTTGAAGAAAGGTAAAAAAAAAAAAGCCTCGGGTCAGTCGTAGCATGTGATTATGCTTAATTCCACACATCTCACGGCAGCTAATGTTGACGGCTGTCTTGTGGGGATATAAGCTGATTTAAAACTGTCTTATCATTAGCTCCACAAAGGGAAGTAGTTCTCTTAGAATTTTATTTAGTTTTTTCCCCCCATGTGTAACCTATATCAGGCTAAATAAAAATGTGTTTATGTACAGGACATGGTTCAAGTGTCGTGCTTTGAAATACTGTGGCATGTTTATGATACAAAAATGTGGTTCAATTGGTAGTTTGCTGAAGACCTCAACCTATTTCCGTTTCTGATCGGATGAGCAGCGAGCGCTGCTGGTGAAACTTTTTTTTTTTTTTTTTTTTTTTTTTTTTTTTTTTTTTTTTTTTTTTTTTTTGTGTGAAGTGATGGTTTAGACTTGGTGGTCAGCTCCCTCCACAGATGTTGTTTTTCCTGAGCAGATGTTTAATTCCTGCATCGGAGAGGTTATGGCCACACAGACAGCATACATGTAGATATATTACACTTCATTTCCAACAGAGGGGCCAAGCTGTCCCTACTGGTACACTAATACTGACATTTTAAACATTGGAGGACTGACATCCACTGGATGAAGATTGCTATTGCAATGTAATGATAAAGTCATAAAATAAGTGAAATATCTTTGAGATGGTATTTTGCACAACATCACACATTTGAACAGGAACACATTGCAGTTACTCATGGGAAGTAATGATGCATTTAATCAAGTACTACACTTCAGTACTTTTGCTTTACTGATGCATCCACTACAATTGAAAAGGAAATATTGTACTTTTTACTGATCTGGTGAGCTCGTACATACTGCAGGATGAATAGTAATAGCTTCAATTACCACCGTGTTGATTGTATAATGCTGCATACGCATTATTGCATCATTCACTTAAGGGCCTTGAAAACACATTTTCCCAATCAACAGAATTCTATATAATCACATCATTTCCCACCAAAGTTAGAGCCGTTTAATTATTTTAGATGAGAGATTTGTTTGACGAGACAACCTGTAGCAGGAACTACCACAGAGGTGATTTCAGTACTTTGCCAGATGTTTATATTTTGTATAAAAATATATTGTATATTGTGACTGTGATAGCATCGCAACCGTGCAAGAGGCAGTCACACATCTTTACAGGTGTGTAGTTGACATCAAAATAAAGATCAAGTTTGAAGATGGGTGTGGTCCAAGTAAGGGCGCCAGAAGTAGAGGGCCCCTTTTGGTGTCTCAGGCTGGTGTGATCCCTTAACGAGATGGTCTCTAGTTTTGTTTTGTTCTGATCTCAGTTGGGAGAAGGTGATGTCATGTATTTCCATGTGTTTATCCTTATTTTGGAACATTTGAATCTGGGTAGGGTTGTTTGCTTCTGTTGCCTCTGTCAGTCAAATCTGATCAACCCACACATTCTCGATGAAAGCTGAGTCAGAGAGAAGCACCTGAGGGACTTCAAAGGCACTATCTAGGAAATAGCACCACCCACCAGTCAAATCGAAAATAGGACAAGGACATCAATTCCATCAGTGCAGAATAACACCAGCCTTATTCTTTAAGTTTATAAGTACACCTTTCATTCAAGATGAACCTTTTTTTCTCGACTGAATGATGTTCACTTTCATTTTCTCCCTGCGGAACAAATTAAACCACAAATCAAACATTGGCCCCGGTTTCATTAACAAGCTGCTCTTCCACAGTGGACTTGTTTATTTGCATCCTGAAACATGTTAATTGCTTGATAGTTGGCTAAGACATAAATCTCACAAAACTGCTGGCATCTTTTTAGGTACGCTCTGCGTTTTAGCATTTTAGATTTGCATTTGTTTTGTAATGACGGAGAAAGACAGGCCAGTGTTTAGGTTAACCATACAATTTAAGATGTAACTACAAGAAAATAAACAAAGAAATAGCATTTTTGTTCAAATGAGAAGCATTGTTGCAGCAACATCCAGAAGTAGTGACACGTTAAATGGTGGAATATTCTGTTGCTTTCTACTATCTGAACATGAATCAATGGATTTGAATCAAAGAGGTTTAACAGGCATTTTGGATGAAAAGTACACACATCAAGTAAAAGATCTTGAGGGGATTTATTTGAATAAGTAACACACTTGTAATTTGTATTTGTTGAGTCCCCTGCTTTGGTTCGGCTTTCCTATAAAGCTCTGCCAAACCTGCTTCAAATCCTGGATTCCAGTCCTCAAAATGTGATTTTAAGGACATTTATTACCACAAACACTGAAGCGGTCTGTCTGATTTAGACTGACTGGCAAAGTCACATTTCTGCCAGCAGACGTTGGCAAGAATTTCATAGTGTAATCTCACAGGAGAGATCGGCAGCAGCTCTGAGTGTGTTCACGCTTAGAAATGGAAGCTGCTCAACGTCTCTGCTCAAATTGAATGTCAGGAAATTTACTGTGTGAGGCTTGAAAAACCCTGTTTTGCTGTACGTACATGTGCAGCGGCCTACTGTCCATATAGCACATACAATGATTATAAGACAAATAAGATTTTGTTGGATGCACAGGTCATTTTTACTTTTCAGACTCTTCGTTATAACTGAATTAATAATACCTGTGAACTAATATAATAATGGAATAATTGAATCACATTGTATAAGCTCAAATCTTTACTCTATACTGCTCAATGTCAAAAATACAAGTCAAGTCAAACTGACCAAGTACTTAAATGTTTTAGTGTCTCTACTTGTGAGCCACTAGATGGCACCCATTGTACATCTCTAGTGGGACCGTAGTGAGGCAAGCACACGTTTGCTCAGTTCCTATCACACATTCATACACTGCAGGCTTACTGTAACTGATAACACCAAACACAACATGCCGTCAACACACGTGGTTCTCTGTGAGCTACAACCGCTTTTAAGTTGGAATATCTTATCTGAAACCCTTAAAAACTACCCAGGGTGCACTGCGCTTTTTTAGAACCAACCCTTTAGAAAATTGGTTTTAGCATGTGGCATGTTTTTGATGGAGTTTTAGGTCATCGTGTTATTTTTTAATTTTTTTTTACTGAACAGACTGATGTTAAGTAATGACCCTCTCTCAGTATGATACAACTAATGTTGCTGTTGGCCATGAAAATTGAGTTTTGTATTTCACTATAACGGAAAAAAATAACGCTGATGGTTGAAAGTCCACTTTTACTGTAAACGGAAACCTCAACTGTTTGGCAGAGGGTCATTGTTTAAAAACAGTTTGGTCAGTTGAAGAAAACGTAGTCTGCAATGGATGGGGATGGATGGAGGGATGGATGGAGGGATGGATGGAGGGATGGAGGGATGGATAGAAAGTACTGCCAGGAAAGTGAACTGACCACAAGACAGGATTTTAAGAAGCAATGTTGGTGTTGACGTTTAAGATAAATTCAATATATTTTGTGTGTTCTGGATTTGAAACACACAACACACAAAAAAATGGATATACCTTCTCCAGTTTAACCTTATATGCCTCCATAAATCATGCGGGGGAAGTCTTCAAAAATGATGTAAGTGCGTATCAAAATGTCAGTATGAGGAGTTACATGGACCAGATTCAGGCCATGTTTTGTTATTTGATCTTAACACGTTCTTAGATCCATAAGCAGTGTGGATTTCAAAGCAGCTCAGCAGCTCCTCCAAAACTGACTTCAGTATACAACTTCAGTTTACTAAAATGTTCACAGACTATATATACTCTATATACCAACTTATCTTGAAGCATTGAATAGTCTGTGATAATTAGTGTCTGAAAGAGCCACAATCTCCTCTTCTGAAACATGCAAGCAACATGTTAACTCTATTGTTTGAACAAATGTATGAGCGTTTGGCACGAGGCGTGTTCAAACTGCCACCCTCATATTTCTGTTTTTTCTCTTGGATCGAACCTAAAACATCACAAACAACCGGCATGATCTTAAATTTAACTACAACAGTGTTTAAACAATGGCAGCACATTTATTGCATTTTGGCTTCATGGACATATTTGAATCTTCTGGGAGTAGGATGAGTATTGTTCATGAGCCAAATGATTGTTTTAATCTGATCCAAAATCTCAAAGCAGCTCACGGAGCCTGTTGCTTCACTGAGAATTCTAAGAAAATGTGACAAAAAACAACATTTGTCGAGTTCACTTTTCTTTATTTCAACCCAACATTGATGTAATTGGCATATCTGTGACTTAGAAGACAGACAGTTATCCTGGCGATATCTTTGTTTGTCAGTTGGTGGACCCTCCACTCAGATGTCTGTAAGTTGTACATTTCGAGGAAACGTCTTCTGCATATGATTAGATTCCTGCTGAACTCAACAGATTCAGAAGCTGCAGGCAGCAACAACACTAGCAGACTGACTGGAGTGCAGAAAACAGGAAGAAACAAATGCACAAAAACAAAATAGTCATTTTAAGCTGCGTTTGTTGGCGAAAAAGCAAATCAGATGATATTAAACAACTTTCTTTTTATTTCAGCCATGCTAGCAGAGTGGCTCTAAAGATGACAACGTCGGTCTGTTGTTGGTCCACCAACTGAAATATCAAATGAATTAATTAACTCAGATGGTGTGGAATAGAGGTATCAAGTAAAGTACAACCTGAAATAAATCAGTAAGTACCTGAGCACTTAGTTACTGAATGCACCAATGAAAGGTACCACGTTTAATATGATTTATAGATATAAATTATTTACACTTTAACAAACACAATCTTCAGGCAAACGTCAAAAGCCTTTGCTGCCTCTACATCACTGTTGTCTTCTCTTTGTTTTTCCACAGTCTCTCCACTTGGGGGCAACATACACTGACCTGAAGTCAGCTTTACAGAAGAAGTTCCCTTGTGACGTGGGTTGGTTCAAGGACAAAACAGATATTTAGAGGACAAACAGCTAAAGTCATTTAATATGTTTTAATACTTTTTCTTGTCCTAACAGCTGACATGTTTAAGGGCTGGCTAGTAAGAACATGTGTTCATTTTGTTACAGTCTATAAATATATATATCAGGTAAATGGCTGGTAGACTTTGCCTAAAATTGGAAGAGGTTTTAAAAGCTTTGATTGCTGTGCTTTTTGTTTTGTTCTGGCGTCTCACCTCCAGTATTTTAGTCTTCATTTAGACACTGAGAGAAGCACGAGGGAAGCAGAAGACAGTCTCTGTTAGGTCCTGATCTTTGGCCAGCTGGAGAACACGTGGTTCTATTTTTACACGACATGGAGCTCATGTTGCACTGATTTTGATATTGCAGATGATAAAACAAACAACCACATCAACAACAGCTCTGAAGCGGTGGCCTGGCACTATTTATATCAAATATTGTGCCCATGAACCACAACATCTGCTTCGGTTCACCTGCTTTTGTGAAATCCCTTCGCCGTCTGATTCGGCTTCAGAGAGACTCTTAATTGCTAGTTGTACTCTAATTTATGAATCACTGTCACATCACAGAAAGCCATCCCAGAGAAAGACCAGCCGGACTCCAGAGCTGCAGATGGGAGTGAAACCTGCACTGCAGTATGATTGAAGCAATAAGCAACACTTCTTTGGTGCCGTGCAGTATAAACAGTTTACAATACACTATAATGGAGTTGTGAGCAGCAGATTTAAGTGTTTTTAATGTATTGGCCAACAAATATTGTCTACTAATACTATACATAGATATACACTTAAAGTGTCTCGATAGCTGCGTAATACTAGTGTGTTGTAAACAGGTTCTGTGAGTGTTTGTATATGACTTGTATAAATGCTAAATAGCTTTAAAATATTCATAACCAGGCAGTTTGAGTTGCCTTTTTTCAGATCTCAGATACAGCACGCAATCTTGAAGTGTCTGAAGTAGGAGTTGGACCAATTTAATTTAAGCTTTTTGGATTTTTGACGTTTTTCGATCATATTTTAAAGCTATTATTTCAGTTATTTAAGTTTCAACGTTAAGAAGTATTGAGTGATGGGTGCATTTCACAATTATGTGTTCAGATGCTTTTGATATTTAAATGAATACAGCTGTTATTTACTTCCATAAGAGTCTCAACTTTCCATCCGCTCCCAAAGCATCAAACCAAAGTTAAATTTATGATCTTTAGTATTTCAGTCATGGTTGCTTTGGTGACGCCACAGAAAGTGCAGTTTAAAACGAAAAAACACTCGTCAAGCAGTTACTTTCTCAGAAATAGCAGAGTGACTTGTGTCAGTGTGTGTTTACAGAGCAGCCAAAAAATGTGATGTTGGTTCAATGATAATATTTGCAAACACACTCTGATTTCATGCGGCACTATCAGTTTGGTTAGTAATGTTGAATTCAGTGTGGAAATGGCGGACCCCGCCACAAACAATGTCAACTACAACATTAGGAAGTAATTACGGAATGTAAATGCGTGGAATGGCTATTAAAAACATGCATAAAAAACATAAATCATAAAAAACATGCCGAGCGTAGATGATATCAAAAGCAGGCTTTGGGTTCATGAAAATCTTTTGACATTAATGTGAGAGAGGTCGCTTTGCTAAAATGTCACAGTGAACAGTGATTTAATCTGTGGATAATTCTCCTCTGAAATTTGAGCCTGGCGGTTATGCCGTCCTGCCAATCTTTTTATGACACTCTCTCCATCTCATGTACTTTTTCAGTTTTTTTGCCTTCTTGTCCTCTCTCCCCCCCTTTTCAAATTCTTTTCTGCTGTTTTCTCCAACACACATTTACCTCCCAGCAGCCCCAGGCCGTCACTTTCCTTCACCACCTCACCATTTATTTCCTCAGTGTCTCTCAGCTTTCTCTCTCTTCTCTCCCATTGATGCTTTTCCCACATCACAAGGTCATGACCAGTTTCTAGTAAGGAAACCCTTACTGTTGCCACAGGGCAGGAAAGAGGTGTAACGATAACAAAAATGTCTGCAATGAAATGTTATATCACATCCCATAAAGAGGAGAGTAGGATAGCAGAGTTTGCACCTTAAATAATATCATATAACATATCAATTATTCAATACATGCTTGATATAAGGGGACTGGACTGAGTTACTTTGACATTGTGAGGTGTAGTAACATATGAACAGCACAGTGAAAGAAGATACAAGCACATGTTCAGTGAGCGTTTCTCTGTGTTTGTGGTTTCAGCTGTGCTTCTGCGTCCTCTGATCATATTCATATGTGAAAAGATATTAACACCCACATTCTCATTTCCTGCACTTGCTGTCTTTTATCAATTTTCTATCAGGTCGAGGATCACATTTGTGGAATTATTACACTCACGCTGCACAATACAGTAAAATCCCTCAATAAATATAAACACAGACTTCAGACTTTTTTTGATAAACAAAGCTGAATGAACAGTCCCACACACAAAACACAGGCATGCACACATGTTTTAAGCCAGGATAGTGTGCGGCTGAAGGGATGGAAATGTCGATCTGACATTGTTGCTCCACCACTTTGGTCCAGACTGAAATAACAGGCTGATGTTCAAAGCACCACTCGGGGGCCGCTTGCATGGTTGTTTTTTCTTTTACCTCGTGTAATGTCTTCATCTCTCTTTTACTTTCCAAAATGTTTTTCTTCCTTTTCATTCTTTAGCAGGTGTCTGCCTTTAATCTATATTTGTGCCCGTTTGTTGTATGTTTTCCTTGTGTTACTGACTCAACTCAACTCAACTCGGTTTCAGGATGACTGCCAGGAGCTCCAGGTGTTATGGGACTCGCTTATCTTTATAATCCTCACCGCCTGAATGAAAAGCTTGTGATCCTCCTTAATGTTCTTGTGTGATGTCATCTGTTTATACTTCTGCTCTGTCTTAGTGGGGATGTTGATGACGCCCCTTATATAGCTTCTTATCACTGTACTGGTTTTGTAAGGACTGATCGCTATGATGCTCCACTTGGGGAGTGATGCTGATTCCTGTTTTACACTAAAAAATATCAGTTTGCATTATGGTCGAAGTCTTCAGTGTTCATTTTAATCAGACCACAGTCTTTTGCGTCATGCTCTTAGAACCTTTCACTGCTTTCTGCAAACTCCAGGCTGCTGTCTTCTGCCATCTGGCCACTCTCCCACACAGTCCAGATTTGTGAAGTGCTGCACTGACTGTTGTCTTTCCAGAAAATTCCCTTGTAGCATGCCAAGGAATGCTGTAGTTTAGTTCGACAGGTCCTTGGATCTTAGTCACCTCGGCAACTGGGGTCCATTGTCGCCTGTTGCTTGATTTCAGGTCGGACTTCCAGCTCTGGGACAGAAGCTTTACTCGGGTCACTTCGATGGGCTCTGTGTTCACGTGAAGTGAAGCCCCTAGGAAATAGACTTCCAATTCGACAAAGTGAAATGAAGAAAATGCAGGTAATGCACAATGCAGACATAGTACATGTTGCTACGGAGGATTCCACTTGTGTGGGACGCAGCTCTCTCTCTCATTGTCTGCTGCACATCTGAATACTGCACTGAGTTAAACAGTTGAAGTTATTCATGTGGAGCTTCTTGTCACTTGTCATGCTTTTGTGTTTAACTGATGGAACGTGTCATCAAGTGTGCAGTGATGGACAGCGGGGATCCATTGGAGAGCTGCGGGGGAGCTTAGTCCACATGCTTTTCTGATTTCCTGAGCATTCTGACAGCATCATGAATATTTCGACATCCTGCACTGCATGGACATTCTTTTTCGTTGTTCATGTTTAGTGTTCCCTGAGTGTCATTAAATTCTAAAAACCCCACAGGGTGTGTAGCTTTTAATAAGCAAGATATTTGACTAACAGTAGGCCAGCAATTAATATTTTCCAATAATAAGCATTTCGCGCTTATGGTCTCATCTTTGTTAAACATCGGTTGTATCAAGGCTCATTTATTGAATTCCCTATGTTCGAGGACAAACACAAGGCTCCATATGAGGTTGCTAGCTAGGTTAACTAAGAAAATGTTTAGTCAAGCACCAGTAAAAACATAAATATGGCGGTCTGATGTTTCTATTACAGAACAGTTCAGATCAAATTGCACATAACAGCTGTAAAACATATTTGCAGTAATAACAGACCTTAAAAACAGTTTTTAAGGTAAGGGCCAATTTGTGTATTCTTTTTGTTTTTGTGCTTTTATCCATTGATCTATTGATCTCTTTAATCTATTTATCGACAACACCCTTTCTTGGTGTAAAAAGTTATTTTTACTGTTAATACATATCTTGCTTCTTGCACACTGCATTGCAGATCTAATACCATTGGCAGAGCTTTAGCTCTCCTGTCCTCTGGGAGCCTCCTAGCACTGCCTCATCAATACCATCGCCTGGTGGAGGATTTAACAACAACAGCAACAAATGAGATGTGTTCAGTAAGTGGTGCACATCATTGATCTTTGAAAATTCACTATTTTTACCATCTTCTCTCGCTCTCAAGGTCAAAAGGTTCAGCCTAAGTGTCATTACAGCACAATACAGGATTGCACAATGAAATGCAGTTGTAGACCCCTTTCCCACTACACATACAGAACATGCATAGACAGGTCAAATGTTTTCTATTAGGATAGACCGGGGCATTAAGAAGAAGATGCAAAAGCTCCTCTGTGAGCACTTTTATTCCTCGTTAATCATAAAACCATACTCTGTGCTTCAGGTAATGTCCTTGCCAATATTACTACAAAATTGCATTACATAGGGAGAAAATACACAAATGATCTGCAGATCATCACACGACAAAATTAGAGGATGCATCCCATCACAGTATATCAAAGGAATATTATTTTTCAATTTGGGAAATACACTTGTCTGCTGTCCTAAACAGATTTACAAGAGAGGATCAATAACATTTTCATCTCCGCACATCCAGTACGGAGATGTGTTTTGTCTGGCTCTGCTTTGTACGAAAGCTGTTAGCGGGCAGGACATGTTAGCTTTGCTGTCAAAATGTGTCGTATCTATGGTAAATAACATGTTTTTCTTTATAATTATGATTTCAGAACTATGTCAAGAAAAACAAACAAGGACCCCGCTTCCTGTTGGCTCCTCTCCGCTGCTCCCCGGCAGTGAAAGCAGTATAGACATGTGCTTCAACACGACCTCATCATCAGTGGCAGTGGTACAGGGTATGATGGCATGGCAGACCTGGTCACAGATGGTACACTTAGGCGCCCCAGAGGCTGCCTGCTGACAGGACACACACATTACACATGAAACACTGTTATCCTCTGCTTCCGCTTCAGACACTCTGACCAAACGCCTTCGTCAGGTTTTCCTCTGTACACATATGACTGGTACACTCTTTATGTATCTGGCACACTTCTCCATATACCTGAACAGTCTTCTTTGTCTTCTTTTGTACGGAACAAACAAAATATTACTTGTCTGTCTTTTTTTTTTGGGTTGTGGATGAATTTTTATAGCAGTTATAAAGGAATTTTGACTGCAGGAAAATGTTTTTGACTATGCCCATTTTCTGAGGTTCTGTAAATATAGAAAATCTGAATTTGTGCAAAATGCAAAGATGCCCATAACCTTTTGTGCAACAGATAATTGCATTCTGCGGTGTAAGTTCTGAGTTTCTGTTCCCGGGTCTGCTGGGAGATTCTGAACAGGCTCACTTTCTTGCTCTTTCTAAATTGACCTTATTGACTTCATCTCTGTCTCTTTCTTGTGATAGAGTGCTTTTGGCAGATCTCATTAAAGCTAGACGTTACATCTAAAAGAGGCTTATAGCTGATCTCCCCAGGGCTTCGCATCTCTTTAGCAACATCGAAAAGTTTCTTGAATCAATCAGAAATTTGAAAGCCCCCGCTGTTTCTTATCCTGCCATTCTTTAGACATCTTTAGTGTTGGCGGATGGAGAGTGTAACGATCATATGACCTCCTGAAAGCCAAATATAAAACAGAAAAAATAAAACTCAGAAGTAAATTGTACAAATTTAAATAATGACATCGCTCGTTTAGTTTTACTCACTGACAACCTGACAACCTTTCGGGAAGGTACTTTACTATTGTTTCCTTACTTCAGAAAATTGTTTCTTTTTCTCATCGGTATACAGTAAATACACAACTGAAGCCCTCGCTTGAACGTTGAGACGTGTGACAGCAGCTGACACAATAGTCTGCCATCCGTGAAGGAAATGCAGGAATGGAATAGCTGTGAGAGGGGTGTTTGAGAGAGACAGAGGCCGTAAAAGAGGTGGAAATATACTTCGTACTACATGACAGAGTGTACAAAAAGAGAGCAACCCAGAGAGGCTTTTTGAAAAATAAAAAAAATAGAGAAAATCCACAGAATTTTCAAGTTATGGCAAAGGGGGAAAGTTTAATCTGTTCAGGGAGAAATGGTGCAAGAGCTGCTAAATATAAAACCTCCTACAAAAAGAAAGAATTGAGTGACAGAAGCCAAACCAGAGAGCACACATAGAAGTCAATCATAATTGCTCTACATCCTCTTACTTATAGCAAGGTTGCCGATACTGTTAAAGGAATACTTTACCCACAAAATAATCATATTTATATCAATTACCCTGTGCTACCTTGAATTCTTGTTGTACACCTATCCAGACAGAGACAATTGATATGCAAATTGTAATTTTGTGTGTGAAGTATTCCTTTAAAATCCTAACACCAAAACAATGTAACCATACACTATATATTACTGTATATAATAAGTATGCATCTTCCTTTTACTGCCTTTTTGTATCCATTCCCTAAATAGAAGACTGTTTCTCAGTTTGTGTCAGTTTCTTTTTTGTTGAGACTGAGCTGTGCCGGCTTTCAAGCGAAACTCTCTGTCTTCAGGTAACTTAAACTCCAGGTATGTCACTGCTGGAGATGGTGTTTACTCTGCAGTCATACATTTCTTAAATGTCAGTGCTCCTTTGTAGATGAACCCAGCTTCCTTCGTTGCCAAGTGTTCTTTTGTGTCTGTTTTTTTAAATTTTTTTAAATAGACTATTTCTCTTGCTCCAATTTCTCTTGACCTCCATATTGCTGAGTGGTGCGTTTCTCTCAGATCTCATTTTTAATCAGCTCAGTTGGACAGGCTGAAATCAGAGAAGTAGGTTTGTGAATTCCCTCCTGCTGCTTGAATTGAATAACTGTCACTGTGTTTACCCAAATTCCTGTCATTGTGGTGCCATGTGTTTGGGACAATCTCATACAAATATTCTCTGCTAAGGTGGTTCTTTAAAAAACTTCAGTTGCTTCTCCGCCCGAAGTGTTTTCTTTCAGCCTGTCTTCGTGACAGATACTACTTTACACCCAAATTAGGTTTCAGACAAAGCCATCTGGAGGTACGTGGACTCTGCTGTTTCCTATGACTGTGAGGAATGACGGTCAGCTCCCTGGTGTCCTTATGGCTAAAGTTTTGAATAAAAGTCTCCAACCTGCAGATGAATGCACCGGTGTCACCTGTGGTTCTGGCATATCATTGCCAAAAAACACAACAGGTGTATCAATGATGAGCATGCAAAAATATGCACCTATCTTTCCACACAAAGACCGATATTTATACATGTAATTCGGAGGAGTTATCTTGTCATCACACTGCAGAGTTCCAAACGACATCCTAACTTCTACCCATTATGTATAATTTTGGTATACATACATTTGTTGATAATAAGCGATTCATAAATTTGACTTAGCCTTATAATAAATACCCTATACAGTAGGGCTGCTTTACTGCAATTGCCATTGCCAATGCATTAGTATTACAGATTAAACATAAATATTTCTTTGTTTTTGGTATTCTGTGTTTGTTTGTTTGTTTTTTACGACATCATTTTGCATGCATTGTACATTAATATTTGTTTCCCAAAACAATGACAATAAAGTCATATATTGAATTGTGTAAACAGTTTATAATGCAGTCACAAAATAATGTCTATAAATAGGGTTGCATTAGAGGCTTTTCAGCGGATATAACATGATAAGGTGAATGGAATATATGGGAGAGGATCATCAACAGTCTACTTCTCGCTGTCTCTGCGTTTGCACCTGCGTGCTACAGAGAGGTGAACTGTTTCAAGTTTGAGTCCTCGAGGCTAATGAAGAGGAGCTTTGTCAATATCTTAACTGGGAGTCTGAGCCTCCAGTCACTGAAGCCCCTCTGGCACCGTGCAGTTGAAAGTAGTAGAACGAGGATCTGTTCACATACAGCTGGTAAGTAGAATACTTCCTGGAAGTGTTACTGCTAAAAAACAAAACTATAACAAATGACAGTGAGTGAGCTAGATGTGTGAATGTCAACTTGTTTGTGCTTTGGTGGTCCTTTGGCAACAAGAGAGGCCAGTTCCCCTTTGGCAACAAGCCCCCTTGTGACCCCCTAGTGTTTTCTATTAAGAAGTAATCCTGGACTCCCTTACTGTAAAACTGTAATAGATTCCCTTGCCTATTTATCGTCATCTGGTAAGCTGTTCAAACTTTTCTGCAACACACTATGCAATAAACTAGATCCAAAACAGCCATATCTTTCATTCATTTAACTTTGACACCTTTTTTTCCGTTTGTTTCGTTGACCTTTTTGCTTTACCAGTATTTAATAAATTACTTCAAATGAGTGAAACAGCGCCTCCCAGGGTTCCAGCGCTGGTCAGTGTCTCACAGTCTGTGTGGCGAAAGGTGGTACTGCACCCGTAAAGTCGAGGCAGTGGCGTGGATTCAGGACAGCGTGCAGGTGTCAAACTTTGATTACAGACAGGTGAGCACGTCGCCATGCTCTCTGAGGAGAAACCCTGAAGTGAATTGTTAAGCGCATAGTACTATATCCTCACAATAAATAATAGAAAGTTGTAATTTAAATGAATAAACAGAGCAGCAAGAGGTGATGTGTGGATATGGACCAGTTCCCCTCCATTGAAGAAAAGACTTCAAGTAAGGTGAGTCAGAGACACTTTCTCTCTGTCTTTGTCTTTGTGTCTTGCTTTCCTGGTGGTTAACGGTCATGTCACGTCATGGCTGTGTGTATTTGACTGCTTGCTGTCTGGTTTGTTCTGGAGCTCAAGCTGTGCCTTAATTGTTTGGACACTGAAGCTGTTGTGTTATTGCTGCTGTCCACATGTTCAGTAGGGAGCCCGCTGAGGCTCAGTACTTAGTTTGGACATTTCCCCTTAATTTGCAGCTATTTTTTGCTTCCCTGTGATTGACCTTGATTAGTGATTGTGTGTGGCCTGTGCAGAAGGTCTGAAGCAATATGCCCCCACCGATGCAACACTCTTGCATTGTTTTAACACAGGGCCGTTCGGTAAGGAACTAGCACTGGACAAGTTGTAAGTTTCCACATTTTTGTATCTAAAACAAATCTGATGGTGCTATAGGATGGACACTAATTCAAGCACTTTCAAATAACTTTAGAACACTGAGTCTGAATTATACGACTCATGACTTAGACTCATTTTCCAACCTGGATACATATTTTTTTATGAAATTTGGTTAATTTACAGATCTCAGTAAAGATCTTTGACGTCATTTTGATGTAAATACATGTGCATCATTGTCCATCTTGTGTGAAAGTGTGGTCCGACTATGTCTAAAGGCAAAAAGCCTGCCATCATGGAGAGGAATGAGGTGTGATGAATCCTACAAATGGGAATAATTGTGCAGAGTCTCCACAGAGGCATTCATGGCGTTGCACTTGTCGAACACGTTAAAAGAACCAAGTAGTTCAGACCTGTCGTGAATGCTGGATTGTCAGATTGGGGGGAAAAAGCTACAAAATAGTGAGACACAGGCTAACATCGGTAAGGCGTGGGGGGGTTTCAGATGCTTTTAGACAATTTGTCAAGCACACTGGTACCTGTAGAGTGTGATACTTATCCACTCCTCCGTTCTGTATGCATCTCAAACTGATTTGATAAAAGTTTCATCAGGACAGAAGTCCTTTCAAATGACTGTGGAAGAAAGTGCTGCTGTGAAAAAGCATTTAAAAGGTGCATATACTCTGCTGTCGTACTGTATTAAAATGCAATAATGTCTGATATAGGGTGGAGATGTTGCCTTCATGTCTGCTCTTCATATCTGGGAAGCTTCGTCTGCTGAAATTTTCAGACGGATTAGTTGGCAGAGGTACGACTCGGAAACAAACTAGATTTGCCACCTGAAAGCATGCCGACGTCTTTAAAAGCACTGCAGAATTTACAAAAACATCAAATACGACGGAAAAAACATCCTGCTCACGGCACACAAACTGCATCTGTGACAGTAGTCTTTAAAAATACAAAGAAATCTGACAGACGCTATTAAAGCGTGAAACAGAAAAACCCAACAAATGTTTAAACATTGTTACTCGTCGGGTTCATGAGCTCCAAGCGATAGACATCTGATCTCACATCTTCACCGTTCTGTAATGTCTGCAGGAGCAGCGGAGAGGGCAGACATCCCAGCACTAAGTCGTACAACTGGCATTGTAGAGCTCTGATGTCAGCCCCACTGGTGCACTGAGCCTGACAGCTGAGTGGATTGACAAAGATTTCAATTTCTTTGCCTGGAGCAGAGGCGTTGTGAGGGTTACATACTGCACAGCGGCAGCCATCTTTATGCCAACGTGTTTGAGATGGGGCACGCCGATGCTTCACAAGGGCATGTGTTGGTAAAGGACAGTGTTAGAAACAAGGCAATGCAGCAGCAGCAGCACGATGCGCCATCTGTTAACAGGCAGAAACATAATAATGACGATGATGTCCTGAGAACAAATGTGAAGTTGTACAAACTAATTCCAAAAATAATTTAGTCATAGAAATGTATTACAAAGTCAAATTGTCATCCCCTAAATCAATGATAAAACATTCTGCAGCCGACTTGGTGATGGGGAGACAGGAGTTCATGATTTTCTGACCAATTTTAATATTTGTGAACAAATTAATCATTCAGATTCTGGGTCAAACCATCCGGCTTTGGTAAACTGCCATTTCCAATACTAATGGAAATAGATTAATTTAACTGATTTGCAGAGCCAGAGAAAAAAGAAAACAAGGAGAGAGAGAGAGAATCACTGATACTGGATATCGGTCCAATACTTACTCAAATAGCTGGATTGGGTATGCTGTAGGTGACGGTGGCCAATCTGGTATCGTTTACATCATTCTAATACATAACAATTCAGTTAATTTATGTAGTTATTTGTCTTATTTTGTTTTACATGTCAAGTCAAGCCCGATGTTTCCTTACATATAAAAGAATGGTCCCGGGCTCTTCCACACAGTGATGCATGCAGCTAGTTGATCAAACTCTGGTATCGGATCGGTACTCGGCATCAACCGATACCCAAAGCCCAGGTATCTGTATTGGGACTGAAAAAGTCAGCTTGGCGCATCCCTAATATGGACAGAGAGAGAGATGTGAATCTGAAACTTTTCATTTGGTAATTATTTGATGTGATTCAGTGTTATTCAGTCGTCTGTCAGGGAAAGAGTATTGAGCTGCGCTGCAGTCTGGAGTCTGAGATGCACAATAAAACATGCAATAAAGTGAGAGTAGCAGAGCTCACATAAACAGCATATTGTGTTGTCCACATGTTCAGTAGGGACAGAGCTGCGGGACCAATGAGCTGGCAGAGGCGACATGTTGTCTTTTTAGAAAGCCCGGCCTGTCTGCCTTCCTACACTGTGTCTGAGTCTGTGGGTTGTGGTTAATGTGGCCTGATTTTCACTGTATTTCTGTTGGTAGATGTACTGCGGTGATGTTCATTTTTAGCAATATTCAGTTTAAATCAAATAAATCTTTTCCACTGCAGAGTATATGATATTATTAGATCAAGTTTCTTCATCTGCAGTTATTGCTATTCATGACAAAGGTGCTGCCTTGCTCACACTTTCCATGGATTTAAACGTATTCTTTAGGGAAGGGTGTGCTGGCGGCTTGTGCCCCTGTGCCTTATTTTTTTTAAATGTCTGGCAACGCCTCTGGGTGTCTTTACAGATTTCCTTGGGTCAGCCTCAGGCGAGACGTCTCAGGCAGACACCTCATCAAGATGAATGACGGGAACTTGACCGACTAACGGGGACCAGAGTGGGACTACAATCTGCTGACTTCAGGCAGAAAGTTGCATAATGCATATTGAATTTAATCATAATATGGGTTCAATTTCCATCTGTAAATAACAAATTTGTTATTGTAAGTCCTTGGGAGGAGCACCTCTATGTGTGTGTGTGTGTGTGTGTGCGCGCAAGTCGAAGTCAAACCTTTAAGGCCAACTGTTGCATCCACATACGAGGTGATGGCATGGTGGATGCATGAATTATTCATGCTAATTAATGCAGCTTTATTCAGTGATATTCACGGGTACAACACTGCTGCCGCACGGCTTGGTGGTAACAGGTGGAGCTTTAAAGTTTCCTGTAAAAACACAGTTACTCCAGTTGCACTCACTTCACCTACCATATCTCTGCACTCTGCTTGTTTCCTTGTGATTACAAGCAAACAGGTGGGATGCTGGGGGTGAATCTATTTGAGGAGTACTATTGTTATAGTTCTTGTTGTCTCCTGTTCAGAAATGGAAAAGAGCACATGGGTAAAAGAAATTTTGTTGACTGTGCTTAACTAAAGGATTTTCGTCAGAGTGACAGCTGACAGTATAAGCTCATACACTATCCACATTTTTAGCACCGATTCTTTCGGGAGGGTCTATTTTCAGGTAGATGAAAATATAGTTCTTCCATTTCATCAGTATTGATCAGCCCTTCTCGATTTGCATGATCGGTGAGCCAGGATACTTATTATTAGGAAAGAAAAATCGATGCTGTCCTGAAAGACTTTAGGTATCGGGAGAGGAAAAAGGTGGACTGGCGCATCCCAAAGCAGAAGGGCGAGTCAGCCTGATCCGAGTTCTTGATACAAAGTATGTGGGGGATGTCAGTGGACGAACAGGGAGGGGCTTCAGTTGTGAAACACACAAGGTTTTTGAGCCAAATCGCATCCATGTTACCCCCTTAAAAAAAACCCACGAGGTGCTCAGTCAGGCTTCTTCCAGAGGGATCCGTCACGCACAAGCTCCCTGTACTTCTAACCCTTCATCTTTTTCCGAAAGATGATGAAACATGAGATCAGTCAAACCCCAGAGAAACGCATGACCCCAGCAGAGAAATCAGGTCATGTACAAGTAAATGGTAGGGCTGTACAAAGTGACTGACGGAGACCCATGGGCACACCACGGGGAAGGTGACTGGCATGTGTATCCTCAAAAACAAGGGGAATATTTAGGGCAGTCGAGACGTGGAAGCCTCAAGGACCCAAGTGAAATCCACAGCCTAAAATACTCCAAACACGAGGCAGTGGTCCAGCTGGGAAAACAGTACAGAGATGACGGGGACAAATGGAGCCATTTTTCACCAAACTCTGAATCACATTCAGGAGACCAAAGACAATCGTATTCATCTCCCACACACACACACACACACACACACACCAGCGTTGGCAGGTGCTACAGTTTCTAGATCAGATAAGTGTTATGTTCATGGTATGGCTGTGGCAGCATATACTTATTTCTGTATAAGCAGTACAGTCTGTGTATGTTAATAAACATAACTGTGAAACCAGACCACATTGAAATGGATCTTTTACACTCATTATTCAGAGGTGAAATAAAAAAAAGCAGCTTTCTGTTGTTCAGAGAGTTTACTCATTAATTCTTTATATGTCTCCGGGTTCATCTCAAAGCAGCAAAGCAGAGGCGTTGCTCCATTTTAATTAAATTAGGTAGGCAGGTTCATCTGAATATTCATTTATTACCCTAATAAAACTCTAATGAAAAAATTATTCACAGTTTTGTCTTGAATGGCGGAATCATTTGGCACCTCCAATCTCATTTGTTAGATTTCATTCATGAAAAAAAATTTAGCAGCAGGTTTTATCTTGATTAACAACGTGTGAATATAATATTCCTATTTCGGTCAACATGGGGGCCGCTCGGAGTCGAGAAGTCCAAAGGCATTCTTCATCCCCAGCCTGTCGCTGCTCATATCCACTACATTCCTCAGGGAAGTATTGTACTTGTTACGACACTACTTTTATTTGACGGCTGTAGTTACTTTGCAGATTCAGATTAGTAATACAAAATGTAAATAACTAATTATTATGTATTATCACAGATTAAGCAAGCTGGCAGTATATAAATGTGTTAAAAACATCTCTACCTTTTACCAACTGCAACATTAAAGTGGTGCGTATATTTATGACATTAATTATAATAATCAATTATTGTAATTCAATTATATCATATTATTCTGATACGGGCCATTCTGTACAATGAGTACTTTTGGTACTTTAAATACATTTTGGATACTAATTTTAACTGTAATGCATGACTGACGTGTACTTGAATCTATTTCCACTCTGTGTTGCTACTTTTATTTAAAGTTACTGTGAGGAACTTTAACCCGGTTATTAATTAAGCACTGGGCGACCAGCCCACTGCAGACACACTCGGATCCAACTGTGTGTGCTGTATCTAAACATCATAATACAGTCAGTCAGGCATTAATGCGTACAGTATACTGCAATACACTTATTCTCTGGCTACGAGCACTTCCTGCTCTTTGATCCACAATGAAATGTGTTCCTTTACATCACTTCTCAATGTTCTACATTCATAAACTATTCCCTCCCAAGCCTCAGTTCTTGACACCATTCAGACTCAAAGGGGATGAGCCCTACACACAGAATAGCTAATACAGGAACCACCAGCTCAGAAAACAGAGGAGTAATACAAGAATCCCTGTCTTGTCATTTCTCACAGGGTTATTCTGGCTTTTATCTTTGATGTACACTGTATCCTGGTGTAATGCAGCATTCACATCTCTTTATCCACCGTGTACCTGGGCTGACTCAGCAATTGAACCCTTCTGAGTGAAATGTTGTAGTTTTTGCAGAGGAAAATACATTTTTGCTAAACACAACCTGTCACTGGAACAGCCTTGCAGAGGAGAGTTAGAGATGAGAAAATCCGTCCTCAGGGTCAGTCGTTCTCTCTCAGTATATCTCCACTGTTTGTACAATGGAAAATATGTTTAATTAGCGCACCGCTTGTGCTGAATCTGCAAGTGACATCAGATATAAAGAGCTCTTTGCAACTTTAATCAGAATAAAATAATTTATATCATCTTGACAGCAGTTCTTTGTGATTGTCAGACAGACTGCTGGAATAGCCTGTAATTAAGAGCGTTCAATACCACGTTAAAAGTGAATTAAATGGCTCACATTAATGACTTTTGCTATTATTTTTTTCACCCCACTGTAAATAAAGAAAGAGATGTTAACAGCACATGTAATCACGGACACTTGATTGAATGAAAAAAGTACAAGCAAGAAGGCAAATAACAGTCATGTTTACTGCAAGGTTTACACTCAGTGTAATAAAATGCTCATTTGGAATAGTTGTAAATGTCATTTTTTATAATTTATTGTAACTCCAAACAAAAATAATTTCTACAAAAAATATTCAAATAATGTCATATAATATTGATACGTGGTCGATATCTTTTCTCTCTCTTTTAGACTTCTGATAAGTTAAATTCTGTTAAATTCTGCTTCCTGAATACTGTGTGAAGATTAAATCTCGCTAAGTGTGGCAACAATCACTCATTCCTATAACAACCATAATAGTGACTACATTTTTATTATTCGTAACCCCCTGGATATTATATAATATGTATAATCTCAGCGACTGTTAGTGGGCACATTAGATACAATGACTCAAGATATAATTTTGGAAAAAAAAGAATGCAGCAGAAATAGAATAAATGTAAACTCAAGTATCATCTTTTGAGAAGAAATGAAACCTGGTTAATATACTATGTAGGCCTCAGCAGCAGGATCCAACGCACAGCTCTCCTCCTGACTCGTCCGTCGTGTCGTCATGTCGCGTACTCTCACCGAGTCTGACCACACACACACACACACACACACGTCGGCCGTCAAACGGAGGTGAGATCCTTAACTCAACCAAGAATAAAGGAAGAAAAGAAAAGGTCCTTGTGGGTACAACAGCCATTCCCTTTGAAGTGAAACAGTGGTGATTTAAGTGTTTAGTTTATGCTTTTTGGTTTGATGCACATTGCTCCAGCTCAGGAATAAAGGGAACAGTGGTTGGTATGATTATTTTTCTTTTTTTTTTTCTTTTCTTCCCCCGTATGCATCTTTTTTTCTCTGAGGTTTCTTCTCTGTTCGACCTTCTCACACCTGAGCACACACCCTGTATCATAACAGTCCTGTGAAGTGTGTGTGTGTGTGTGTGTGTGTGTGTGTGCGTATATATGTGTGTTTTGTTAGGAGACTGGGGCTAGTTAGTGTTGTGTGTGTGAGCTTTTGTGAGTGCCGGGGTGTGTGGGTCCACGAATGGGGGCGGCCCTAACCATTCTGGGTCACCCCTCGCCTCGCCTCCACACACACACACACACACACACACACACACACACACACACACACAC